>NW_006791294.1:195202-219988 GCF_000442215.2 Lipotes vexillifer
AGATAGTTTACTCTTGGTTGTCAGCTTGGGCAACCGGCTGTTCTCTGTAACTTCGGGCTTATGTGGTCGCTTCGTGGCACCTAAGAGAAAATACAGTGTTGGAGGAAAGTGACTTAGAACCAGAGTCAAAGGAAACTGTGAAAATAAATACACTTTATTAAAGTTCATCTGTCACAAAGGAGTAAAACAAAGCACAGACTCTGGAGTGATTGACTAATATACTTGCACAGACCACCTTTTGTGCTAACTGGGTTTATTTGTCTGCATCAATGCAAACTCACAAAGTTTTTCTCATGAAAAAGGCAAAATCTACAGGTAGGGTACCTACTCACAAAATTCCTGCCTATTACGAAATCTGTATACTGTCTAAGACAAAGTTTTTAGCAACTAAGTTCGGGGCCGAACTACTGAAAACCTTCTTTCTTAAGGACATCAATTTATACGGAGTATAAAATAACAACAACAAAAAACGAAATGAAAAAAAACCCACCCAGAAATCCAAGCAATCCAGTAGATATGAAAGGGAGCCAGGAGGTTCTAGATTGTTAGGTCCAAGCCATGATGAAGGTAGAATATACTAATGTTTCTATTAATGCATATTCATTTAGGGTTTAAAGAGAAAAGATTCTGCTTAACAAAAAGAAATGAATAGATCAAAATTGCTCTATTTTGTACAGCAATTTCTAATATTTATACTTTTTTGAAGTTTTTTTAAAATTAATAAACTTTATTTTTTAGAACAGTTTTGGGTTCACTGCAAAATTAAAAAAAAAAAAGAGTTGGGTCTCCTCTTTTGGGTAAATAACTGTATAGTATCTGAGTTAACTGGATACTTGTGGAATCCTCTTCATTGAAAGAAATGGGACTCTGACTCCCAAGCTTAAAATCCTTTGTTGGATGCTGGTGGCCCCTAGTTTTAAGCACCTATAGCCCAGTGAGAGTTCCTTCCTAATGGGGCCATTGATGATCCAGAGTGAGAGAGGAAACTCAGAACAGCGGACGGAGGTTCTCATAAACTAGATTTTTTTCAGTTTAACATATCTGTGGTCTGCAGAATAATGCCTCCCTTCAGGTGTCCACTTTCCTTTTTTTTTTTTTATTTTTTTATTATTTTCTTGGTCATGCTGTGCGGCATGTGAGATCTTAGTTCCCAGCCAGGGATCAAACCTGTACCCCTTGCATTGGAAGCACAGAGTCTTAACCACTGGATTGCCAGGGAAGTCCCTTCAGGTGCCCACTTTCTAATCCCCAGAACCCCGTGATTATGTTACTTTACATGGCAGAGAGGACTTTGCAGATGTGATGGAATTAAAGACACTGAGACCAGGAGTTTAGCCTGGATTATCCAGGTAGGCCCAGTGTAATCAGTCGAATCCTTAAAAGTGAAAAATCCCTCTCAGTTTTGGCCAGAGAAAGAGATGTGATGACCGAAGGAGAGACAGAGATACGTGATGTGAAAAAGACTCACTTCATCATTGCTGGCTTGAAGATGAAAAAAAGGACCGCGAACCAATGGATTTGAGCAGCCTCTAGAAGCTGGAAAAGGCGAGGAAACAGACTTTCCTGCAGAGCTTGCAGGAAGGAGGCAGCCCTGCCGACACCTCATCTTTAGCCCAGTGAGACCCATGTCTGATCGCTGAACTACAGAATCATATGATAATAAACCTGTGTTACATGAAGCCACTAAGTTCGTGGAAGTTCGTTATGGCGACAACCAAAAACTAATACAACATTTTTATTATTTTTGTGAGATCATGACTTTTGGCATCTTTTTTTTCTATGAAACAATAGAAAATGGTAGTGTGTGTGTGTGAGGGGGTTTATTTTCTTACTTACCAAAAGAAAGTATAATCATCTTTTTATTAGTCCTCTAATCTCCCTCTGCTGTTCCCTCTGTTCTCCATCTCTCTGCCCCCCACTTCCTTCCTTCCTTTTTTAAACTGTCATGAAACCTAATTGTTCACATTACAAAGTCCACGTGTATTGTTCATACGTACATTTCTTGGATGGCCTTTCTGATCCTATCCACCTCCCCAGATGCACATCTCGCCACCCTTCAACTCTTTAAGCTCTGCGATAGTGGATCCCAATTCCCAATTCCTGTGATAGTGGAATCACAATTCCTCGGGGTACTTAGGAAGATCCACACACCCACTTCCCACCATGCACCTACTGAACCAGCATCTCCCAGGGAGGGGTCTGAAAATCTGCATATTTAGCAGGGAATGCAGGCCTTAGTGAAGTATGAGAAACGCCATTCCAACAGCACCAAGCTGGTGATATGCCTTGTGCTTGCTGAGTCCCCTCACCCTGTGCTTCTAATCAGGCGCCCCTCTGCCTAGAATCCCCTCTCCCCACTCTGGTTCCCTCCCTGACTTTTCCTGGCAAGCACCTCCTCATGCTTCAATTGATATAGTTGGATTCTGCTTCTTGCCTCCTGGGAAAGAGCTCCCCGGCCAACCTTCACTCCTCGAGTCCTGTGGAGCGTTCGGCATAAACTGCAGTGAAGGCACTTGCCGTAGCGTTTTGTAATCATCTTTTTGTCTTCATCAGCAAGATTCTATCCTTGAACAGAGAGATCGTGCCTTATTCGTTTTTCTCCCCCAGTGTCCAGCACGGTGCTGGAGAGGTTATTAGGTGCTAAATAAATGCTTACAAAGTGACCGAGTAGGAGAGGGAATACAAGAACACATTAAATAGCAGAGGCATGATGTCATGAGGCAGTCCTCTCCTTTCTCCTTTAAGCATCAAGCTCATTTTCTGATAATTGCCTAGGGACCCAATTTAGAGAGTCTGTCACAAATGTCTGCATGAGAGGAGAAATCTGGTGTATGGGTTTTCTATGATAGAAAGTCTCGCCATGACAGCGTTACCTTCAAAAAGTATTTCACTTATTTCTAAACACTTCTCACCATTTCTGTGAACAGCACTGTGGTCCAAGCTTCTGTCCTCTCTGGTCTCCCCGCACTTCCTCCCATATGACGAGCACATGGGCTTTTGTCCTCACTACTTCCTCTGCTTGAGAAAATCTTTCTATATCGTGGTATATGGGTCATGGCTCAGTCCCTCCCGGAGAGGCTGTGCCTAGACAACCCGTCTAAAATGTGCTATCACAAGCTATTAACTTACCCTGCTTTATTCTTTTTTTTAAGTACTCATATAAAATGTCTGCTATGTATTTAAATGTTTGCTTTTAACCTGTCTTGACAATTAGAATATGAGTTCCATGAAGGCAGAAATTTTGTTTGCTCTGTCCACTGCTCTTTCCTAGTCCTAGAGTAGTTCAACATATACTGTAGAGGTTTAATACATGTCGTAGGCAACATACATGGTAGGCATTCAGTACGTTGAATGCAGTAGGTATCCAACACCGATATATGTTGAAGGCTGCATATGGGTGTGGCAGAATATTCCATGATAATCATGCAGCCCGGCACAAGGCACGATGCATATGTGTACTCATCTAGGACACATCAGATACCTTAAAGTGCATTTTAAAGGCACATCAGCTATGCCTGTGATTGCCAGTATACAAGAATTTGATGCACATTCTGATTCTCAGTTGTATATGGTTATTTCCTAGGAAAGCATGTGAGGGTTTTCCTTTGTTTTTTCCCTTATGAAAGTGGTCCCTGACTTGGGACCGTGGGAGCACGGCTGGGTTTGTTGTGGGCTATGGTGTTCCTGGATGTAGGTCCAGTTTAGCTTTTCCTGTTCTGCTGCTGAGATCCATTAAAAATCAAATAAGCAAAGAGAGGTGAGCTCAGAGACAGTGCCAGCCCTGGAAACCTTGTTTCCTTGTGCAAGATAGCCACATGCTTTGTCTCCACCTCCCTCCAGAATACCCTCTTTGTTTTGAATTCCTGGAGTGGAGTGAGCCATCCATCTGCAGGATTTGATCCTGGGATTTTTTTTTTAACTGCATAGTAACTGTTATATCAAGCACAGTACTATTTTTTTGTTAGCTTCGGGCCATTGCTGTCTGTATTATCTTCCTACCTAGGAGTCTCTTGCTTCATTTTGCTGATGCCCTGCAGGGATTTCTGAACTCTGATCCATTTCCTTTCCATATCTTGAAGCTTTTTCTTTTTTCTTTTTCCTTCTGGGCTATAGCTGCAGCAACTATAGCCTTAGCTCTTAGACACTGACTTCCTTTCTTTGCTTTTCTCAGTTTTTCTTTCTGTCTTTGGTGGACCAGATGTTTCCTAATTGCAAGAATAAAAAATATACTCCAGGGACCAGCGTCCGAGGCTGCATAGTTTTCTATTTTGAGTTACATTTGTGTTGCTTCCCTGCCCCACTCTTTACATCTCCATGCCTGGGATGGCATAGTCGGCGTACGATGGTGCCATGGATGTCTCGTTCATTTGATGGGCATGAACAGCTCTGAGACAGTGCATGCGATGCCTTTTCAGAGAAGCACTCCTGCCTTTGAAATTATATTTTAAAAGCTCTTAGATGTCTGGGTTTACATCTTTCTGCCTGAAAGAAATAAAAGGAAAGAAAGAATATGCTGGATATATCAAAGGAGAATACTTCTTTCTTCCCTTGCCATCCTTCCCGTCTCCAAGTGCAGGGTCCACATGGACACAGTATGGGCATGTGCTTTGAACTTGATGATTGGAAAGAGAGGGGTGAGAGGGTATGAGCCTATATGAGACATCGGTTAGCACGGGGTGGATGAGTTGGATGAGTTGGATGAGTCTGGGCTATGAGAATCCTCCAAAGTTTAGTCAGATCTGCTAATCTAAGATGACCAACTTGTCCCAGTTTTCCTGGGGCTTTCTCGATTTTAACACTGAAACTCATATATCCCAAGCAAACCAGGATGGTTGGTCACCCGACAAAGTCATCCAAACACAGTTTTGAGTGCCTACTATGTGCCAGCATGTCCCTTAAGGAAGCTCATGGTTTGGTCAGCCAGTCCTTTATCCTGTCCTCATCTGCATTTTTCTTCCTTCTGTTTACATAAACCTTTAAAAGTTGCCCTTTCGTTAACGATTTCACATTCACGCCTGGCCTTGGTTGTCCCGAACGTTTGAACCCTCCGTTAATTTGATTTTATTCTCTGACATGACCTTGGTCTCCCATAGATCCAAAGTGAAAATGCGTTTGGAGTGACAACAAAAATTGAACGTGGGTAAATCTTAGGGAAGACAGTAACCCACAGAGGAAAAGAGGTACAGAATGCAGGGGTAGCACGATGGGGTTCTGTCCCACCACCACATGCAGAGAGTATGCCTTCGGATTTGCACAAACGCTGGTAAAATGTCAAAAGCAGGTGTTTCTTTTTTCTTCAGTCTGAGCTTCAAGCTAACATGGGCATTCAGCTAAATCCCTCCCAGGTGCTGAAACAGTATGAGGTTTAGGATTTGAGAGGTAATTATTGCTGAATGCATTGTACGGCCAGTGCACCTGCCAGGTAGAGGTTATGAAAGAGAGTGCGGGGGGAGGAGGGAACCAAAAGAATTTGGGGGACAATTTTTCCATCACAAGACCTCTTAGAAAACCTAAGACCATCAAAAGCCAGTCATGGAGCTAAGTATATTCACAATATGATTAACAACACAATGAGGCAGGAGGAACTGAGAATCCTAGCAAGATAAGCCAAGGGTCCCTGGTCACAGAGAAAACAACAACAAAAGGCCAGTGGCCCTGCCCTGAAGGAACTCAAGATCCAGTGGGAGAGTCAGAAATAAATCAAATAACTGCCCAAGTTGATGTAAAATCACAGATGTGATGATGCCATGAAGGGGAGGTACCAGGATTTCTGAAAGCAGATAATGGAAGGATTTGAACCAGTTGGGTGGCTTCCCGAGAAATAGGAAATTGGGCTCAAATGAATAATATCTATGCTTGTTTACTGCTTAACCTGTGCTGGCACTGCCAACAGCTTTCCTTGCACTTTCTTGATTAATTCTTACATATCAAATTTGAAGGTAGGCGTTATCCTTTCAAACCGCCTTTGCTGTAAGAAGAGTGTTCCAGCATTATCTTTAATCTTTGGGGGGATGTTTCATCATTATCAATATCCTAAGGAAGAATATTCCATTAAGATTCCCTAGAATGGAGGTGAAGTGGAGCAGAATTTGCCACCCCAAAGGTACCTCTTTGTCAGTAAAAGGCTGATTATTTTTGGAAACAGCACACACAGGGAAAACTCAGTAGAAGTTACCCTTTTACCCTTTTGTAAGAGACATTTACATTTATTGAGGAAATCTCCATTTGTAAGGGTGTCTCTCTCTGTACCTGGATGACTAAATCTCTAGAAACTTATCCATAGAGAAGACAAGGAATTAAATCTGTACTACAGCCATACCCTTGTTTACCTTGCTTTTCCTGATAACCTCCCATAACTGACTCTCCCCACGGGCAAGCTGAAGATGGTATTTAAGGTAATGGCTTTGGGCCTTTTCAGGGAGTTACTTGGTCTTCCTGGGTTTCTCCCTTGTATACAGGAGGCATATGTTATTAAACTTCTGTTTGTTTTTTCCTGTTAATCTTTTATAACCAAGGGGTCTTAGCTAAGAACTTAGAAGGGTAGACGCAGAGGTTTCCCTATTTTCCTTCCTCACTGAGGTTCCCTGGGCCTGTCTTTTGTACCTCTGTAACTAGTGCCTAGAGATTCTGCAGAAGTAGAAGTCCTGCAAAGAATAAAACTCAGATGTTAGTTGAATGAATGTATTTATTCTCCATATACAGATTAGAAAATTTGGCCTAGAGAGGTCAGGCAGTGACCTTACAGCTAGTAGGCAGTCACCTTACAGTGACCTGACAGCTAGTAAGCAGTGACCTTACAGTGACCTTATAGCTAGTAAGAGGCAGAGCCATGGTGAAAACCATGCTCTATATCTGTAGGGTATCTTCCAAGGGAGGAAACAGGGATGCATTCTGATGTGAGGGTGCAGCAAGTGCACAGTGCATGGTCCTGCGCAGTTCACGGGTTTGCAGCCTCTCCTATATGTCCTTGAAGGGCAGCACCCACAGTCCTGCCTTGGTGTCATGTGTGTTTCCTCTAAAAGCAGGATCTAGGCCGTGCCCCACCCTCATAGTCAGGAGAATCATATTTCACAAATAGTAGAGAGGAGCTGTGGGACTTTGAAACCTGGCCCCTCAAGATGGCCTGTCCTGCTGATAAAACTACAAATAGGCATGTCCGAGCTCCTGTTTCAAGGACTGACATCCCTGGCTCTGGATTGCTTGTGTGTCGACAATTCCTCTTGGAAAATCTTATAAGCACCTTTTGAAAGCCACACAGCACCGAGGAGCTTGCATACAGCACAGGCACAAAAGCTTGAAACCTTGAGGCTCTGCCCACACGGATTAAATAAAATGCTTTAAGTGACTTTGCAGCTACTTAGAAAAAACAATTTACATAAGTTGATGTGCTGTTGGAGGAGGGTAGAAAGGGTGATTTTAATTTTTTTTCAACCTTCTCTTCCCCTTAGTTTAATAGCTGCAGACACCTCAAAGAGGCAAGTCCTATTAATAAAACCTGCTTGTAAATTTACTGAGACAGAGTCCAGATGCCCCGATTTCAGGCAGCTCCCCAGGGCCTCCCACGTCCACTGCGCCAGTGCAGAAGGGCCCCGGGCTGGGCGATGCCCGAGGAGGCCATGCGCTATGACTCATGCTTTCTGGGCCCTGAGATGCTTCAGTCATTCCAGGATATTTAATTGCTAAAAGTATTCAAGGTTTTACTGAAGAACTAGGCAATGCTCAGAGGTTTTACCGTGCTTTACCTTGATGAAAATGGACTCTGGAGAACTGAGATGCCAGCACACAGCAATCACACACACACACACACAAGCACGCACACACGCACATATGCACACATACACATATACACAATACACATATACATACATGCACAATCCATACATATACACATATACATAATACACATGCACACGTGTACACACATACACACATCCATGCATACACATACACACATACACGCACACACATACACATATACACACATGCACACACATACAAATATGTACACATGTACACACATGCACTATACACATATACATACAAGCACACATCCATCCATACACATACATAAGCACACATACACATACACACATACATACCCATATACGCAATACACATAAACACACATATGCACACATAGACCTATACACATACATACACACACACACACACACACACACACACACACACACATACAGAGGCAAATATTAGGCTCATTGATGTGACCTAGATAGGAGGGGTGGTGAAAAATATAAAATTGTTGCTTACATAATGATTGCATATATTCATTTATTTTATCTAGCTTGGTTTTATTGTTATTTTTTAAACAGGTGATATATATATATATATATATATATATATATATATATATATATGGTAAATATTCCAAACAGATTTAATTGTTTTTCGAATTAGGAATAATTCTCCCTTGTTTTCTCCCTTCACACTCAGTTGTCTGTTTACTCTCCAAAGAGATAACAACATGGTGAATTTCTTCTAAATTCTTTCAGAAATGTGTTGTACATAAGACATATTTCCCATCCTCTAATGTACATTTTTATGCACAAACAGTAGCATGTAGATATAATTATGCATCTGGATTTTTTACTTCATAATATATCTTTGAAATATTCCACTTCAGTGATGTTGATGATGATGGTGGTGATAGCAGTGATGACGCAACACACCCATACATATATAGTATATGTTCTAAATCTGACATAACTCTAAGTCTTTAATCCTTACAGCATCCTTACAACAGCTCTGTACTCCATTCCCCAAATCATTCTGCAGCATCAGCTCTCAGCATGAAATCACTGCCTCTCACTTAGGGATGCCTTATTCTTAAGGGCTGTGTAATATTCCTTTAAACAGATGTATCCCATTAATATATCCTGTGCACTGTTAATGATGTTTGAGGTTTCTTTTTCCTACTTTTTTGCTATTTCAAGCAGTGTTTCAGTCTTTCAATATTTGACTACATTACCTTTGAACTTGTGCTTTGTGTGCACATTTGTAATATCAATTAATCCAGTTATAATAGCAGTTTTTTAAAACACCAAATGCTGATTTTCTTCTTACCTAGAGGAGAAATGGAGAGGGCTTACTGAAGCAGGCATTTCCTGTGTCTCTACTCTTGCAGCCAATATGAAATGGCCCCATGAAGTCCAAGGGCTCACTAAGTATTTGTTAAATGAAATAATTAAATAAACAATAGTTGTCATGTTTTAATTATACACAATGTATAAAATGTTTTGAGTTACCAGATGTCATAAAATTTATAGAAACGTTATCCTCATTCTACAGATCAGGAAGGGAGACACAGAGTCTCAAAGATAAGAAGGAGCAGTGTCATCTTTAAGCTTCAGCTCTTTGGAATCCAAATCTATACACTATGTGTATCTATGTGTATGTGTGTATGTGTGTATGTGGATCTATGTGGATGTATGGATGTGTGCATGTATGTATATGTGCATTGTGCATATGTTTCCTCTAGGTCCAACCTCAACAGGGTTTGACTCAGGGAATGCTCCACTTTGTTTCCACTTGTACGGGATGAATGCCAATTTGCAAGAGAAAATATTAGATACAATGATGGATAAAACTAAAATGATACCTAACATGCCTTAAATGCTTATTGCGTGGGACACTTGAGACAAATACTTGGCCTCACATTATCTCACATACTGAGGACAATCACCCTCGGAGGCTCAGTCTATTGCTGTTGCCATTTTGCAGATTAGAAAAAGCAAATTGAAGCTAAGCAAAGTTTAGTGACTTGCCTCGTATCATAGGAACTGGTAGGTGACTAAAGAAGACTCAACTCTAGATGGGATGGTCTCCAGAGCCCCAAGGCCTTAGACGCTACTTCTCTACTGGAAGGTAGAATAAATATGGCACAGATACCTTTTAAGACTTTGAAGATGATACGTACGGGTTGTGCTGAATCCCAAATGCATCTATATTTCCTACAGTTTCCTGTCCTTTATTTTCAAGTCTTCACTATCCCTCTTGAGGACTCTGTCTCAGTTTCTATTATAATGAGATCTCTTCTGTAGTGAATATTCAGTTGTTTAATAAATAACTACATATTTTAAAAATGACAGACTCACCAGAATTGGCCATTACTTAATAATCACAAACACCAAGCTTATGAATATTTCATGCTCGCTCATTTCTGCTGAGACTGTAAGCATCACCCATTTCTGTAGCTACAGATTATGCAGGGAACAATGGAAAACATAAGTTTTGTGTGTTTTCTTTAACAATTTGATGATGGAAGAACACCTTGCAGTGTTGGAGATAACGTAAGAAATAGTTGCCTTTTGTTATTTGAGTGATTGAAATAAAAATCTCAAATGGCAAGTTGTAATCCAAACCACAGTGATTATAGAAGACTGTATAAAAAGGTATACATTTAAAATTCGTAAATCTAAATGACTCTATCTGCAAGTAAGTAAACTTTATTCAATTTTCCACAGCAACTACCCGATACCGTCACCCAAAAAACTGCAGACACTGTACTGCTCAGATGTTAAAAAGTTTCAGTTTGGGATTCAATTGTTCTCTCCTGTTTTCTTTCAATCAGTGAATATTAGAGTTGTTATAAGTGATCTGAGGGAGGGGCACACCGTTGAATGAGAGTGCAGAATAGGGAGCCTGATGAGGGATGGCGACACAGGAAAGGCCTCCTCGAAGAAGAATGTTTAAACCTGATGAGGGGATCCAGAGGAGGTTACCTGGCAGAAAGGTGGGATGTAGAGACGGTAACAGGCATTGGAAGAGCCCATAGAAAAAGCAGGGCACTTTCTAAAAGCTGGAGAGAGCCAGGGTGGTGATAGCATAGTGACTGAGAGGAACAGCAGTATGAGATGGGCAGAAGCCAGATCCTGCAGAGACTAGTAAACCATGAATAACAAAGAATTTGAACATTTGCCCAGGAATGGTCACAAGCCATTGAAGGGTGTGAAGCTGGGGAGAGACACGATCTGAGTCCTGTTTATAAAAATCATGATCATTCCAGCTGCTGGGCGCTGAGTGCTGAGTGAGAAATGGAGAAAGACAGAGAGGGGGAGAGAGAGAGAGAGAGAGAGAGAGAGAGAGAGAGAGAAAGAGAAAGAGAGAGAGGGAGAGAGAATTTAGGATATACGTGCAATAGTCCAGATAAAGATTATGCTGGCCTGGAGGCTTGGATCAGAAGAGTGAAAGTGACCTGGAGAGCAGCGCGTGAACTTGAGAGCCATTGTGGAAGTGAAATACAGAGTCGAGAGTGATTGATTAGATGTTGGCAGTAAAACGAGGAGAGTGTCAAGAGTGACTTGGAGATGAATGACTTGGCAAACTGGGGAGACCGTGAGTTCTGTTTTGAACTTTATAACATTATTTCAAAATTCCCTATTTTATTGCCTGGGAATTTGTAGCAAGAAGAGAAAGGCATACACACACACACACACACACACACACACACACACACACACAAGGACCACTTCCAAATTGTGCTTCACAATGCCAAGATTTTCAGCTACATCTTTGTGGGAAGGGCCGCTCTTTCTGTTAAGTTCACCACTCTATTCCCAGTGGCTGTGACACCTGGGCATACAGTATGTGCCCAATAATGAGTCTGTTAGAGCAGCTAAGCTGTGTTCCGATCTGGGATATAAGAGTCTTGGGGAGATGGCTGTCCTTTCCTTGTCCTTCCTTCCCCCTTCTTTATTTCTTTCTAAACTTGTACCTAAGTTTCTCATTTATGGGCTATTTTATGGAGTTAGACAAACTGATACTAAAGTTCATGTGGAAGAAGAAATATATAAGAAGAGCCAGGAAAAAAATAAACTTTGAAAAGTTCTGATGGGGTCTAGTCTTAGCAAACATTAAAACATACTATAAAGCCTCTATAATTAAATCAGCATGGAACAGGTCCATATATAGACTAACAGACCAGTGAAATAGAAGAGAAAGCCTAGTCAGAAAGAGAAAAACAAATATCGTATATTAACACATCTATGCGGAATCTAGAAAAATGGTACAGATGAACCGGTTTGCAAGGCAGAAATAGAGACACAGATGTAGAGAACAAACGTATGGATACCAAGCGGGGGAAGCGGGAGCAGATGGGTGGTGGTGGTGTGATGAATTGGGAGATTGGGATTGACATATATATACACTAATATGTATAAAATGGATAACTAATAAGAACCTGCTGTATAAAAAATAAAATAAAATTCAAAAATTAATTAATTAATTAATTTAAAGAAAAAGATGAGAAAGCCTAGTACAGTCCGAGGTACTTATGGAAATTTAGTATATAATGAAGGTAGCATCTCAAAGTACTGAGATAAAGAAGGGCTTTTTAATAAATGACATTGGGACAACTGAGTAGCCATCTGGAAAATGATAAAATTGGATCCATATTTCACACCATGTATAAGAATACACTCCAGATAGATTAGGGATCTAAAGTAAAAATATGAAACTATACAAGTACTAGAAAAAAACATAGGTAAGCTCTACTTTAACCATAGTGGAGAGAAAGCCTTCCAACTGTGACTCCAAATCCAAAAGTAATATAAGATTGACAAATTTACTACAATAGAAGGAAGAAGTTACATGGGAGGAAAAAACCTAACACAACATATATGAAATCAAAATACAACTGAAAACTGGGAGAAAATATGTATAAAATATGCCACAATAATGTCTCCAATGGATTAAAATCTCTAAAAATTGAGAGAGACAAAGTGGCAAAAAGCTGATATTTTAAAATGTCAAAAAACAGGGAGTTCACTGGTGGTCTAGTGGTTAGGACTCAGCACTTTCACTGACGGGGCCCAGGTTCTGTCCCTGGTTGGGGAACTGAGAGCCCACAAACTGTGTGGCACAGCCAAAATAAATTGCTCTGAAATTGATGAAGAACCAACCACTCGGGCTTCCCTGGTGGCGCGGTGGTTGAGAGTCCGCCTGCCGATGCAGGGGACACGGGTTCGTGCCCCGGTCCGGGAAGATCCCACATGCCGTGGAGCGGCTGGTCCCGTGAGCCGTGGCCGCTGAGCCTGCGCGTCCGGAGCCTGTGCTCCGCAACGGGAGAGGCCACAAGAGTGAGAGGCTCGCGTACCGCAAAAAACAAAAACAAACAAACAAACAAAAGAACCAACCACTCATAATTACAGAAATGAAAGTTAAAACACTGACACAGAATTCGTCACCTATAACACTGGCACAAATTAAACAGTGTGACAGTACATTCTGTTGGTGAGGCTGAGAGAGGCAGGAACTCTCAGACACTGCTGGTGGGAATGCTGACTGGGAATTGGGCAAAATCTAACAAAACTCCACGCGCATGCACCTTTGATCCTGCAGTTCCTCTTCTAGAAGTCTACCCTGAAGGTGCACTCCCAACAATGTGAAAATACATATGCACAAGGTTGTCCCTTGCAGCGTTGTCTGTCATTGCAAAATTTTGGAGAAAACCTAAGTGCCCATCCCTAGGAGCAGAGTTGAATAAATGATGGTGCGTCCAAAAAATGGAGTACTGTGAGGTTGTAAGAAGAATGAGGACAAGTTCTGCAATTTGATTTGGAGGGATTTCCAGAACATGCTGTTAAGTGAAAATAGCCAAATACAGAAAAAATATCTATAGTACATTCTCCTTCATGTAAGAAAAAGAGGCTATTAAAAATATGCATGTATCTGCTCATTTGTGCAAAGGAAATGCAGGATGGTTAAACAAAAGACTAAATAGATGCATTACCTCCGTGGGGTGCGTGAGAAAAGGGTAGAAAGAAGTTGAAAGAGGGAACAGGGTAGCGGGAAAGGAAGGAGAGACACTTCTCTGAGTGTACTTTATCGTAGTGCTCTGGCTTTTAGAACCAGAGTAATGAAAAATACACCCAAAAAATAAACATATAAGCAAAAGAATATTTATAAGCAAAATCAATCAGGATGTGAAGGAAAGCCAAATGTGGAATATAAATAGTAATAAGTTAACGTAAGCGTATCACAAATGAAGGGGTGGAAGAAAAGAAGCAACCTAAGTGACTTTGGAAAACAGAATTTTAAGTGGATATTATAAGGCCAAAGGCAAATAAGACCTGTTTTAAAATGCTGGGCCTGACTTTGTAAATCTGTTTCTCATAGAAGAATGAGTGAGCAATTCTAAGGTAATTTTTATGTGTATATAAGGATAAAAAATAAGTAAATATATTACAGGTAATATAGTCAGGTTTCTCACTGTCAAAGAAAAAATGCACAAATTAGTAAGATAAATAAGTCCTGGGGATGTCATGCACAACAGAATGATCATATTTAACAACACTGAATTGTATATTTGAAAGTTGCTGAGAGAGTAGATCTTAAAAGTTCTCATCACAAGAAAAAAATTGTAACTATATGAAGTGATGGATGTTAACCAAATTTATTGTGGTGGCCATTTCACAATATATACAAATATCAAATTATTTAGTAATACACCTTAAACTAATACAATGTTATATGTCATTTATATCTAAGGGATGTGTCTATATGTGGTTTTGGAAACTGGATTGACAGGACTGAAAGAAAACTGAGACAGAAGTAGAAATATCAACTTCAAAATTTCAGCATCATCTGTAATCTGAGAGGCTATTTTTTTCACTACGTATTATTTCTTAATAATATCACACATAGGCATTCAGTGAACATATTTGTTATAAGAGAAAAAGGGACCAGATATCATTAAAAAAAAAAAACTTAGGATGATTAAAACAATGTATTCCCACATTAGTTAGCATGTTATAACCTAGGAGTTAACAAACTTTCTGTAAAGACAGTAAGTATATATGGCTTTGTGCACCAAGAGGCAAAATCAAGGATACTACTAGGTATTTTCATCAGAAAAAAGAAAACAAATTTTGACAAAAGTCTTTGGTGAATTTCAAAATATTTTTAAAATTATTCTTATTAAATAACAAAAGGTTATTATTAAAATATATAAGTATAATTTTTGTAATCATCAACTAATAATTACAAGAGTGAAATTCTTGTTTGTAAGAGGGATAGCATTAACTGTTATTCAAATTCAGTGTCTCCTGTCACCATAGTGATTGCAAGTGTGCATTTGTAAAAAACATTATCGGTTCACCAAAAACAGGTAACTAGGGAGAGTTTGCCCATGCGCCATATCTTGCCAACCCCTAACCTGGCCCATGCCTACCCCTCCAACTTCACCTCTGCCATTTGCTCCCCTGTTACTCTGCCCAAGACCCAGTGGCTTTCTTTCTATTCCTCAAGCACCCCAAGTTTCCCCCTGAAGCTGGGGGATCTTCACCCTTGCTGTTGCCTCTACCGGATACAGAGTCTCCAGCTCTGCACCTGGCCAGTAGCATCATTTAAATCTCAGTTCAAATGTCAGTTTCTTAGGGAGACTCACTCTGATCACCCCGTCTAAGTGCCAGCCCCTAACTCAGCCACTTCCTATTACCCAAGTTAATGTCCTTTATAGCTCTTTTCACCCTCTGCAATGTCATACTTACGTATTTGTTTAAAGGATTTCCTGTCTGCACCTCTAGTTGAAGGTCCATGACACAGAGAGTTAATGTTTGGTTCCAGCTAATGAATTAACCATTGCTTGGCATGTAGTGGCTTCTTAATAAACACTTGAATCACTAATGATTGAAGAGAGAAAAAAGGGATTACTGTAACCCACATATTGCATATGCAATACAATGAAGGCTGGGCAGGAAAGACAGCAGTCACAGTGGGAGTTTTGGGCACTGAAAGATTTCGCTGCTGTTCTGTTGGGATCCTGAGAGAAAGCTGCTAGCTGTAACCTTATAAATGCTTGGTAAGAACATCCATTTCAGGCCTGTCATTGACTTGTTCTAGGTCTGGAATCACCGCTAATGGTTCACCTAGCTTATACTTTGACCTTCGGAAGCAAATGAACATCACATGAGATACAGACATTCACACAAACTTGACTGCATTCCATGCAAACTATAAAAATAGCGGAATGAAACATCACATTAAAAATGGCATGACCCGGGCTTCCCTGGTGGCGCAGTGGTTGAGAGTCCGCCTGCCGATGCAGAGGACACTGGTTTGTGCCCCGGTCCGGGAAGATCCCACATGCCCCGGAGCGGCTGGGCCCGTGAGCTATGGCCGCTGAGCCTGTGCGTCCGGAGCCTGTGCTCCGCAACGGGAGAGCCCACAACAGTGAGAGGCCCGCGTACCGCAAAAAAAAAAAAAAAAAAAATGGCATGACCCTACAATTCCCCCAGATAATCAGGGTGTCCAGAGTCATATGTGAGTACTAAGTAGGAAGATTCATATGAACACATACTGGTAGCCAGTGTCTCTGAAAATAAGATTTCCCATTCTAAATGTAACGGTATTCTAAGTGGAGATGGTAAAATGCAAACGACTTAGTATCAAAATTTAGTATAAAAGCTGCTGGGTATACAGAGAAATGAAAAGGAGAAGGGAAGCTGGAATTAGAAAAGATTCTAAAATTATAATTGTCACAAGCTTAGGGGAGAAAATTAGCCATCTTACCAGACACTGCAGTGAGGAGAAAACTTGTAAATTAGATTTATAGGGAAGTAACCTCAACATAGACAAAAAATAAACAGAAAAGAACAAAGTCAAACACCACTTGTAACTAACCTTGGAGAGATCAACTCTTTGATGGATTCAGTAGCCTACCTAGAGTACGTGTCTGTCTAGCGATGATTAACTACTGAATTGAAAACAGATTTACGTGTAGTTTAGGACACCCATTTGCAAGAGCAACATATATTAAAAGTTTTATAGAATAATACTTTATATGAAAGTCAAATAAGGAAAACTTTTTCTTCCCCTCAGTGAAGTCAGCGGGGATTGTTCAAAATCGTTAGAGAGCTTGCTTTGTTTTAAAATCATATGAGCAGTTTAAAAATAATTTCATAAATACCAAGAATAAGAAAATATCATATACAGTCCAATTTCCCTACTATTTAACTGACTTTATTGTCCGGGCAATGTTCATCTCTTTGTTTTATGCATGTAAAATATTATGTAGTTATAATAATAGCTATCAAATAATTTTGTATTCTGTATATTCTTACTGTATCACAAACATTCTTAGGTGGCTATATTGTCTTTATTGTTCTCATTTTTTATGACAGCTGAGTAGTCCATATCAACATTGCATGATTGTTTTTGTATTTTTTCCTAATTTTTCTTTATTAAAATAAGGTTGAAGCTTTTACATTGTTTTTGAAGGGAAAGCATTTTAAATTTATTGTTTCACTACAGACTAGTTTGAAAATAATATCAACACAAGAAGAGAATTACCCACAAAAGTCATTCGGAAAACATCCATGTTTTATTTATGTGCATCTTCAATTTCACGTCACAAAAAGTATAGAGAGAACATTGTACTCTATACTTTCCATTAACATTATGCCCAACGTATTGTTTCCATTCAGTGATTTTTTTGTACCCTCTCTACAGTTACTGTGGATCACATTACTTTATATTTTTTTCTTTAGGTAATTCACTGTTCTCTGAAACTGGTCCTCTAATGAACTTGTGTCCTGGTGCATTACCTGCTTCCTCCCACTGAAATGTAAGTATCGTGAGGGCAAGAACCTGGAAAGGTGCTAGACCCAGACTGGGTACTCAATGAATGATACTGGACAAAAGAGTAAATGAAAATCAGAATGGTTGCAGAGCAAGTGTAGAGCTACGTTTTGAATCCCAGAGCTCTGACTTCACAACGGTTCTCTAATACAAAATGGAAGGATAACCCATGTGCCATCTTCCTTTCTGTCATTCCCTCACTGAGGTGGTGATAGTGAATGTTTCTTAAAGGGATTATAACTTCCTATGGTTACAAGGGATTTTGCAGTAAATCTTCCCAACCCCTCGAGAAAAAGGGAAACTTAGATTCCCAAGATCTAGCAGTAAACTAAGAGCAGTCTAGAGATGCTTAGCTGTTCTCAACTGTAAATACTATGACATACTCTTTTATGATACTATTTTATAATATTTTAGTGATGTCAAGGGATGTGAGCTTTGAAGTCACTTGGCAGATGATGTAATATCAATTCTACTAATTCCCAGCTGCATAACCTTGTCCAAGTCACTTCCTCCTTTCTACCTCAGGTTCCTCTTCTGCAAAATGGGGGACAATAATAATGCCCTTTCAGATGATTGTGGTGAGGACTAAGGACTAAGTAAATTGATATAAAAACAACCATATGTCTATATTTACATGTATTTGGAGTGCTGCATTGTCTATAGAAAACATTCCATAAATATTAACTATAATCATCATCAGCATGTAATGGTCAGTAGTTTTGCAAATCCAATTAACTTTTCACTTGTAGAATTAAAAAAACAGAGTTCACAAAGTATTCCTTTAAATAAATAGGACACGTTCAAGGCTATTCCTCGAATATCCCTCTTACTTATTTGCATTACACTATGTCTCTTGACTGGAAGAGAGAAGGAAGTATGGCCAGCGTTTTGCTGGAAATGGTGCATAACCGTGGCTTTGAACATGCAAATGCATCATTCATGTGAATGTCATTGATCACATGTGCTCAGGAGAGGTGAGGGGGGGATTTTAAGTGATGCTGCTTTTGACTATAAAAATCCCAGGGGCCAAATCATGTAAATTCTTTTGGAGCTCAAGAGAGTATCCTGCCAACTAGTGGATGTAATAAATGTTGTTGATGTTGTAATGAAGATACTTAAGTTTCTGATAAAATGGCTTCTTCTTTGGTCCTTGCTTTAGGACCAAAGACTTTCCTTGAAGGTGAAGGGGATTTATGTTTTTACCTAGACTCATAAATTAAGTGGAAAAAAATCCTATCTGAGGCAAGGAAAGACTCTTCTCTCAGACATAAGTGTGTTCATAGGCTCTAGCATATTCTTTCTCACAGGCAGCACCTGCTGGAAATCTTTTAGTAAGAAACGCAGCTTATTGTACTGACTCTCTTCCCACCTTTTCAAAAATTTTTTTCTTTTCTTCCAAATACTTGTTAAGCAATGATGAGTTGGTAAAATCTGCACACAAATGAGAACACGTAATTATGGTCAGGAAGACAATCCATTTTGTATAGATAGAATTCCATGCCATAGATAAAAAATGTCATCCAGGGGCTTCCCTGGTGGCGCAGTGGTTGAGGGTCCGCCTGCCGGTGCAGGGGACGCGGGTTCGTGTCCTGGTCCGGGAGCGGCTGGGCCCGTGAGCCATGGCCGCTGAGCCTGCGCGTCTGGAGCCTGTGCTCTGCAACAGGAGAGGCCACAACAGGGAGAGGCCCACGTACCACAGGAAAAAAAAAAACGTCATCCACAGTAGCTTCATTATAGACAGAGAGGCCAGGATCAGCTGGGCTGCAGGAACATACTTCAAAACCTTAGAGTTTCAAAACCATAAGAGTTTATTTCCTACTCATGCCGATTCCACTCTAGTCTTTGTCTCTTCACAGTCACTTTCTTGAAATGCTGACTCAGAGATTCAGACCTTTCTCGTCTTTTGACCTCAACATCTCATTATTCATCCTCTGTGATAACCACTAGAGGGAAAGACAGAGCCTGTAGAACTCACAACCATTCTGCGATGCGTTGATTTGCTGAAGACCATAGGCCACAACTAGTCATCATGCCCACACCTAACTGCAAGGAAAATGGAAAAGGTTCGGGGAGAGGGAGGTGTCACATAAATATTAATGATCAGTAGAATGTAAAGATACAATTACCAAAATATATTCTGAGAAATATGAGGGCTATAGGTATTCTGAAGAAAAATGCAAGAGGCCAGAGGCATCCAGTTAACTAAAACACTATTGCTAATCTGACCCTTTAATTTCCCCACTTAGAAATTCTCAATGCACATTAGCCGACTGTGAACTCTGAGAAACCATTCTACCAATAGGCATGATTATCTTTGTTTAATGCAGTTTTATTTGCCAACTCGACTGACCATAGAATAATTCCTTTTCACAACACCCATGAACCTAATGTCCCATTGAACTCACATTAGACAAATATTCCATTAGGCAACTTGAAATACTGAAGTGAAAAACCTAATGGGCACTTAATACATATTTATTGCCAGAACATTAAATGAATGAATGAGAAGTCACTTTTCAGAGTCAGGGACACCCATTAAATCAGATTTTCGTGGATAAAGTTCTACACGACACCTACCTTAAAGCTGAAAAATAAAAACCCTAGGTCAAGCAACTAGCTTTTGCTTATAAGATGCTACACACCAATTTTGATGGGTTTTGTTGTTGTTGTCTTTGCCTCTGTGCTGACTTGAGTGGTTTATTTGTGTCGTCAGCCATAGCTCATCTGCCCAAGATTTCACAGTGGAATCATCAGGGTGACTGTACGTGTACAGCTCAGCATGTACAACCCATCCCACACTTCTGTCCACACAGAAATTTAGGAATGGAAAACAAACCCCACATTGTGATGAAGTCAATTGAAATTATATGTTGCATAAGCCATGCTCTAGATGGTGTTCCACGCTAAAAACCTCACAGACTCACAGTAGGGAGATGCAGCAACAGACGCAGTGCTAGTGTACATTCCACATAATCCAGTGCAGTGCGGTTTTGAGCAATGCTCAGGCATTGGAACAATACCTAATGGTTTGCCTTGGGTCCAGAGAGTGGCTGGTTGTTGGCGGCAAACCCTGGAATCTGGGAGGAGAAAACAATATGGAAGCAATATTATTTGCCATCTAATTTTCTATAATCCAGAAGGACGTTGTGCTGAATGATAACACACAGAGGAAAGATTAAATGTAATAACATAATATTCACACTCTGCATCAGAAGTTGCTACTTTTGGCGCCTTGGAGGCAGATGGCTGGCACTGGCTGTTGCCAGGAGGTGTTAAATGGGTAAGTGGTACTGAGGAATAGAGTCATCTGTGGGGAAAATGACAGTCATGAACTGCTTGTAATGCTGTGAAAACTCAATGAATTTGATTAAACGCAGATTGCAAAACCGTTTCCTGGACGACCACTGGACACAATCGTTTATACCGAAACGTGCTCTCTCCCAGTGACAAGTCTGACAGGAAAACTGCCGTTTCGGCTGCCAATGTGTTGAGCATCTTGACAAAGAACGTGACCAAGGAGATGAAAATAGCCCTGTCCTCCTAGCAGAGTCACCAGGTCCCCATACACACAGTTATCTAACTCTGCAGGAAGGTCTTCTGGGAGGGGCAAGGTGAGCATGATTACAAGCCATCCTAGCCCTGGGAGACAAATTTGTGTACAGTTTTTGTGAGATCTTATCCTATATTCTCAGTGACCACACTACCTGTGTTAGATTAAGGTGCCTACTGTACAATTTATTTAGTGTGGGTAAGACAGAGACACTACAGTGGTAACAGAGCAGTTACGTGTATAAGGTTTGCAGGCTCATGTCAAGGGCACATACAGAAAGAGATGGGAATGGGGAGGCATATAGATTAGGGTGGCCCTGCACCAAGTGTGGTTCTAGGGCCCATGGGGATATGCCAACACTTCCTTACTGTTCACGATAAGACAAATGCAAAAATTGAGAGTAGAAATGTTTAACCATTTGACAATTTTGTTGAACCTCATTCTAAACAAGTGGACTTTGTATTATTTGTGCCTTTTTGAATTTTTACTTTTCTGGTAATTCCTTTTTATTATACTTTACAAAAGTTCTGTGATGGATTGGGAATTTCACCACAGACAGTTTGAGAATCAGCAGGTTGGGGTTGCAGAGGCAGATTTAGTCTGCATTTCTTACAAGGTTTATTGCTTTGAGCAAAGTACTAACCTATCTACATTCTGTTTTTCTCAACATTTGATAAGTAGATTATATCATTATTAAATAACTGGGTACACCAGGAACCCCTCACATAAGCTACTGAAAAATAATTAAAATGTTTAGATAATCCACGCCTACTAATCTGAACATTGCACAAGGTGAGTGATTAAGTTCACTTGTGGAAGAGTGAATGGATCAGGCAACACACACACTTGCTTTTTTCCTGTATTCAGTCCATGCAGCAAGTATTTGTTAAGCATAAGCCTTGTTCCAGACACGGTTCCAACTGCTGAGGGTATGCAAGTGAATAAAAATTGTAAAGACTCCTGCCTATGGGGAGTTTATATATGATCAGGGGCTACAGTTGAGACAGGATAGTTATAATTAATAAGTAAATGGTACGATTGATTTGAGATTGAAAGTTGCTATAGAAAAATAAGAGAAGTACAGCAAGGCATGGAAAGAGGGAAGATTTTTAACGTGGGTTCAGATTGAGCTCCAAGTTAAAAAAATGACATTTCAACAAAGACATGAAGAGGTCAGGTTAGCCATGTGGATATCTGGAGGGGGAATAGGCCAAGTAGAGGTAACAGCCAGTGCAAAGGTCCTGTGTTAACAAGTATATAGCATATTTGAGAAGCAGCATGGAGGCCAGTGTGGCTGAAAGAGAGAGGACAAGAGAAAAGTGAATAGTTGAAGACAGAGAGGCAATTTGAGTCCTTGTAGGCCATTGTGAGGATTTAGTTTTTCACTCTGAGTGAGATAGGAGCCCTTGACAGTTTGAAAAGAGGACTGACATGGCTTTTCTTATTATTTTAAAGGATTATAAGGCTATCACAGCAATCCAGGTAAAAGATGATGGTGGATCCAACCAGAATGGTAGCGATGGAAAAGGTGGAAAGCAGTCAGGTTCTAGGTATATTTTTAAGGCAGAATCAACAGGATTTCCTGACATACTGGGTATAAGGTATACCTTATACTTAGTGTACCTGCAAGATATGGGTAGAGCAGATTATATAGCCATGGGGGTATATCTGAGCTTTGTTTGGAACATGTGAAATCATTCTTGTCTATTAGACATCTAAGTATCTCAAGATGTCAAGTATGCAGTTGCAGTCCAGAGTTTGCAGGAGACATAAATTTGGAAATAGTTTCAAATAAATACATTTAAAGCAGTAAAACTGGATGAGATTACCAAAGGAACAAGTGTAGATAGAGAAAAGGACTACAGACTGAGATCTGAGACACTTGGGCATCAAGAAGTTACGGGAAAGAGAAATTGGCAAAGGAGACTGAGAAGGTGGGACCAATAGGACAAGAGGACAGTCAATAGGGGGTGGGATTTTGGAACCAAGTGAAGAAAGTATGTCAGGGAGGAAGAACTCATCAACTGTGTCAAATGCTGCTGATGGTCACATATGGTGAGGACTGAGACCTTAGGATTTAGACATTTGGAGGTCATGGATGACCCTGTAATGGTATAATGGTGTGTGGAATGGTGAAGAAAAAGTCCTATGGGAGTAGTTTAAAAGAGCCTGGCCAGAGATGAATTGGAGACAGGGAACAAAAACAAGTCTCTTTAGGTGTTATGATCACAAGGGAGCAAATATATGGAGCAATCGCTGATGGCAGAAGTGGGGTCAAGAGAGATGCTTTATGTAAATTCCAAGAGAGTTTCTTCTGGGGAAAACATCAAATCAATAATAGGACCAGTCATTGAGAGGGAAGACACACTCTGAGGTGGTCCTCAAATGAGCCAGTTTGGGAGACTAAGTAATGGAGCTGCCAGAGGTGAACACAGTCACAGCAGAGAACCCTCTAACGTAAGAACAGGAACCACTGTATGAATTACTTGTCTGATTTCAGGGGCTACACTTTTTAAATTCTGTAAGTGGTGCTTACCAGGCAAATTGCAGACATTTGTTTGAAAATGCAAACTCTTTTGTAACCATCATTGAGCCATTTGTACAATCACATGTTTCTTCACACGAGTAATTAATACTGATACTTAAATACTAAATTGATAGGCTTTCTTGCTGTCTTGCTTACAAGCTCTTCACAGTCTAGCTGTAATTAAGAATCAGCAGAGACAGTTCTTCAAGGGAATGAGTGGAAGTCTACTGTCCTCAGTTTTGGATTGATGTGTATTAACTAAAGTAGAAGTAAAAGCAACAAGGCTCCTTTCTTTTCAGTTTTTGCCTTTCAGAACATTTTATCCTAATGAAGGAAGATAAAAATATATCATATATTTATTATATATAATATATAATTACTTTTGCAAAATATATAATTGTATAAATTATGTAATGTAATTATATTTACAAAATACAAAAATATTAAAAAAATACAAAACATTATATATATATATCTGCCATAGGTGTGTGTGTGTATGCATGTATGTGTGTATATACAGCATATATGTAATATAAAATATTATATATATTTATATATTATAATATAAAATATATTTACATATATATACACACCTTTGACAAATATATATAAATACATAATATTTTATATTTTGTAATATTTTTTGTATTTGTAGTTTATATTTTGTAAGTTTATATGTTGCGATATTTTATATATAATATATAGTGTATTTCAATATCATGGTACTCACTTATATTAAATATTACTATCTCAGAGGTATAATACAAAAGGAAAATTTTGGTCAGCAATGCCATTGTCCATTGCAGATGTACCTGGTCAATGGATGGTTTACTTTTGTTGTTCAGGATCCCAGGCTTCTTCCCTATTGTGACTTTGCCTTCCTTTAGGGTCCTGGATAAAGCCTATCTTCTTCTTAACTACTTTGACCTAGAAGTAACATATATGTCTTCTACTCACATTGCATCAGTGAGAACTAGTTGTATGGCACCCCTTAGATGCAGGAGCCCTGGGGACTGCAGCCATGTGTACTCTAGTCAGCCCCTTCTAACACAACTTTGTACTATGTAAGGAAATCATGTCACTCTGGGGGCCAGCCAGCCATCTGCTACAGGGA
>NW_006791294.1:220008-256007 GCF_000442215.2 Lipotes vexillifer
AAAGAGTATTTCAAGGTCAGAGGCAATCATTTCAGTATCTGATGCTCTCTGCCTACATAATATTCCAAAGAATTTAGAGTTCTGCTATACGGAGAAAAGCAAAGGGAAGACGTAAGAATGTTCTAATATGACTTAATCTTTGATAAATTAGAGCCCTCTGAATTAAGTGAGAAAATTTGGGAGTTTTTTTTATCTTATAGAATTTATCAGCCTGGAAATCTGGAAAATGAACCATGAATCTTGTCATACCCTATACTTCACAACTAGCACTAATTATATATTTGCACCATGAGGCATTTGTTGCTTTCTTATTTACAAGATCACATTAATGACTTGTGGCAATGATGAAGAACAGTCGACGTCAGTGCCACTCAAGAGAGTAACAACAGGAAGAACAATGTCCTGGGACAGCCACTAAAATCAAACTTAGATTGAAGGCTAGGGAAATGATCGTTCCTCATCATAATTGTAATATATAAAATATTAAACATTTTTCTTCATTTTGACATTTTAATCACATCCCATACTCCTCATATAGAGATATTTCTTTGAATTTTTTGAGACTTCTTTAGTTTATATAAATACATATACTTATATTGTATATAATATGTATATATTTAACATAACATTTGGTTTGTGTTTTTCACTTTTTGGTATTGGTGTTGGTGAATTCTTTATTTAAAAGCTTAATGTCTGAACTGAGAGCAACGCACACAACAATCGCAGTATTAGAATCTCAATAAATCTACTCAGCATAATGAACTGAATTCCTTGTACTTTAGGTGTCACGTTACTCTTTCTTTGACTTAATGTGTATTAAGGTCTGTGAAAATTGATAGCCACAGTGAAAGCTCAAGGTAGATAGCAAGTTAAAATGGAAAAGAAAACTTGCTTTTTAAATAATCTTTGGCAAGAGACATGTGAAATTTAGGAACCAGGTAGATCATTTTTTACCAAGCTTCTTCCCTGCTCCCTCCACCGGAAGATTGTCATTTTAAAAATCTACATTTAAAAAACAATCCCTGTGTCAGTATCAGTTTATTGAAAAGTTATCTCCTCTCATAAGAAATATCATAAGAGTACACATTTTGGGGAAGAAAAAAAGGCTTTTCCTTTATCACTGAGATGAGCAGAGTGTAAAAGTATGCTTAGAAATAAGTAGTAAAGGAAATCAACTAGACCTTTTTACAACCTTTAAAATAGCTCAACCTCAAAATGTCATGAAGTAGAATTTGCAGCTTGAAGGGGTAATTCCAGAAATATTTATTAAATGTTTAATTAAATTAATTGACTCAATGTAAAATCTCAGTGATTATGTCAGAACCCCGCTCTACCTTTCTCCACCCAGTTTGCTGCCACAGGAAATGTAGAGTCATCAGGCAACTTTGCCCTTTGGCCCTGAATTATGTTTGGCCAATCGGAGCACCAATAGGAGGTTGTGGAAGAGAAGGAGGAAGGGTGGCATTACTGCACCTGGACCCTCCCTACAAGATTGTGTCAGGCTGGGCGGAAAGATCACATCACTGCTCAATGCTGCCGTAACTTCAAAGGTCAGTGCTTCTAAAAATCACTCACTTCCCTGAAGCGTGGAGATGGTAACAGCTCTGCTGTCATGAGCCCGGAATACGCCAGTGTCCCTGTGGTTTCTCTACACCTTGCCCTCACTTTCCAAGACCTCTTAATTTGAGAGTGCCATCTGTGACCCCAACCCAGGATTCTGACTGATTCAATGATAATGATTTACAAAATATGATGCCTATCACTATAGGGTTCTATACGGTCATGTATGAAAATAAGACACGTAGAGAAATAAATACAATACATGTTAAAAGCAGTAAGGGCCATATGAGAACAACTAAAATGTCATGGAAGTTTCAAAGACAGAGTAATTGCTTCTTGGGCAATCAGGGAAGATTTCCTGGAGGACATTTAAATGGGACCTTGAAAGATGGGCACTATTTCCGTAAGGAAAAATACACTTTCAGGTGAAAGAAATAGTGTAAAAAAGTGAGCATTTTTTGGCTTGGTTTATTTGGGGAACTGTAATTGTTTTATTGGAGTATATAATAGACAAAGAGAATTAAAAGGAGAATAAAAATAAGTAGGCCAGGCATGAGTTGAACTCAAATATTGGAGTGTTTAGAAATTTGGTAGATATTTTAAAATCAGTGATTCCAACAGGTGCCTGAAAAAGTACTCAACATCACTAATCATTAGGGAAATACAAATTAAAACCACAAAAAGATATCACCTCACACGTTTTAGAATGGCTGCCATCCAAAAGACAAGAGATAACAAATGCTGGTGAGGATGTAGAGAAAAGAGAACCTTTTTGTACTTTTGGTGGGAATGTAAATTGGTGCAGCCACTATGGAAAACTATATAGAGGTTGCTCAAAAAATTAAAAATAGAACTGCCATATGATCCAGCAATTCCATTTTTGGGTATGTATCTGAAGGAAATCACCTGAAGAGATATCTATCTGCACACCCACGTTTATTTCAGCATTATTTACAATAGCCACAATATGGAAACAGCTGAAATATCCATCGATGAATGAACAAAGAACGCATGGGATATATATATAATAGAAATCTATTCAGCCACAAGAAAGAAGAAAATCCTGCCAGTTGTGAAAACCTGGAGGAATCTTGATGGTATTATGCTTAAGGGAAATAAGTCAGACAGAGAAAGAGAAATACTGTGTGATTTCTCTTATATGTGAAATCTAAAAAGCCCAAGTTCATAGAAACAGATGAGATTTGAGGTTACCAGAGATGGGTGTTGGGGATGGAGGAATTAGGTGAAGGTGGTTAAAAGATACCCATTTCTAGTTATAAGGTAAGTGAGCTCTGGGGATGTAATGTATAGTATGAAGACTATAGTTAGCAGTACTGTTTTATATATTTGAAAGTTGCTGAGAGAGTAGTTCTTAAAAGTTCTCACCACAAGAAAAAAAATTGTAACTATGTGAGGCAATGGATGTTAGTGAAAGTTGGGCTTATCATTTTGCAATATATACATATTTCAAATCATTATGCCATTCCCCTGAAACTGATACAGTCAATTATATCTCAGTAAAACTGGGGGAAGAAAGAAGAAATTTACACATATCAGAAAAATTAGTAAAAATAAAAACCAATGGTGAGTTCATAACTATCTTATTGCAGATAAAACTGTCATCAATATATAAGAATTTGAGAAAAAACCCTGAACATTAGGAAAATTAATTTGGCAATAAGATTAAAGATTAAAAAGGGAAACTTTGGGTGGAATTATTAGAGTCCGCCCGAGGGTGTAACGTGGACTGAAGACGAAGAGTTGATGGAAAGCGACAGAAAGAGCTATGAGTCTGGGGGACGGGAGAGCCAGTCTGTAGAGGCAGGACTTGGAGGAATGAGGCAAAGGCGGTTCCAGATGGCAGACAGGAAGGATGGAGGTGGCACTAATGGTCATTTGGAAGTCATTAGAAGAAACAGTTTGGGGAAGGAAACACCTTGAATTTTGATAAAAAAACAAATGTCACTTCTGCCAGCCCGACATTAAAATGAACTTGAGGACCAGATGCTCACAAATGTGAAGTTGGATCCCAGCAAAGAGGGTAGAGCCAGGATATGAACTTGGGAAAGGTCTGAAAGAGGGGATCATTGAATCACATGCAGGAAATGAAACTTGCATCAGTGCTCACATATATGAAGAGGAGGAATGAGAAGGTTAAGAGGTATGAAGGTAGAGTTAAACATGTTAACGTGTAGAAAGTATTTAGTGCAGTGCCTGGGTCAGAGTAAATGTGTTTAATAAAAAGTTGGCTATTACTGAAGTCACTGTTAGTGTTAAGGTGAGTCAGGACGGTGAACTATTACGGAAGTTAAGAGGCTTTAAAGAAGGACTAATTTTGCTACAGTTTCAAATGCTCTAATGCTAGGATATATACAGATATGTATTTGGAATATATATCTAGAAAGATATAGAGAGATGGAGAAAGAAATAGATAAACAGATAGTCTGCTCTCTGGTTGTCCTCAAATATTCTGACATTCCGGGATCAGTGTTTATCTTTTGTATCCCTTCCAATGAACTGTGGAAGACTTAGTGATTCGTCTTCAATATCATCAAAATTTGTATTGGTTTGTGTTGGTTAAGAGCACGGGCCATCCAGTCAGACTGCCTGGGTTGAGTCCTGGCTTCATTTCTTACTAGATCTGTGAGGTTGGACAAGTTGCTTAGCCTTTCTGTTCCTCAATTTTTTCATCTGTAAAATGGAGTCATGATATTACCTACTTCTGTTATGGAAATGAGTTAAGTATTTTAAAAGCAACTTTCCTAATGTAACTAATAAAGATTAGTTGCTATAGTATTTATTGTTTTCTGCTCCCACATAATTATATGTCCCTGTTCTCATCTCACTTTCTACATGTGTTATTCTCTTTGCACCCATGTTGCACCACACTGGATATTGTTAGAATTGTTGTAGCTGAAGTACTGGAGAAAATTGAGAAAGACAACACAGGGTAAAACGGAATGGGCATGAGTTTACCTTCAAGAAAGAGGTTTCCTCGCCATCTTGGCTGTGAGGAATTTGTAAGAGCTCTCCATCTCACTCAGGATGTGTCCCACTACTGAAATAATCTTCTCAAATCTGTGTTACTCTCTATGTCTGGAGAGAGCAATGAGGTATAAGGAGGTTAAATAAACTGTCTATGATTAAAAAATAAGTCAGTGAGGGCTTCCCTGGTGGCGCAGTGGTTGAGAGTCCGCCTGCTGATTCAGGGGACACTGGTTTGTGCCCCGGTCCAGGAAGATCCCACATGCCACGGAGCAGCTGGGCCCGTGAGCCATGGCCGCTGAGCCTGCGCGTCCGGAGCCTGTGCTCTGCAACGGGAGAGGCCACAAGAGTGAGAGGCCCGCGTACCGCAAAATAAATAAATAAATAAATAAGTCAGTGAAACAGAAATTGCCAATTAGCATAAGAACCAAAAGCAGTTCTGGAATATAAAAACATAGGCTCCTTATACATACAAAAGTATACTGTAATAATGGTGGTTACATCCACCAGTCCTGTAAGAGTTTGTCAAAATTTGAAAGCTCCATAAACAACTTAAAATCTGTTCTCCATCTTCCAACTAAGTGAAACTAAAATTGTTCTTTTAAAGTGAAAGCTTTACATATAATATAAAACAGGGATAGTGCATGATTGCCCCGATCTCCTGACTACAACTGTGTTTTGTAGTGTGATTTTGTGCATGGAATTCAAATGCTTTGAAGAGGTAAATGTTAGCCACAAACCCCACAATCCCCAATCTTTAAAACCAATCTGATTCACATGGGTTTTGTTTTTTTGTTTTTTATTTTAACATCTTTATTGGAGTATAATTGCTTTACTATGTTGTGTTAGTTTCTGCTGTATAACAAAGTGAATCAGCTATATGTGTACATATATCCCCATATCCCTTCCCTCTTGCATCTCCCTCCCACCCCTCTAGATGGTCACGAAGCACCTAGCTGATCTCCCTGTGCTATGCAGCTGCTTCACATTAGCTATCTCTTTTACATCTGATAGTGTATATATGTCAATGCTACTCTCTCACTTCGTCCCAGCTTACCCTTCCCCCTCCCCATGTCCTCAAGTCCATTTTCTATGTCTGCGTCTTTAGTCCTGTCCTGCCCCTAGGTTCTTCAGAACCTTTTGGGTTTTTTTAGATTCCATATATATGTGTTAGCATATAGTATTTATTTTTCTCTTTCTGACTTACTTTGCTCTGTATGACAGACTCTAGGTTCATCCACCTCACTACAAATAACTCAATTTCGTTTCTTTTTATGGCTGAGTAATATTCAATTGTATATATGTGCCATATCTTCTTTATCCATTCATCTGTCAATGGACACTTAGTTGCTTCCATGTCCTGGCTATTGTAAATAGAGCTGCAATGAACCTTGTGGTACATGACTCTTTGAATTATGGTTTTCTCAGGGTATATGCCCAGTAGTGGGACTGCTGGATCCTATGGTAGTTCTATTTTTAGTTTTTAAGAAACCTCCATATTCTTCTCCATAGTGGCTGGATCAATTTACATTCCCACCAACAGTGCAAGAGGGTTCCCTTTTCTCCACACCCTCTCCAGCATTTATTGTTTCTAGATTTTTTGATGATGGCCATTCTGACTGGTGTGAGGTGATACCTCATTGTAGTTTTGATTTGCATTTCTCTAATGATTAGTGATGTTGAGCACCCTTTCATGTGTTTGTTGGCAATCTGTATATCTTCTGTGGAGAAATGTCTCTTTAGGCCTTCTGCCCATTTTTGGATTGGGTTGTTAGTTTTTTGGATATTGAGCTGCATGAGCTGCTTGCATATTTTGGAGATTAATCCTTTGTCAGTTGCTTCATTTACAAATATTTTCTCACATTCTGATGGTTTTCTTTTCATCTTGTTTATGGTTTCCTTTGCTGTACAAAAGCTTTTAAGTTTGGTTAGGTCCCATTTGGTGATTTTTGTTTTTATTTCCATTTCTGTAGGAGGTGGGTCAAAAAGGATCTTGCTGTGAATTATGTCACAGAGTGTTCTGCCTATGTTTTCCTCTAAGAGTTTTATAGTGTCTAGCCTTACATTTAAGTCTTCGATCCATTTTGAGGTTATTTTTGTGTTAGGGAGTGTTCTAATTTCACTTTTTACATATAGCTGTCCAGTTTATCCCAGCACCACTTATTGAAGAGGCTGTCTTTCTTCAATGTATACTCTTGCATCCTTTATCAAAGATAAGGTGATCATATGTGTGTGGGTTTATCTCTGGGCTTTCGATCCTGTTCCATTGATCTATATTTCTGTTTTTGTGCCAGTACCATACTGTCTTGACTACTGTGCTTTGTACTGTGGTCTGAAGTCAGGGAGCCTGATTCCCCCAGCTCCGTTTTTCTTGCTCAAGATTGCTTTACCTTTGGGGGTCTTTTGTCTTTCCATACGAATTGTGAAATCTTTTGTTCTAGTTCTGTGAAAAATGCCACTTGTAGTTTGATAGGGATTGCATTGAATCTGTAGATTGCTTTGGGTAGTATAGTCATTTTCACAATGTTGATTCTTCCAATCCAAGAATATGGTATATCTCTCCATCTGTTTGTATCGTCTTTAATTTCTTTCATCAGTGTCTTATAGTTTTCTGCATAAGGTCTTTGGCCTCCTTAGGTAGGTTTATTCCTAGGCATTTTATTCTTTTTGTTGCAATGGTAAGTGGAGTGTTTCCTTAATTTCTTTTTCAGGTTTTTCTTCATTAGTGTATAAGAATGAAAGAGATTTCTGTGCATTAATTTTGTATCCTGCTACTTTACCCAGTTCATTGATTAGCTCTAGTAGTTTTCTGGTGGCATCTTTAGGATTCTCTATGTATAGTATCATGTCATCTGCAAACAGTGACAGTTTTACTTCTTCTTTTCCGATTTAGATTCCTTTTATTTCTTTTTCTTCTCTGATTGCTATGGCTAAAACTTCCAAAACAATATATATTGAATAATAGTGGTGCGAGTGGGCAACCTTGTCTTGCTCCTGATCTTAGTGGAAATGGTTTCAGTTTTTCACCATTGAGAATGATGTTGGCTGTGGGCTTGTCATATATGGCCTTTATTATGTTCAGGTAAGTTCCCTCTATGCCCACTTTCTGGAGGGTTTTTATCGTAAATGGGTGTTGAATTTTGTCGAAAGATTTTTCTATATCTATTGAGATTATCATATGGTTTTTATCCCTCAGTTTGTTAATATGGTGTATCACATTGATTGATTTGCATATATTGAAGAATCCTTGCATTCCTGGGATAAACCCCACTTGATCATGGTGTATGATCCTTTTAATGTGCTGTTGGATTCTGCTTGCTAGTATTTTGTTGAGGATTTTTGCATCTATGTTCATCAGTGATATTGGCCTGTAGTTTTCTTTTTTTGTGACATCTTTGTCTGGTTTTGGTATCAGGGTGATGGTGGCCTCATAGAATGAGTTGGGAATGTTCCTCCCTCTGCTATATTTTATAAGCATTTGAGAAGCACAGGTGTTAGCTCTTCTCTAAATGTTTGATAGAATTCACCTGTGAAGCCCTCTGGTCCTGGGCTTTTGTTTGCTGGAAGATTTTTAATCACAGTTTCAATTTCAGTGCTTGTGACTGGTCTGTTTATATTTTCTGTTTCCTCCTTGTTTAGTCTCAGAAGGTTGTGCTTTTCTAAGAATTTGTCCATTTCTTCCAGGTTGTCCATTTTATTGGCATAGAGTTGCTTGTAGTAATCTCTTATGATCCTTTGTATTTCTGCAGTGTCAGTTGTTAATTCTCCTTTTTCCTTTCTAATTCTATGGATTTGAGTCTTCTTTTCTTTCTTGATGAGTCTGGCTAATGGTTTATCAATTTTGTTTATCGTCTCAAACAACCAGCTTTTAGTTTTATTGATCTTTGCTATTGTTTCCTTCATTTCTTTTTCATTTATTTCTAATCTGATCTTTATGATTTCTGTCCTTCTGCTAACTTTGGGATTTTCTTCTTCTTCTTTTTCTAATTGCTTTAGGTGTAAGGTTAGACTGTTTATTTGAGATTTTTCTTGTTTCTTGAGGTAAGATTGTATTGCTATGAACTTCCCTCTTAGAAGTGCTTTTACTGCATCCCATAGGTTTTGGATCCCATAGGTTTTGGATCATCGTGATTTCACTGTCATTTGTTTCTAGGTATTTTTTGATTTCCTCTTTGATTTCTTCAGTAATTTCTTGGTTATTTAGTAGCATATTGTTTAGCCTCCACGTGTTTGTATTTTTTACAGATTTTTTCCTGTAATTGATATCTAGTCTCATAGTGTTGTAGTCAGAAAAGATACTTTATACGATTTCAGTTTTTTAAAATTTAACAAGACTGGTTCTGTGGCCCAAGATATGATCTATCCTGGCGTATTTTCCATGAGCACTTGAGAAGAAAGTGTATTCTGTTGTTTTTGGATGGAATGTCCTATAGATATCAATTAAGTCCATCTTGTTCAATGTATTATTTAAAGCTTGTGTTTCCTTATTTATTTTCATTTTGGATGATCTGTCTGTTGCTGTTAAAGTCCCTTACTCTTATTGTGTTACTGTCAATTTCCTCTTTTATGGCTGTTAGCATTTGCCTTATGTATTGAGGTGCTCCTATGTTGGGTGCATAAATATTTACAATTGTTCTATCTTCTTTTTCGATTGATCCCTTGATCATTATGTAGTGTCCTTGTTTGTCTCTTGTAATAGTCTTTATTTTAAAGTCTGTTTTGTCTGATATGAGAATTGCTACTCCAGCTTTCTTTTGATTTCCATTTGCATGGAATATCTTTTCCCATCCCCTCACTTTCAGTCTGCATGTGTCCCTAGGTCTGAAGTGGGTCTCTTGTAGACAGCATATATACGTGTTTTGTCTTTGTATCTATTCAGCCAGTCTATGTCTTTTGGTTGGAGCATTTAATCCATTTACATTTAAGGTAATTATCAATATGTGTGTTCCTATTACCATTTTCTTAATTGTTTTGGGTTTGTTTTTGTAGGTCTTTTCCTTCTCTTTGTTTCCTTTAGTATTTGTTGTAAAGCTGGTTTGGTGGTGCTGAGTTCTCTTAAATTTTGCTTGTCTGTAAAGGTTTTAATTTCTCTGTTGAATCTGAATGAGATCCTTGCTAGGTAGAGTTATCTTGGCTGTAGGTTTTTCCCTTTCCTCACTTTAAATATGTCCTGCCACTCCCTTCTGGCTTGCAGAGTTTCTACTGAACGATCAGCTGTTAACCTTATGGGGATTCCCATGTATGTTATTTTCCCTTGCTGCTTTTAATATTTTTTCTTTGTATTTGATTTTTGATAGTTTGATTAATACGTGCCCTGGTGTGTTTCTTCTTGGATTTATCTTGTATGGGACTCTCTGCGCTTCCTGGACTTGATTGACTATTTCCTTTCCCATGTTAGGGGAGTTTTCCAGTATAATCTCTTCAAATATTTTCTCAGTCCCTTTCTTTTTCTCTTCTTCTTCTGGGACCCCTATAATTTGAATGTTGGTGCATTTAATGTTGTCCCAGAGGTCTCTGAGACTGTCCTCAATTCTTTTCATTCTTTTTTCTTTATTATGTTCCATGGTAGTTATTTCCACTATTTTTTCTTCCAGGTCACTTATCTGTTCTTCTGCCTCAGTTATTCTCTATTGATTCTTTCTAGAGAATTTTTAATTTCATTTTATTGTGTTGTTCATCATTGTTTGCTTGCTCTCTAGTTCTTCTAGGTCCTTGTTAAACGTTTCTTGTATTTTCTCCATTCTCTTTCCAAGCTTTTGGATCATCTTTACTATCATTATTCTGAATTCTTTTTCAGGTAGACTGCCTATTTCCTCTTCATTTGTTTGGTCTGGTGGGTTTTTACCTTGCTCCTTCATCTGCTGCATATTTCTCTGTTTTCTTATTTTGTTTAACCTACTGTGTTTGGGGTCTCCTTTTCACAGGCTGCAGGTTCATAGCTCCCGTTGTTTTTGGTGTCTGCCCCCCGTGGGTGAGGTTGGTTCAGTGGCTTGTTTAAGCTTCCTGGTGGAGGGAACTGGTGCCTGTATTCTAGTGGGTGGGGCTGGATCTTGTCTTTCTGGTGGGCAGGGCTGTGTCCAGTGGTGTGTTTTGTGGTGTCTGTGAACTTAGTATGATTTTAGGCAGCCTCTCTGCTAATGGGTGTGGTTGTGTTCCTGTCTTGCAAGTTGATTGGCATGGGACGTCCAGCACTGAAGCTTGCTGGCCATTGGGAGGAGCTGGGTCTTAGAGTTGAGATGGAGATCTCTCGGAGAGCTTTCACCAGTTGATGTTATGTGGGGCTGGGAGGTCCCTGGTGGTCCAATGTCCTGAACTCAACTCTCCCACCTCAGAGGCTCAGGCCTGATACCAGGCTGGAGCACCAAGACCCTGTCAGACACATGGCTGAGAAGGAAAGGGTGAAAAAAAGAAAGAAAAAAAGTTTACTAAAAAGAGAATTTAAACAATAATAATAATAACAATTAAAAAAAAGAAGACAGCAACCAAACCAATAAACAAATCCACCAGTGATAACAACACTAAAAACTGTACTAAAGTAAACATAAAAATCAGAAGCAAATCAGTTGTACACAACAGACCCCAAGTCTACAGTTGCTCTCAAAGTCCACCACCTCAATTTTGGGATGATTTGTTGTCTATTCAGGTATTCCACAGATGCAGGGTACATCAAGTTGATTGTGGAGATTTAATCTGCTGCTCCTGAGGCTGCAGGGAGAAATTTCCCTTTCTCTTCTTTGTTCGCACAGCTCCTGGGGTTCAGCTTTGGTTTTGGCCCCGCCTCTGTGTGTAGGTCGCCCTCAGACATCTGTTCCTTTTGGGAAGTCTGAGGTCTTCTGCCAGCATTCAGTACGTGTTCTTTAAGAGTTGTTCCACATGTAGACGTAGTTTTGATGTATTTGTGGGGAGGAAGGTGATCTCCATGTCTTACTCCTCCACCATCTTGAAGGTCTCGCTTCTGTGTATATTTTAAAGTAGAAGGATAATCCAAATAATTTAGTTTTTAGGTTATCTCCTCCCTGAGCTCCTTTCGCAAGTGCAGTCCGGAGGCGGCACTGCTCCCGCCGCCCCGAGGAGCAGGGGAGGTGACTTTCTTTCCCCACACCTGGCCCCAGGAAGACGACAGCAAGGAGAAGGAGGTGCACACGCGGCTCCCAGGAACTGGTCCTCAGCTAGCAAGGGACTCCGGGATGGCTGGGGAGCGGTACCTGCCTGCCACTTCGCCAGGGTCAAGAGATCCTGGGACATAGGAAAAATAGGAACGAAGAGAGATGGGTTTTTTTTTAATACCTGGCAGGATCTGTGGCCAATTGAGTTTGTAACTTAGTAGTCACCAGAGAAAAGACACATTTTGATTATCTTTATTGGATTTTATGTATCCACATTATTCGGGGGAGCTGACTGTCCCAAATTCAAGTCTAGACAACTAATTTATTCAAAATACATTAAACATTTATATTGAAACTTTTATTGACAATATTATGTCATTGATGTTTTATTTCCTATATCTCCCATGTCAGAAATACTTTCATTGACAAATGTAGAACCCACCTGACATGCCCCAGGGAAAGGAACATGAAAGCCTTTTGTTTTGCAGCCCAAAACCTAGATAGATACAATTTTGTACTTGTCAATCATACCTCAATAAAGCTGGAGGGAAAAAAGAATCTGGGCTTTCAGAAAATCCAATTGCTCATTTACCCCTATTCTTGTCAGAGGCACATTTTCATAAACACTCACACACTCTAAGTCTTGGAGGAGAAGAATATTAGCTAGTCTTACTGTTTTCTAACCATTGGCTCACTTAACATGAAAAAGTAAATGACGTTCGAGCTAATTTCATTTATTTTTTATTTTGATTTTTTACTAAAACTGTAAAAGAAAAAGGCCTTAGGTATCATAATGTGCAAGCGGGAATGATTAGATGGATGCAAATACTCAGCTAATCACCAAAGAACACCATTTTTGGGGTCTGCATGCCCCTCTTTACAGTGGCAATAAAGACTGGGGGATATTTTGGCATTCGTTTTTCACATAAAATGTTAACGAGATGCACAACGGATGACTATTCTTTCCTTTCTGGATTTTAAAAGATGATTTGTGCCATTGTTCTGTTTATCCTAAGAAGGATTTTTTAAGTAGTAGAATCCTAAAGACTTCTTAACAGGTGTTTCCATGTTTCTGATAGATACTTGTTTAATATATTGCTAAGAAAACAACATAAAACAATGCAATAGCTGAAATATACAACTTATAAGGGCAGAGTGCTTTGCAGTTATCTTAGGTTGGGCTCCCCGGCAGACAGATTCTACGAAGGAGATAAAGTTACCGCAGTGTAGCCTTGGGAAGGAAGAAGGTAACTGGAGAGAGAAGAGGGAGAGATGGGTTGTGATGCAGCCGTGGTGAAGGTCTAGGCCCGCCCCGTGGGGCCTCTGAAGCTGGGAGGCCCTTTTGGGGTGCCCTGATTTGGGGCTTTTATATTTCTCCCTTGACAAATCATTACATGTGGGCTGCCCTGGGAAAGGGGCATGACCTCAGGAGAGGCAAATTATTTCCATTGAGGCATTTCCAACAGACCTTCAATATTTGGCCGTTTTCCTCCCCCTCCCCGGCCAGTGTCTGTTTACCAAAGCAACTGGCCATAGGTCCCTTGGAAGGATGAGTGGAGGAATCATTACCACGTGTGGTGGTTAGTACAGGGTTCTTCCTCCCAGACACCTGGCCTCTTCAGTCAGATGATGCCTGATCTGAACACTGGCCTTCTTGCAGAGCCTGGGAAAAGGACTGTAACATTTTATTGAGGCAACTTCCCTCACGCATCTTCCCTGGTCCTCCATGCATCTTCTGATTGTGCACACACAGCAGTACACTTACCAACTGTCCATCCATTTGGCTGCAGGGACAAGTTCTATTAATTATCTCCGTAACTCTCTGGGTCTGGCCCTCTGGCTGCCATGCTGACCTGCCACTCAGTTCAATGCTCACGTTCACCTGGCTTCTGATGGTTAAGCTCTGCCACCTGGCTTCTATAGTTTTGGGGTTCCACTCTTCCTGTCGTTACTAACCCAGCTGAGTGATGGCACCTCCCACCATTAGCCTTGGTCTACTGAGAATGGATGCTATTGAACTTTGTGATGCAGGTGCCTCTGCCAGCAGCACATCCCCTATAGCTTCAGAAAAGGGCTTGTCTTTCCCGGCATCCCATGGAACATGGTCATCAGGTGGGTTTTCCAGACTGACAGAGTGTACCCATCACAGCTGCCCGCTGAGCTGAGCTTTTTATTCCCCTCTTCCACCACCTGCCCTGGCATGGGGCATTTCTGCCTCACTTGCTGTGCGCCTCTTTGCCACTTCTACGAGCTTTCCTAGCATTTGTGCTAGGTATGTTTGTACCATCTCTACTAGTTTTCTGTGCATAACAAAGTTAGCTGTTTATAACAGCCCCCGTTTGTTATCAGTTCTGTCCATCAGAAGTCTATGTGGGCTCCACTGGGCTCTCTAGTGACGGGACCCACCAGGCTGACATCCAGATGTTGGCTTAGGGTGAGCTTTCATCTGGAGGCTGTGTGGGAGAACCCAGTTACAGCGTCATTCAGAAACTGGAGATTTTAGAAAATATGTTGGAAAAATTCTGGATACAAATGTTTTTGCCCCTGAAGGTTGTGCTTATGGTCCTTTCTTCCTTTCTTCCATAACTTAACCAGGTGAATCTGTTAATTCTCTCTGTCTGTGATGTGTGTCTGCTGATGTCTTTGCTCACTTTTAAAAACTCTTTTAAATTTCGCTTTTAATCCTGACTTCCTAGGGGGTTACCCCTGTGTCTGTGTAGATTTGTGTCAGCTGGTGATGGCACAGAGGTTATGCTCATGTCAGCTTGAGTCAGTAAGTCTTCCATCTCTACGGATGGATTCGGTTGTAGGAGAAGCACATTCGAGGTTCAGAAGGTTTTCAGTTCTGCCCCAGATTTCACCTTCTACTGGGCCCTTTCACATCTCCTATGCAAATGTCGCAGCTTCAGGGCTAACCAGGAGTATGTGGCTAGCATGTGCCCCCTCCAGAGTCCATTGTCTGTGTTTGCAGCCTCAGCCTGGAATATGCTGCCCTGATCTCGAAACCTCAGGCCAGTGTGTCCATTGGCCTACCCCACCTGAGCAACTGCTACATAATCACTTTTAATATTAAGGCTGCTGGGTGCGGCCACCACCCACTGCTCCGAACAACAAAGCTCCTTCAACCAGGACACAGAAGCTGCCAGTCCCCATGACCTGTCTCATCTGGCAAAACTTGCATATGCCTCCCAAGCTGGGGCAGGCGGGGAGAAGGCCTACCCCAGAATGCCACAGATTCCCAGTGTTCTTATCCAGAGTTGAGCAGATTTTTCAAGATTAAGCACTTCTCAGATGGTTGTACGATATTGGTTCATATCCAGAACACTTAAATGGTTGTGCTTATTTGTCTATCTCTATAGTTGCTCTCTGGGGAGAGGATTTGCCCACCTCCTTGCTTGATCGTGGTTCAGCTTTTGGAGACTTCTTTTGGAATCTGTGACTTATCTCATTTTCTCCCCAGAATTAAGTTAGAGCCAGTTTGGGTTGCTTAAAAGCAGAGAACCTTAATGAATAAAACTAGATTTGGGGGCTTATTTTCTGAGTCAGCATTTCAGAAATGCACTTTGCCTTGCTTGTTTCACAGTGTTACAAAGTGCTTCAGATGAAGGACTTCTGCCTTCTTTTCAAATACATTTTCTTTTTCCTGTGAAGGTGAGTTCTTGGCTAAAGAAATCAGGAAAATCCTAAAGGAAACTCCGTGGTGAGATTAAGTATCTGCTTCCTTTAGTTCACATGCACTGTTGACTGAGAGCTCTGTTTCTGTCTGAGAACTCTTTGTGATGTGAATATGTTGAGCTTGGTTAGAGACTCCAAGTGTGGGAATGCCCTGGCAGTCCAGTGATTAAGACTCGTTGCTTTCATTGCCGAGGGCCTGAGTTCGATCCCTGGTCGGGGAACTAAGATCCCACAAGCCGCCCAGTGTGGCCAAAGAAAAAAAATAAAAAGACTCCCAAGTGTGAGAACGCAAACCAGACACCAATTCCAGGCCAAATGTGATATCTGAAGATCTATTTGAAAGGCCAACTTATGAGAATGCTGGAAGCAAAAATATATTTGGAAATGTCTCCGTAACTACTTTATTTGAGAAGGAAGTAGAAGTCATTCTGAAACGCAATCTGGAAAAAAGGCATATCCATTTCCTCAGAACATCAGAAGCAGGGTTTTGAGGTTGATCTGAGACTTTACAAAGGCTCCAGCTGCTATGTGGGCTGCTGCCTGATAGCAGAAGCATGCGGGCCACCTGTACATCCCATTAGAGCTCCAACAAAAATCAGCTGTGTTGCTAACAGCTGTGAGGCAGCATGGACTTGGAGTGGATTTAAACAGCAGTTTCAGTAGAATTACATCTCCATTTACCGGGACATTCAAAAGGCCAATGGGAAGGTCTAAAATAATTTGACTTGAGTCTCTTCTTTTCGTTGAGCAAATTAAGCACAATTATGTGTATAGACATGATGAAAAACATTCCTTCTTTCTTGGATTGTACCTGAGCTCCGATGCCCTTGAAAATCAACCAGAAGTTCCTTTCCTTTGCCAGGAAGGTCAACATGTGTAGAAGAATCATTTTTTTAATGGTTATGATGAAAAACATGAGTGGCTCAGCTCTGAAGCTAAATAAGACTCTTTCTCTGAATAACAATCACCCAGAGGTCAGAATATTTCCTGGCTGGCCTTTAATGATCCTTATGAGAGGACTCTTCAAAGAAAGCTCTCTCTACAACTGGAGATTCAGTTGGCTTCCTGGTCTTGAGCAAAGTGAATAGATGTGGTCCTTATGCCCCAAAATGCTTCCAGTTCTAGAAAGAAAACTAACTTTTGTGGGCACATTCATACTCTAGAATTTAATAAATGCTTGGGCTTGAGGATGGGGCAAGATGTAATGGTAATACACAAACATCTTTTTATTCTTACCTTTCTTATAGTTTCTCCCAGATATCAACTCCTTCCTATACTCTTAGTATCTGCAGATTTTTAGCCCCCAGTCTCTCCAGCCATGCTTACAAATGTGAATTTGTTGGAAAGAATGAAAGTAGCTTCATCTTGAAAACTGGTGCTGAAAGGCACAGTTTATTTTAATTCTTATAGGTATGTGTGTCTGTATGTGTATGTGTGTGTGTCTGTGTGTGTGTATAAGGAAATGGTTAAGTTCTAATCAGTAGATAAGACAAACATCTTGTACAATCAAAACTACCCTTGAAATTCTATCTTAGAATATATCCACCACAGCCAGTTTTTCCTCCAGTGTCAGAACAGTAGCTCTTTCTTTGGTTGAACACCAGATGAAGTAGGTAAATTGTGTTTAGGGACCAAAACAAATGAACAAACAAACAACTTATCTTTAAACATTAGAATCATAGGCACACAATGCAAGGGATATAAGACTTAGACCAGAGTAGGGAAAACAAGCTTCATGCCTCCCATGTCCTGCTCACTTTTAGGCTGCCAGGAGCAAAATAGCCAGCATTACTTGAACTATCCCTTTATCTCATTTTAATTATTACTTTAAAATTAGCTGCTAAGCACACATAGATGAATTGTATTGGTTTAAGTATGTGTGTTGTGCCTCATGATATATTCATAATAAACCACACATACACACAAACACACACACACACACTTTGGAACAGTGGAGATACATGCATGTTATTTTCCACGTTCTCCTAAACTTATTTTTCCCCATGCACCATGGCAAAACACCAGCTGACTGAGACATCTCCAAAAATCTTCCCCTATCAAACATGCAACTCTAAACTTCTCCTCTGTTGAAACAAGTTCAACAAGGGGATGTTGTCAAGAGTTCTTTAATCAGTTAGGTACACTATCCTGTCCCTTGAGTTATCCTAATTATTTGAATGGTTTGATTTCCACAAGATTCAAAATTGCATATTAAAAAGGAAGGTGGGGAGAAATGCTGGGAGAAAGGGATACTTTCAGATGCCAGATGAAAAGCAGTGATAGGTTCCCTCAAGTAATCAACACTCAGCTTTGTTTGGAACACAACTGATCCTGTCAGGGCTAAAAACCCATCTGCCTCTGCTGTTGATATCCCCAACAAGGAAGAATAATTAGGAAATTCCTTAATTAGTGTTCCATTTAATCTTCCATTGTCAAGGTAAACACTTTGATTAAAGTAAGTAGTACTCAGGAGTAACTACAGACTATTTGAATTTCCATAAACTTATTTAATTCTCCCATCTTTCACCATCTCAACCAATATTGCCCTTCCTGAGACTTGCAGTAACAGGGAAAAATTTTAAGCAAAGCAAGTGAAGTGCTGGTTTTCACCAAGATCTGATCCCCAAGGAACAGATTGTCAGCCTTTCTTTTCTGCTGAAGATAGAGATGAGTTCATAAGCCATCTTCAAGGTGCTCCTGTTAGCAGGGTCAGCCTGCAGCGACCATGATGCTTCCTGTAGTGATCCACACAAGGCTCACTGGGGACTGTAGTCAAATGCACTTTCCTGATGCAACTAGAGATTCTCATACTAAGTGAAGTAAGGCAGAAAGAGACAGACAAATATCATATGATATCACTTATATGTGGAATCTAAAATATGGCACAAATGAACCTATCTACCAAACAGAAACTGACTCAGATATAGAGAACAGACGTGTGGTTGCCAAGGGGGAGGGGGAGGGGGAGGGGGAGGGATGGACGGGGAGTTTGGGGATGGTAGATACAAACCATTCTAAATGTAATCAAACTATTACATTTAGAATGGATAAACAACAAGGTCCTAATGTATAACACAGGGAACTGTACCCAGTATTCTGTGATGAACCATAATGGAAAAGAATATAAAAAAAGAATGTATATATGGGTATAGCCAAGTCACTCTGCTGTACAGCAGAGACTGGCACAACTTAAATAAAAAAAATTTTTTCAATGCCCATTCCTGGGCCCACTCTTAGATTTTAATTCCATAATTGGATGGTGGTAGGGTTCAGGTATTTGAATTTTTATCTCCCAAGGGATTCTAAAGCAGAAATACTACTTTTTCAATCCACCCATGACTCCTGTTTACCTTATTTAGGCAAGCTACCTATGGGACTCAGCTCTTTCTGTTGGAAAGCCCCCTAACTCAGAGATATAAGCCCTGCTAATGTTATCTTTTATCTGTTTTCCCGGTTTTAGCCTCTTATTCATTCATTCATTTGTTAAACAAGTATTTCTTTTTTTTTCTTTTTTTTTCTCTTTTTTTTTTGTGGTACGCGGGCCTCTCACTGCTGGGGCCTCTCCCATTGCGGAGCGCAGGCTCAGCGGCCATGGCTCACGGGCCCAACCGCTCCACGGCATGTGGGATCCTCCCGGACCGGGGCACAAACTCGCGTCCGCAGCATCGGCAGGCGGACTGTCAACCACTGCGCCACCAGGGAAGCCCAACAAGTATTTCTTGATCACTTACTACGTGCAAAGCAGTTTTAGGTGCTGGAGATTTAGGAATGAAAAACAAAAAAATTAATAACATCGGGGGCTTATATTCTACTGAAAGGAGGCAAAGAAGAAAGAATTACCCAATAATTTAGAATACCAGAAGTGACGAACACAATGGAGAAAAAAAATAAAGCAAGGGCAAAGGATAACGTGTGGGAGATAGGTTCTGATTTTAAACTGGATTGACATGATAGCTGACAAGTTGGGGCTTTGAATGACCGCCCCCCGCTTGTGATTGGGAATCCTCCATTCACTCAAGCGTCACACCCTGCCAGAAAGTAAAGCCAACACAAGAGAAAGCAGAGGGAGAGAAATTGGTTCAGGCATCCTTGTCACAGATCCTGAATTCAACCATGCCTCTATTTTTTGGTAAGACATTAGAAAGACATTTAGTAAGGAAGCTATTAAACCCACTCCTCCATTTTTTAGTAAGACAAAACATTAAATTCCCTTTCTGATTAAATAAAGAATACATCGTACTTGTCCTTTGCAACCAAAAATTCTAACAAATACTCTAATGAAATTTATTTTTAAAAATTAAAATCTATTTTACTTTCTCACTACATAAGAATATTATAGAAAATTTAAAAAATACAGAAAGGCAAAGGGGGAAAAATAAATCTTAGGACATCATTGTAATGATTTTGCTGAGTATTCTATAATATGGCTTAATTGAACCAAACTCTACTGCTGTGTGTTTTAAAAATTTATCATTGCTGTTGGTAATGACTCCCAACAAAATTGTAAGAAATATCTTTGAGGCAAATTCTTTCCCATCCATAGTTATTTCCTTAAGATATATTACTGGAAGTGGAATTGCAGTCTCAAACAGTATACACATATTTGTGGCTTTTGAAATGAAAGTGTCAGTTTGCCCTCAATTACAATTGTTACCAATTTTGAGCACCACTACAAGTAGATGAAAGTGTTTATTACTTTATACATTCACCAACAGCAGAAAATAGGAAAAAAAAAAGTTTTAATATCTTTCTCTTATCAAATCAGGGATATCATTATTTTATATATATTTATTTTTTCATTCCATGTAAGATTCCTTTTTTCACCCTATTAAGAATTTAATATATTTCTTCTTTTGTGAATTGACAGTTCCTTGATTCTAATGCCTTTCAAATATTTGGGTACCTATCATGTTCTTACTGATTTCTAAGAATGCTTTATGTATTAAATGTGTTCCTTTGTTGATGACAAAAATTCAAATTATAAGCATTGTTATTTATTGTGCCCAGAACAATGATAAGTTCTTCATACACCATTTAATTTTCCTACTTTAATAATATGATCTGTTATCATGCTTTTCTCTTAGCTGTATACCATGCAAGATACTCACTTAACCAAGGATGAAATTGCAATTTAGAGAAATGAACCTGTTCGAAATCACACAGCAAGTAAACAATAGAGCTGGAATTTTAAGTCCAGTCTGCTTGAACCCAAACCAGTGTTTAACATGATGCTAAGTTGCTATTGATTCTTATTTCCTCTCTATCTCATAGTTCAGGGGTCAGCAAACTACATTTCTCAGACCAAATCTGGCCTGCCACCTGATTTCATAAATAAAGTTTTACTGTAACACAGCCATACAATCATTTATTGTTACTTTCCTGCTACAAGAGCAGACTCAGTTGTGACAGAGACCACATGGTCTGCAGCACGCTAAACTATTTACTCTCTGGCCCTTTACAGAAAAAGTTTGCTGACCCTTGCGGTAGCTTCTTGTCCCCTAGAAACAATGTAAATAGATATTGGATGTCCTGAATCTATCCTTATCTCTCTATATCTTAGTGTTCTCTCAAAATTTCTATCTAGAATTAAATAACCAGTTATCCTGCGTTTATTTTAGCTATACACTGTGCAAGACTGTGATTGATTGTCCCTGCGGATACTTTCATTCAAAAACTAACTAGCATTTTTTTATTTCCAAAATATCTTATTCTCAGCCCCTCTTATTTCTTAGCATCCTGCCTTGTTTTAATGACACAGCATCTTCCTGAATTTCATTAAGAATAATATTTACCGGGCTTCCCTGGTGGCGCAGTGCTTGAGAGTCCGCCTGCCGATGCAGGAGACGCGGGTTCGTGCCCCGTTTCGGGAAGATCCCACATGCCGCGGAGCGGCTGGGCCTGTGAGCCATGGCTGCTGAGCCTGCGCGTCCGGAGCCTGTGCTCCGCAAATGGGAGAGGCCACAACAGTGAGAGGCCCGCATAACGCAAGACCACAAAAAAAAAAAAAAAAAAAAAAAAAAAAAAAAGAATAATATTTACCTTTTTAAAGATGTTATTTTTAATGAAAGCTGTTTCATGTGTGGGTTGTTTCTGACTTTTAATCAGGTGTTCGTATGAGTTTCTGGATTTGTCATTGCTGGAAGCCATTGTGGAACTCTCTTAACAGAGATACAGAAAAACCTAGGCAGACTTTCCTTCCAATGGCCTCCCAGTTCACTCCTGCACACAGGCAAAATCCAGTCTACTGCCTGTGTGCCCTGCCAGCTCTGCCCCTGGATGTTGCTGTAGGAAAATGGATTGTGTGTGTGTGTGTGTGTGTGTGTGTGTGTGTGTGTGTGTGTGCAGGCACATGTGGTTGAGGTGGATTGTGATGTCTCTGTGCTCAAAATGCTCCTAACTAACCCTCACTCTCTCTGGTATGGGTCAAATTCCTCTGGATCTTCACTGCCATGACAATTCCGTGTGCTTCTGTGATATTGTGATTTATAAGAAATCTATGTTTGGTCATTCAGACGACCAAAATATACTTCTCATGTATATTTGGTCTTCCTCCACAGTTCCTGGCTCACCGTACCACCAACCCTTGGAATTTCCTAAATGAAGAGAGCTATCAAGCTGTCTTTTGTTATGTAAATGAGGTAACTTTGGGAGAGCACCTAAGAATGGAGGCTGGTTGCCAGAGAACCAGTCCCCATGATTGAGGGCTTAAACTTTCAGTCCCACACCTTGATTTCCAGGGAGGGGAGAAGGGCTTCAGTTTGAATCAGTAGCCACTGGCAATGATTTATGTAATGAAGCCTCCATAAAAACCCAAAAAAGGATAGCTTTTTGACCCTTTTCAGAGCTTCATGCTGGGGAACCAGAACACTTCCCTGTGGCTGGCCGCATGCTCCAGGAGGACAGAAGCTCCTTTGTTCGGGACCTTACCCTCTGTATCTCTTCATCTGGCTCTTGATTCCTATAATTTAATATCCTTTTATAATAAATTGGTGATCTAGCTGTTCTAGCAAATTAATCAAGCCTGAAGAGGGGTTGTGGGAACCTCTGATTTATAGCCAGTCAGTTAGAAACACAGGTGACAACTTGGACTTGCTATTGGCATCCTGAGTTGGAGGGGATTGTGGGAACCTCCAATCTGTAGACAGTTGGTCAGAAACGCAGGTAACAACCCCTAGGCTTGTGACTGAGCCTTTTACCTGTAGAAACTGATTCTGTCTTCAGTAGTTAGTGTAGAATTGAGTTGAATTCTCAGATACCCCGCTGGTGTCCAAGAATTGCTTTGTTGGGTGGAGAAGCCTCCACACACATGTGTTGGAATTGGGTCCAGGAACCCTTATCAGTGTCTAAGAATAACAACTTATCAGCTGGATAGATATGTTTCCTTTCATGGTGATCATAATGGAATTTATTCTGGCAAATAGTCTTTTGTGTTTGTAGTAGGAGGTTGGGCTCTTCCTAGGCATCAAGGCAGGTAAAGCTCTGTTCTCTGTTCCTTCTTTGTGTTTAATAGGGATAAATCTATGGGAACATTTAGGCTAGAAGAATACATTACACAAGAGCTGATTGTTCTTAATCTGTAGTACTTTAGATGAAGCTCAACAGAATTTGTTAAGTAAGATTCGTTTGCTAAATAAGCTAAGGCAACAAACAGGCTACAGAACTGGAACACAGTGTACAAATCAGCAATAATAAAGCACTCATCAAAAAGTACAGGAGACGGATCATACTGGGAAAATCCCTTCCCAGCCTGGCACCACATTTTGAAAGTGATGTTGATAAGTTCCTCTATATCAAAAAGTGGGCAACCATGGCAGAGAATTGTCTGGAAAGAGAGTCATATTTTTGAAGATTGTTTTCAAATTTTGTAGTGGCTTCCAGATGGAAAAGAGAACAATATTATGAGTGACTTTAATCAGCAGAAAAAATATTAATGATGAGATGTTATAGGGAGGAATTTTTTGGTTTATATTAAGTAATATAATTTATATTTATTTTTAGTTTAGTAAGAGATATTCTTCTAACAATTAGATATATCCCAAAACAGAATAGGTCACCTTCTGAAAAATATTAGATCATTTTAGTTAAGAGCTTAATTTGAGGTTAAAATAGGCTTTGTCTTTGTTTTGAATCACTAAGTGTGACCTTGGGGCAAATTACTAACTTTCTCTGAGACATAGTTCTAAATTTGCAACATTTTCATAAATGTTGTTATAAAGATAAAATTATAATGAGATGTTCTTAGAACAGCACTCACACTCAACAAATACATTTATGTTGTTACTGGTGAGTGGTGAGTTTCCCATTTCCCAGGTGTATTCAGGTAGAATCTGGATATTCTACCTCAAATAGTGTATAGGGGATTCCAGTGTTGAAATGGAGGTTGGATTAGATTTGGTCAAGTAAGTTTTGACCACGTATGTACTGACTTTAATTTGCACATCCTTTGGTTTATTCATTTGTCCCAACAAATATTTACTGACTGCCCATTATGTACCAGGACCAGGCTAGGTGCTAGAATTCCAGCTGATAAAGGAGATAAGATAAATCCTTGGTCTCTTAGAACTTGTACTTCAAGAGGGGGAGACGAGATAAGAAATAAACCTTAAAAAGCAAGAAAACATTATATAGTGGTAAATGTTCTACTTAAAGTTAAAGGAGGATAAAATAACAGAGTGTGACTGGGAAGGCCTCTCTATGTGAAGCCATTGAGATGGTGGAGTTGTTCATTAAAGCAGCACAATCTAACTTAGTCTGACTAATTCAGGGAATGACTAGTAGTAGAGGATATGGTTAGAGATGCAGGCCAGGGCCAGATAATATTGGGTTTTGTAGGGCAGAATAAAGTGGGGATTTGTGAACAAAATTAATGAACAGCCACTGTTATCTACTGACTGATTACAACACTGCTATAACTCTTCAACTCTCAAACCCAAATCTCTAAAAATTTGCATGATCTGCTGAGGTCCTACCTCCTCACCCTGCATCAACTACATCATGTCATGAGAAAGTCAACCTAAATATATTTTATGGATTTAAGGGCAAAAGGGAAAAAGAAAGAAAGCAACAGATTTTACAAGTCCTGTAAGGATGTCTTCCGATATACGCTTTACCACCTCTTCACTATAATCATTTTTTTCTATTTTTTCTTGGTTTTGTTTTGTTTTTGTTTTCTGACTTTTGCAAAGTATTTTGCCAAAAAGTATTTATCAAATAAAGGATTAATTTATAAATATTTGTTGTAATTTTCTTTTTCTATCTTTGTATATCCTTTTAAAGAAGGAAAGATTGCCAAGTTCCAAACTTCATTAAATGCACACCTGTCTAAGTGCTAAATATGAGTCATAATTAAGAGGAAATAAGCCAAATAACCGTATTCTTTTTTGTCAACAGTCAAATACAGTTTTATGCCATGCATAGAAGTCATGACCACATGTTTAATTATAGTTTTCAAATGTCTTTGTTATGAGGATATTATTGCCTAACATTTACAGAGGATTTACCACTGATATATGCCAGGCAGAGTCCTAAGCACTGTATATATACTATCTCGTTTAATCTTTTTTTTTTTTTGCAGTACGCGGGCCTCTCACTGCTGTGGCCTCTCCCGTCGCGGAGCACAGGCTCCGGACGCGCAGGCTCGGCGGCCATGGCTCACGGGCCCAGCCGCTCCGCGGCATGTGGGATCCTCCCAGACCGGGGCACGAACCCGCGTCCCCTGCATCGGCAGGCGGACCCCCAACCACTGCGCCACCAGGGAAGCCCCTCGCTTAATCTTTACAATGATTCTATAAAGTAGATTTTATCGTTACGCCATTTTATATATAAGGAAACTGAAGCTCAAGAAAAGTTTAGCAAGTTGACTAACTTTACACAACTAATAAGGGGTTGAACTGAAACTGAATTAAGGCAATTTGACCAAGGATCCTACATTCTTAATTATTCTAAAAGCTGTCATAATATAAGAAAGATAATGAGGAAAACATTTACTTGAAGTCAGGAAGGCTGTCTACTTACAGAGTGACCACTCTGATTTGGGGCAGATATGTGACATTTTCTCTGTCCTGAGATGGAAAGTTAGCTGTGGGAAATGGAGAAAGATGTGCTATGTAGAAGGGATTATTTAATCTCTTTGATTCTCAACTTTCTTGTCGGTAAAATGGGGATTAGAATACCTACCGTATAGATTCCTGATGAAGATTAAATGAGATGATAGGCCAAGAGTAGGCCTTCTATAAATGCCAATTATCTGATGAAGTTCTTTATGTCCTTCCCGTCTCTCACTGAGATCTTGGAGATGAGTGGTACCAAACTGTAAATCATTTTACAATCCAGGGATGAGAGCTGATGCAAACATACAGTGTTATAATTCCTTCTGGAATCAAAAAAGTTTTTTAAAATATCCTTTGATTTACTGTGGAGGAAAATGTCATGCACACTAAAGGTAAATTAAGTAAGACAATTGTTACGATCTATATGGTGATGGCAGTTACTTGCAGTTAAGTATCTTATCCAAGTTCATGGTGCCAGTAAGTAAAAGAGGCAGGACTTAGAAGCAACACTGTTATCTTCTTTTCAAGTAGCTTTCCTACTATATCCCCCCTGAAAAGGTACTAATTTATTATTTGGTTTCTCTCAACTACAAATCACCTTATTTTTCCTTTTTCCTCTAAATCATTCTAGTGGACAACAAGCTACAGAGAAAGTCTGTGTATCACTGTCTAATCTCCTTTTGGACAATATCACCCTGCCATGTTTCTGTCGAAATGAATCTGCAACACTGACGGGAGAAAAAATATCTAAAGTAAAAGTCCTCATTGTTCATTCAGGGATGGAGTTGGCTGAACGAAGCCTTGGGAGGTGGCATCACCAGGGCAGACTGGATGCAATTAGGAGATGCTGGATGCTGCTGTGTTCCCTGGCACTTCTGCACTCGCTTAAAAGGGCAATTTCGCTTTGTTTCTGTCCTGCCTTTCATTCCACTTCTGCGGTTCACAGCCGTGGCCAACCCTGAACGCACTTTTATATTGTATGTGTGGACAGTGTCTGTGACATATTGACCTTGCTTAAGATATGGGAACTGGAGGTTCTTTCTTCTATGCGTGGGGAAACCAGCCATGCTGGTGAGTACTGCATGGAATGAAAGGACACCAGAAGCTGTTTTCAGAATTTCCTGAAAATCAGGGGAATGAAGCTAGAATTGAGATGCTTGAAACTATTTTTATACATGATTTGAATTTGCTGTGTGAAATATTGGTGCAAAAGAAGTCCGTATCATAATACCTACTCACACAGCCCTTTGGTGAGTAGGGAGGGAACATTTCCTCTCTTCCTTAACTCGGATTTCCAGGGTTTACCAGGAATACAAGGAAAGGGTATGGACTATAGTGTATGCTAATTGTTATGACTGTCACCCATCCATCTGTCAAATGATGCTGAAATTGTATCTGGCAGGAATGGTAGCACTTACTTTCAGGACTGTATGTCCGTGAGTTTTTATTTCAGATATACTAAGTCTCAAAAAGTTCAGATGTTTATGTGCCTCTACCTGACAAAATTCCATCAGGATCCCCATGATAAGATAAAGGAGAGGGTCCAAAAGTGCATTTTCTGAAAATACTTTGAGAGTCACCTTTTGGTATCCAGGCATAGGCAATATTCTCTAGGGACAAGTCTTGACTCGAGGGATAAACACAGAATTTATCACAAATATAGAGGGGAGAAAAGTGAAGATTTATATGTTACAGGAAAAAAAAAAAAAGAAGAATCCATAGCTAGAGTGGATTTGGACTGATTTGCAAAATAGTTGGCCTAGAACTTTTTTAAGACTATCAGCCTAAATATTGGCTATTCCCCTCAAAACTTACCTCAATTTCCACTGGCCCCATTTAGGTGAGGTCTTAAAAGATATTTAACAAAGTTCTTGGAACTGAGAGGCAAGGAACCGAAGTCATGTATCATCCTAAGGGTGTACTATTTAGCCTCTGTGACAACCTTGTTGTTGGTGGTGGGTTATTTTTTTTTTTATGTATATAGAGTAAAATTCATTCTGTGCGGTACAGTTCTATGGGTTTTGACAAATGCAGGGAATCATATATCCAGCCCCATGGCCGTGGCACAGAACACTTCCATTATCCCTAAAATTCCTTTTTCTGTCTCCTTTGCAGTCAAGCCTTCCCTCCACCATCAACCCATGGCAACCAATAATCTGTTTTCCACCCTATAGTTTTCCCCCCATTGTATTAGGTGTGGAATAGTATCATGTTGAAGATTTTTTAATTTTTTAATATAAATTTATTTATTTATTTTTGGCTGAGTTGAGTCTTCCTTGCTGCGCTCAGGCTTTCTCTAGTCGCAGCGAGCGGGGCTACTCTTCGTTGCGGTGCTCAGGCTTCTCATTGCGGTGACTTCTCTTGTTGCAGAGCACGGACTCTAGGCACGTGGGCTTCAGTAGTTGTGACACGTGGGCTCAGTAGTTGTGGCTCACGGGCTTAGTTACTTAGTTGCTCCTTGGCATGTGGGATCTTCCAGGACCAGGGCTCGAACCCGTGTCCCCTGCATCGGCAGGCAGATTCTCAACCACTGCACCACCAGGGAAGCCCGAAGATTTAATTTGCATTTCTCTAATCACTAATGATGCTGAGCAGTTTTCATGTGTGTATTTGTCATCCTTATATCTTCTTCAGTGAAATGTCTGTTAAATATTTTGCCTATCTTCTAACTGAATTGTTTTCTTACTGTTGGGTTTTGAAAGTTCATTATATATTCTGCATAAAATTTCTTTATCAGATATAAGTTTTGCAGATATTTTCTCATAGTCAGTGACTTGCCTTTTCATTCTCTTAACTTTGCCTTTTGAAGAGCAAAATTTCTCAATTTTGGTAAGTCCAGTTAATGAATTTTTTTTAAAATTTTATGGATCATGATTTTGGCATCATATTTAAGAAATTTTTGCCTAACTCAGGGTCACGTAGATTTCTTCTGTGTGTGTGTGTGTGTGTGTGTGTGTGTGTGTGTGTGTGTTTCTAGATTGTTGTGATTTTAGGTTTTTACGCTTATGCTCCATTTTGAGTTAATTCCTGTATAGGGAGCAAGCTATGGACCAGGGCTCATATATCTTGTTTTTTATATTCCAGCATAATTATTTGTCAAAAAGACTATCCTGTCTCTATTTAACTACCTTTGCACCTTTTCAAAAATCAATCAACCATAATGTGTGGGTCTATTTCCGGACTTTCTAATCTGTTCTATTGATCTATCTGTGCATCCTTTCTCCAGTACCACACCTATTACCCTTATTTGGTTGGATTGTCAGAAAGATGATGAAATAGATGAAACACACGTTTTTGTTTTGTTTTGGTTTGGTTTTAGGGATGTGAAACTATTCTGTATGATGCTATAATGGTAGATACATGACATTATGTGTTTGTCAAGAAGCCACAGAACTTTACAGCACAAAGAGTGAACCTTAATGTATCCAAATTGAAAATAAAGCATTTAAGAGATGGAGAGATCCCAGGATGGAATACAGACCATAACAAAAGAATCTAACTGTATTACAAACACTATACCCGAAAGAAACTCACAGAAGGGATGGAAGAAAAAGGTGCTGATCTAAGTAACTCTGGAAATGAGTACGGTCTGTAAGACTAAAGGCAAAATAAATGTCACATAAGCACTGTAATTGACAAAGGTGTTTCCCACAGGGATGGCAGTTAATAACCCTGAAACCATTATACATGTATACTTGAATTGAACAGTTAAGTAAATGGATGGCAGATGGGGGGAAACCACGTTTTTCCTTGTTGGAGCCTGAAGTTACAGACAATCAAGGGAGAAGGCTCCAATGCTCCATGAGGTAATGGATTAAAGTTGGAGTCATTAGCATGAACTCTTGTTTAGCTTAATATAGATACAGATAAATATGTATAGATATGTGTATATACAAAAATTAGTATATATATGTACATATATATTAGAATCAACAATGCACTTGCAGCAGTGAGCACACCAAGGGCCCAGATTCTGGTTTCTAATTCTATTCTCCAATAAAAGGAACAATGGCTTCTTGGAAAAATGGCTGATTTAAGGACTGGGTCAGGATATACAAAATGAGCCTGAAGAGTCTGGTAGTGCCAAAAACTACAGAAAGCCTCAAAAAAAAAATCATTGGTGGGAGTATGTCAAAGGGACATATAGAAGCCAGCTGAAAGCACATCCAATGACCAAAGCTGGGAGATTTAAGCAACAAAACACAGTAGCATTCCGAAAGTTTAAAATCAATATTTATACTATATACTGGTATAAATGATTGAATAAGTAAATAAATTGGGGAAAATGGGTAAATCTTCTGTGCAGAAGAATTTCACTAATTTATTTGCCCTTATAGAGGTGAAGCTTAATTTCCCACGCCTTAAATTTGGGCTGTCCATTGTGATTTCTTTCCAAAGAGGACACTATGGAAAGAAGGACAAAAGTAACTTTGCAGTGGAGAAACCTGAGAAACACCACATCAGCCCGGTGATCAAGATCAAGCACAACGTAGGTCATGTTGATAGGGTGCGCCCTCGATACAATGTGAAAACAATGCCATTTTAACTTTGTGTCTTCTTCCGAGAAACCATAACCCCAAGTCTAATTGGGAGAAAAACATTAGATAAATCCCAATTGAGTGATATTCTGAAAAAAAAAAAAATCCTGACCAGTATGCCTCAAACTGCCAAGGTTATCACAAACAAAGAAAGAAAGAAATTATCACAGCCAAAGGAGACATGATGACTAAAGATAATGTGGGATCCTGGAACAGTAACAACGAAAAGACAACAGGTGAAATCAGGTTAAAATAAAGGAAGTCTGACAGACCTACTAGAGCATGGACTTGAGGATATGGGGATGGGGAAGGGTAAGCTGTGACAAAGTGAGAGAGTGGCATGGACATATATACACTACCAAACGCAAAATAGCTAGCTAGTGGGAAGCAGCTGCATAGCACAGGGAGATCAGCTCAGTGCTTTGTGACCACCTAGAGGGGTGGGATAGGGAGGGTGGGAGGGAGGGAGACGCAAGAGGGAAGAGATATGGGAACATATGTATATGTATAACTGATTCACTTAGTTATAAAGCAGAAACCAACACACCATTGTAAAGTAATTATACTCCAATAAAGATGTTAAAAAAAAAGAGGAAAAAAAAAGGAAGTCTGAATAATCATGGACTTCAGTTCATACTTTTAAAATATGGATTCATTGTGACAAATGTACTATACTAATACAAAACATAAGAATTGGGTGTGGGGTATGTGGGAACTCTCTGTACTATCTTTGCAACTTTTCTGTAAGTCTTAATTTATAGAAGCAAAAAGTTTTTTGTTTGTTTTTTTTTTTTTGCAGTACGCGGGCCTCTCACCGCTGTGGCCTCTCCCGCTGCGGAGCACAGGCTCCGGACGCGCAGGCTCAGCGGCCATGGCTCACGGGCCCAGCCACTCCGCGGCACACGGGATCCTCCCAGACCGGGGCACGAACCCGCGTCCCCTGCATCGGCAGGCGGACTCCCAACCACTGCGCCACCAGGGAAGCCCAAAAGTTTTTTTTTTTAAAGTGGAAAAAATCACAAGCTTTTCTGCCTCAGTCTTAAACATGAGATTCTAAAGCAGCTTCATCTCATTTTCCTTCACCAATCTAAAAGTCCCAAAAGTATTTGCTTAGAAGAATTACAAGGCTAGGTCTCATCTTAAGGACAAGAGTGCCATATCTTTCATGGGCTCAGGTGAAGGGGTGATGACGTGCCACTGTAAGTGTGCGCAGTCTCAGGGGAGAGCTTGAAGATGGCCACACACCCTCTGCTATTCCTCCTGTGAAGAGGTGGAGTCTTCCCTTCCTCTTGAATCTGTACTATCCTTAGTGATTTGGCTGATCAACAGAATGTGGCAGAAATGGCATCCTGCAACTTTTGAGGACAGGACCTAAGAAGCTTCAAACCTGCTAGAATCCCTTGGAACAGACAATCTTGGGACATCTCCTTGGGGAACTAAATGCCTTGTAGTGAGAAGCCCAAGCCCCATGAAAGACCAGGTGTAAGTGCTCTGTTGGTACCTCAGTCGAGCTCCTTGCCAACAGCCAGCAACTCCAGACAAGCATGTGAGCCATATGGGACATTCATCCCAGGTGAGAGGTGACTCCTACCCTGATCACCATCTGATGGCAACTGCAGGATAGAATCTCAGTGGGAACTGCCAACTGAGCCCAGTCAATCTGCAGACCATGAGGGATAACAATAAAGGGTGTTTTAAAGCACAGAGATTTGGGATGGCTTATTTTGTAGCAATATAGATAAGTAAAATTGAGCACTGTTGAATGTTGCAGTTTCAAATTCAGTTTTCTAAGAGCATTTCATGTAGGAACAAACAACTACACAAAAGCAAACATTTACTGTGTGACTCACTTTTGCAAGGCATGGTCCAGCAACTGCAACTCCAAGCCTTAGTGATACCGCTGGGCAGAAAGAAAGCATTTTTCAAGTAGCCATTGTGACATATCTCAAAGGAGCCACCAAGTCAAAAGATTTATGTCTTCCAAAAGATTACTTACTACTTAAAAGACTACCTACTGCTTCTTCGCAATTATTTCAGAAGTATGGCTGGTTAGAGTATATGAGGACCCTCAGAGGAAATAAACATATAAAATCAACACACCTGAACTGGTATAAATTGAAAGACCTTCAACATTATCCTCGCCAAATATGAATACTTTAGATTAATGTATGTTTAATAGGTTATTAATATTAGATTTTTGAAGCAAGATGGCATTTCTAAAATTTCTTTTATAGAAAAGATTTGTTATAAATATGCCAACTCGATAAGTTTCAAAATCTTGAGTAAAAGTTAATGTCTCAACAAGTTATCCTATCTACATCCATGAGTTTATTATTATTAGGTTACTATGAAATGCAGTGGAAATTGAAATGTGTTGCTTAGTTAGAATGAATCTATCAATATCCTTTCTTTCTGTTTCTTTTGAATAGGGGAGAAATATAATCATGTGCAATTTGTGCCAGTAACCCAAGGGAAGAGGTGAAAAGGTGTATGAACATAAGCTTGGGAAGGAGCCATGAGCCAATGAGGTGACTGATGTCTTAACCCTCTCCCAGGTAAACTCAGAGCTAAGCACAGAGGGAAGCAGGACAGTACAGCAGTTAAAGGTTCTTCTCATTGAAGCAGAAGTCCAGATCCTCCGCTCACCAGATTTGTCACCTAAGGGTTTTAAGCTATTAGAGAAGCATTTTAAAAATATATGTATAATACTTGCCTTAGAGACCGGAGGGGTTAAAATATGATTAAGCTTTGAAAGTGCCTGGCAGAGTCTGGCACGTACTAAGCAGTGGTAAACATTGGCTTCTAATTTTAATAAGTTGGGAAGAACATGATCTGGATTCTATGCCCTGGCTTCTCCTGCCACTCCCTTCTCTGCAGGGAAGATACCAGTGCTCACAGAAGCAGTCTCAGCTCATTGAGAAGGAGAATATTTCCTCTGACCCATCTGCTTTTGGATGCCATAATTCTGGTCAGAGCAGTGATGTGGAGAAACATCTGTAGGGCTTTGTGATCTTGGCAAATTATTTAACCCATCTCTCTGCCTCAGTCTTTTCATCTGTAAAATAGGGATAATATGGTACCTCCCATATAAGGCAAATATGAGGATCAAATAATATTATGCATGTAAAGTGTCTAAAACAATGACTGGCACATAGAAAACATTCACTTTGTCATTATTATGTTTAAACAGTTATTATCAGTGTAAAAAAAAATATCATGAGGCATATAATCAATACCCTGGTATTCTGGTAGCCTTTCCATTGGTCTTTTCCCTAACCTTTTTTTTTTTTTTTTTTAGAAAATATACCTGAGTATAATAAGATGAAAACAATACTAATATGGCAACAGGGGTCATTTGATGTATCTTAGAGAAGTTGTTGCTTTAGCTGTAAAGGTTTTTTGTTGTTGTTGTTGTTTTTAAGGCACGTGGGTTGTTGGGTGAAATATTGAGACCTTGGCTAACAGAGCTCAAGCAATAAGCCTTGTTTAAAAGATTATGGAGAACATCCCCAAAAGGGGAGAGGAAAGAGATCAGAAGGGCCAAGAGGGGAGGGAAGAAGGAAGAACTGGCTATCAAGTGGTGCGTGGAACTGCAGGGTGGGAACAAGTGTAGGGTGGATGAACGTGTTCTAAGAATAAGCATGTTCACACGTCATGTGTTTGCTTGGCTGAAAGCTCCTCTTCTCTCCAACAACCCCACCCCTATCATGGGAAAGTCTATTCACTTATGAACATGTTGGACCCATAGGGGCTTTAATGTATGCACATTAAGAAAGTGGATATCCTGCCTCAGCGATGAGCTGTAGGCAATAAATGACACATGCATAGAAAAAGGAATTCAGAGGCAGGGAGTCACTCTGCCTCATTTACCCAATGCATAATTGTAGAGAAAATATTGACTGTTTCAAATGTCCACAAGTTATAGGGTGGAAGACTTATGACCATCTTAATAAGATCTTACCATCATGTCCCTGTGCCCAGTCCAGGACCTTGCATATGAAAAATTAATGAGATCACAGCTCGCATCTGGGTTACATATGTCTCAGGCATTGTGTATATAAGTAGTATTTACTGCAAAGTATTCAGGCCTCCTTCATAATTCTCTAGCTGGTCTCTGTAGCTGAGAGAGAATGTGTGTGTTGAACGAGACTACTTGAAATACATTTCATTTTACCCAGACATTATTTATTCAGTGTATTTTTTTCTTTAATACTTAACATTTACCATGTAGTGTTCCAAGTAGACAATGATGCCCTCATGGATCTTTCATGTTAGGAAGAGAAAACAGAATATATACATGTTCTAACAAGCGTAATAATTTCACATAGGGCTATGAAGAGTATTAAAGAGGGTGTTTGGTTAGGGGGGATCTTGACAGGGAATTCAATAGGGAAGCCACTTAACAGAGGATTTGGGGGTTGAAGCATGAATGATGAGAATTAGCCATAGGATAATTTGGTGGTAAAGACAAATTAGACATCTAGACAGAGGAGCATTGTGATAAAGATGAGGTTAGTGAGATGTAAAGAAGGTGAGTGTGCTGGATTGAATGGGGTACAGGGAATAGGTGAGTTCAGAGATGAGGAGAGGTATAAGTAAAGAGCTGAATTTTATTCTGAGGGCAATGGGGAGACTTTGGAAGATTTTAAACAGGGGAATGACATGATCTCATTATAAGAATGTCTTTTCCAATAAACAATGTCCATCTCATCTATATCTCATTTGTCTATCACCACAAACCTGGACTCTAAGCTGTTTAGCACTGCATCTTTTAAGAAGGCAACTGATACTCAAAGTGGATATTTGCTTTTTCCAAGGTCGTTTGAGCAAAAGGAAAAATTAAGGACTTTACATCATGGCAAGTGAGAATTGGCTGCCTGTCAACTAGAGTGCTTTGCGTTTAATAACTGATGGAAGGGAATCGGGACCTTTCTAAAATCGCTGCTAAAAGACACAGTGTGGTACTGTGATTTTTTTCAATACTCTTTGCAAAGTAAGCTAAAACTCATCTTTGAAAGAAGGATGAGTAAAATGCTTTTCCTTACTTTTCTCCTAAGTCTATCTTTTACCCACGTCTTTGCTGAGTCTGCATATGCACCATCCATGCCAATTGCTAAGGCATTAGCTACCTGCAATCTGGGGGAAAGGGTCAAGAGAGAGATTAGAGCTGAGGGGGGAACCTAGGGCTTAGAGGGAAGGGGTGATACATGAAGCGGGTTTCAGCCAGCCTGACTCAGTATCACCAGAGGTGTATAAAAAGGATTTTGTGATGTTTAGATTTTTGTGAAATTAAGTTATGTACCTTGATACAACATTTCCTAGTTTCTAGAACAGTCCAAATCAGCAAATTTGAAGTTACCTTCAATATGACTAATATTTTTGGTTTATGTAAAATTTCATTTCTGTGATAACATTATAGTGTATGTGTTTAACATATTGCATTAAATTTTGTGCTGTTTTATGGAATTCTTAATATAATGCTCTGAATCATATATGAACTCTGAAAACAGACCTTTATTTTTAATTTATTTTATAAAGCATTGTTAGTCTTCCTTATAATTCAAGGTTTGGTAATTTATGCCAAAACTTTTATCGAAAACAAGCATAGGGACTTCCCTGGTGGCACAGTGGTTAAGCATCTGCCTGCCAATGCAGGGGACACGGGTTCAAGCCCTGGTCCGGGAAGATCCCACATGCCGCGGAGCAACTAAGCCCGTGAGCCACAACTACTGAAGCCTGTGCACCTAGAGTCCGCGAGCCACAACTGCTGAGCCCTCATGCCACAACTACTGAGCCCATGAGCCACAACTACTGAAGCCCGGTGCTCCGCAACAAGAGAAGCCACCACAGTGAGAAGCCCGCGCACCGCAACCCCCCGCTCGCCGCAACTAGAGAAAGCCTGCGCACAGCAACGAAGGCCCAATGCAGCCAAAAATTAATTAATTAATTAATTAATTAATTTTTTTTAAAAAGCAAGCATAATAAAAACACTCTTTAAAACGTGGTGGCATTAAAACACTAAAGATATTCTGATTTTAAAAAATAAGTTAACTAAATAGAGTAGATCTAGATTAGATTAGGGAAAG
>NW_006791294.1:256017-268852 GCF_000442215.2 Lipotes vexillifer
ACCTTGTAATCCCATCATTCAACTTTCAGTGACCAAAGATGTTTTACGTTTCTTCTAGATACCAAACAATATGGTAGGTGGCGTGTAGGCATTGGTGAGAAAAGCAGACATCGACCCTATAGAAACAAAGGGCAATGTATATACAATAAACAAAGAGACATAAATAAATGAATGAATACACAGTTATAAATTGTATTGAGCTCTAGGATGCAGGAATGAGGGGATGGCATACACTTTGTTGCCTCCCTCGTATCCAAGTTCCCCTTTTTTTCCTTAGCAACAAAACTATAGTTTTTGCTGTTGGTGGTGGTGGTATGGGGATTTTTGTTTGCTTGTTGGTTTTTCGGAGTGGATGTGGTGATGTGGTGACAGTATGCCCTACCTAAAAGAACTACTTTTCCCAGAATCCTTTTTAACTAGAGTGAGCCTGTCACTGAGACCTGGCCAATCAGATGAGAGGAGGAATGCACTCTTCTCTCGGTCAGGAACACGGAAGAAATTCTGGAGTGGAGAGTGGTCATGTGGGGACTGTAGGGCGAGAAGCATGAGTGCAAAGACAAATGGAATCTGGGTTCCCATTCCCGGGCTTAGTGTTACATGGCAAAATATGTACAAACATTTACTTTAAAATGTGTATTAGTTAGGTTTTCAGGCTAATCCAGGCTGGGATGTGAGTGCTGAGAACTTGCTTAGGAAAGAGGTAGGAATTAAATAGAATAGAATTAAATATAGGAGCACCAACAATTCTCTGAAGTTGGTCAGTTATGTCTATACAAATGCTTAAGGAAAACAAACTGAAATTTTAAAAGACAAAAATACACCATCCCTACACTTTTTATTTTAAGAAAAAAGGATATTTGGTACACACCCATATTCACACAATATATTTAGCTGTCTACTTTATGTGTGCAGGCCTATATATTTAATGAGTAAAATGGAAATATCTATTCCTTAGGTTTTCATTTCTACTTTTGACTAAAATAATAGTTTTCAACTTTTGTTTGTAATATTAGAGGATACAGTGAGCCTCACCCCAGGCCAAATGAAGCTTAGAGACTCTGGTTTAGTAGGTTTGGGTGCCGTGAGCAGGGCCACGACATTGGGATGTTTAAAAATCCCCCCATGATTCTCATATACAGCTGGTGTTGAGACTCACTGACCTGGGGGAATGAACTGTACTTGGGCCGTTTGCATACGTGACTTAGCTGTTTAGAAAGGGCAGTCAAGGAGAAGAACCTAGGGGCTAACAACTTCCTGCATCCCGTCAGAAAGAAAGTCTCCAAGTTCTGTCTTCATTAGGAAGTAATTGGGTGATCTTGAGAAAACTATCGAATCTTTCCAATCCTCCATTTCCTCATTGTAGATTAAATGAAATAATAGATGCCATGCACTTACCAACCAAATATGATGAACATGCAATGTATTTAAGAGCTATATCAGTACAATCAAGTTTCTGCATCCAACATAATCACACGAAAATGACTGACATTTTGCGATTTGGAGGATACTTTGGGGATGGTCTCACTGAAAATACAGACAATGGGAGATGCAAAAATGTGCTTTATGAGCCCCACAGAGACACTCCAAGAGTCAGTAACCAGCGCACTTGAAACTAGATGCAGTAAGAAACCTTTGTGAATGCATTTGGAGGACACACGTCATATTAAGATGCTATTGAAAAGTAAAAAACAAAATTTAAAGACAGAAATTTCAAATATGAACCTCTACTAAAAGAATCCCTAGAGCAGGCCTACTCAGTTGCAGGCTCTGATTTGCAAGCTAGCTGCTCCTTGCGGGACAAGCCTGTGTAGCTGCTCCATGGCGGGTCTCAGCGGGAATGTTATTTACTTAACCATGGATAATTTTCAGAGCAACCCCAGGGAAGCCAGAAAGCAAAAGTTCCTTCATTATGATAATAGTATCATAGTCTTAGAGTTAAAATAAACACTTAAGACCATCTACCCTGACCTGTTTATTTTAAAGATTTAAAATCCATAGCCCGTGGGTTCAGTGCCTTGGTTAACTCACTCTAGACAATTGATGGAGGGCAATTACAAGCCCCCAGGCTTGTTGATGTCAATTCTAGTACCCTTTATAGTTCTCTTAGAACTGTGCTTTCCGATCCAGCAGCCCCAAGCCACGTGTGGCTTTTAAGTCTTGAAATGTGGCTAGTTTGAGTTGAGATGTGCTGTCTTAGTACATTTGGGCTGCTATAAAAAGTGCCATAGACTAGGTGGCTTATAAACAACAGTGATTTACTTCTCACAGTTCTGGAGGCTGAGATCAGGGTGCCAGCATGTCAGGGACTACTGAAAGCCCTCTTCTGGGTTGCAAACTGCTGCCTTATTATATTCCTCACATGGCAGAAAGAGAATGAAAGAGCTCTTTGGTGTCCCTTTTATAAGGACACTAATCCCATTTGTGAGGTCTCTATCCTCATGACCTAATCACCTTTCAAAGGCCCCATCCCATATCATCACATTGGGGGTTCAGATTTCAACATATGAATTTTAGGGGGACAAAAACATTCAGTCCACTGTACATGCTGTAAGTAACATATACCTCAATTTTAAAGATTTAGTATGAAAAAATAGAGCACAATATTGTTATGCTGATTACAGGTTGAAATGATAACATTGGGGATACATTTGGGTTATAGATAAAACATACAATTAAATTAATTTCTTCTTTTTACTTTTTGAAATGTAGCTACCAGAAAATATAAAATTACATAGTGACTCACATTTTATTTCTGTTGGATAGCTCTGTCTCAGATTCCTTGCACCAAGGCAAGTTAAAAGAACCAGGAAACACAATTTAAAAGATTCACAGTCATTTAAAAGTTGCAAGGACATGGTAAGAAATAAAGGGAGGAATCTTCATAGAATAAAGATCTGTGTAGTCAGGTTTAAAATTCTAGATGTGTTTTTCAAATGGCTCATCTTCTAGAAACATGGAGAAGTCATTCAAAGAAAGAAAATGGGAGCGTTTCATTCAGTGATTTAGGGGCAAAACACATCAACATTCAGAGGCTACCAGCTGTTCTCCTTTCAATGTGTCTTGCTTGCGCTGCAGGGGGGAAAATGTATTACATACAGATTACAGTAAGTCCCCTACGTACGAACGAGTTCTGTTCCAAGAGTGCATCCGTCCAATTTGTTCTTAAGTCCAACAAAGTTAGCTTAGGTACCCAACTAACAATCAGCCATATAGTACTGTACTGTAATAGGTTTATAATAAGTTCGCATCTTTGAAAGTTCGCAACTTGAAGGTTCATATTGTAGGGGAGTTACTATATAACCCTTAACTGTATGCTTCTTACGGTCATTGACAGACATCAACATGACTCCTAGAGAAAGTTGTAGTAAGGATAAGTTATTTTTATCTGAGAAATGCCTAGGAAACCTGTATTTTTCTTTTTTCTTTTCTTAAATTATCCTACAATAAATTGACTTTTTATATATGTTTGTAATACACATGTTTGTAGCAAACAGTAGGTTCAGTCAATGTGCTACTGCAAATAAGACTGCTGTTCTAGAGAGGGTTAGGGAGGGGTATCTGTCTAGCTGGTTTTCTTTCTTTCTTTCTTTCTTTCTTTCTTTTTTTTTTGATGGAGATTTATTTCTTTCAGGTTTAAGATGGAAATGGAAACCTGTACCATTATTCATTTTGCATCACAGTAAGTAAGCTTCATCACCAATGGAAGTTTTAATTTCTTTGTGGAAATACATTCCTTGCTGATTAATTCCATCTTCCCTTCATTTTCAAACTGCAGAAGATTTGCTTCAAAACCCAAAGATCAGGTATATTTCATTCTTTATTGAACCAGTAACAAAAGAAAATACATTTATATTATTCAGGAAGCAATCATGGAGATACTTTAAGGATCATTTGTATCAATATCAAACTAATTCAGTAAGTCAAACATGCTGCCCTTTAACCATGGAAAACTGTAAGGTATTTCAGCTGAATAAATTAAGGGCAATTAACTAAAAAATGAGCTACACACATGAAGCTCATTATTTTTAAGTTGAGGGATCCTTTTAGTTTATTAGAATTGTTTTTTTTTTTTGATATGCCAGATGCCTGTTTTGCCCAACAAAAGTCAAAACACCTCAGAGTATAAAAACATGCACCCCATGTGTTATATAAACTTGACTTGATAACTAACATCAGCCATGTCATTTGCAGCTTTTATCTTGGTGAAAAACACATATTACTCGGCTAAAGGAAAGGTGCAAGTTTAGAATGCCAGAAATACCCAAAGTATTAAAATCCAACACAAATTGGATTCAATTGTATAATTCATGCTGGAAAATCAGTTAAGATCAGGAAGAAACAAGTTGGACATTGGCCAGAAATTCCTGTAAAAGGAATAGACAAACCACATGCTGGTTGGCTTTTCTAAATATGGACAGAACAAAGAGGATGTGTTTTGTACAAACGCCTGTTCTGGGCACAGATGTTTGTGACTACATGTCATTTTCCTGAAACTTTTAGTAAAGCATGTAGGTATTTACTGACACTGCCTTAGTCTCCTAATGGTTCTGCCAGCAATACTAAATGTTGGCTATTTATGCGCCCATGTTAAAGGAAATTTAGTCAATCACGATTGATTTTTGCCAGTGGATGCCAGTGAATGGGATGAATAGACTAAATAATCCAAAACAGTGGATGAAATGAAAAATAAGTTGGGTTCTACAAGGCCCCATGTTCTGCCATGTTTGTTGGTTTAGCTATGTGTGAATGTATGGTCATTAGACTTTTTGTTCACATCAGAAGATGTGCATTTCCCGAGAATCTGGCAACTATTATAAGAATAGTAATCTCAGGAAAAACATGTTGGGTGATTGATATGAATTTGCCATGGGTTAAGATGTTCAAAAAGTATTATCAGAAAAATATTCACTGAGCATCTTTTAGCATTCTAGATGTTCAGGATACAGAGGTGATTAAAATAAAGACCCTGCATGTATTCTATCCAGAAGGATGGCAGATAAGTTATAAATAAACATACTAACGGTTAATAACGGCATAGGTGAAGTTAATAACGGCATAGGTGGCCTGGGCCAAGGGCAACTTCAGTCACAGTGGGACAGCCTCTCTAGGAGGTAATTTTGGTTTTTTTAACTGTGCATTTTGAAAATACATCAAATCTACAAAATGTTGCAAAAATAGTACAATTAACTGTGTATTTCCTTCACTTTGCTTAGCCAGTTGCTAACACTTTGCCATGTTTGCCGCATACTTATCTCTGTATTGTTCTTACCCAATTAAGAGCTTTGGGTATCTTGAGCCTTCACTCATGTTACTCATTCCTAAATACTTCAGTGTGTATCTCCTAAGAACAATGCCATTCTAGCAATCACCATGGAACAGTATCATATTTAGGACATTTAACACTGATGCAAAACTAGAATGTAAAATACAGTGCATATTTTAAATTTGCCAGTTGGCTCAGAACTGTCTTTTCTAACATAAGGAAGTGACTCTGACTCATAGCTAATTGATGAGCTGGACACAGCCACATAAAAGGGGTTTCCAGGAATAAAGACAGAAGGAATAGAAAATCCAAAGAAAGTTACATAACATCTGTGTAAAATATTTATTTAAAAATGATAGTTCTAGCCAATATTCTAGGAATTATAATATTAATAAGCAAAATCTGGCTCTACATATGCTAGTTAATTTGTTAAATTTTATGTAAAATTCTATGTAATAAGAAACCTTATCCAAATGGATAGTCATTTTGTTTCTATTTGGTTTTCCTCTATTTTATCCAAATGCACTTTTTACCTGGTCCTCCCCTCATCGTCAATTGCAGTAATCTGCCAAGGAGCGCCACCAGTAAGATTTAGGGAAATTGTTGCCTGCAGAATTTGAAACATGGATATGAGGTATTTGGAAGCAATTTCTGATAAAGGAGGACTATAAATTGCTACCCCAAGGTACAGCTTGCACATTACCCAACAAAATATTTTTCTTTAAACAAGATTCAGAGGGAGGAGGGATGTATTAGCCATGAAACTTAATGGACTAAGGTGCCATTACTTATTAAATAGGACTATTTATATGAAAAATGAACATTGAATGTACACATGGGGATAGTGTAATCCATTTATCTTATCTACATACACAGAAGATTCTGACTGTAATGGACCTGGTGGTCCCTTTTTGCTTATTCCATTTGCTTGAGTACCGTGTCTGGATTAATAAAAAGAGCATATTTTCCCAAATGAACATAGACAGAAAGGCAAACTGGCCCTCTCCCAAGGACAGAGAGATCCCTCTAGGACTTTCAGAGGGACCCAAGGTCAGGGACCACGGAAAGATTGTAACATCTTTCATGTCCAGCAGAGAAGCAGGCTGGGATGTCTGATTCTTTCTAACCTTTGAAAATCATAAAATAAATGCAAAGCATCATAGGCCATCTGTTACTTACAACGCAATATCTACGGATAAATCCGAGCAAAGGGAAAACTATTACCCCCACTGGGAGAGAGTTGCAGTGAAATTTCATTCTACTTCACTTGCCTGATCACTGCCCAAGATATCATAAAGACCCCCTCCTATACAACCCCCTTTCTTCACCCTTGAATTAATCGCTCCTCTTAATGTCTACATTTTATATTTTTTAAAAGTACCAAACTGTAAGCAAGAGTGATGGGAACTCTGAACAAGAAAATGTCACATACACATTTTTATGTCTTATTATTGATATTTACGGCAGCCTTAAAAAAAAAAACTAAAAATGCCTGAAAGACCATCAAGAATAGTTGATTAAACAAATTCACCTAATAAATATTAGCCATATTAACCACATTAAAAAGGAATGTGGATCATGTATTCCTCTGCTAAAGGAGAGCCATCATGGAAGGGAAAGGACATGAAAAGTCAACACAAACCCAGAAAGTCAATTGCAGAATTATACTCAGAGGAGTCCCTTTTTTTCTGTAAAAGCAAGAAGGCAAGCACTGTGTATGATTGTGTGCCACTGGATGTTTGTGTGTGTGTGTGTGTGTGTGTGTAAAGAGAACCGTAGATTAAAGAACTGAGCTGTTCACAGTAGTTCCCTTTGAGACGTGCTATTGAGACCTGACAGTGATGGGGAGAGGAGTGCCTTTTTAGATTTATACTTATTTTTATGTTGTGTTAAGCCCATATATTGTCATTTAAAAAATAGCAAGGACATAATCATAAGGTAATAGAGAGAAGTGGCAGCTTAGCAAATGTCCAGCCTAGTTCCACATTCTTTGGACGTATCCCTTTTTTTTTAACATCTTTATTGGAGTATAATTGCTTTACAATGGTGTGTTAGTTTCTGCTTTATAACAAAGTGAATCAGTTATACATACACATATGTTCCCATATCTCTTCCCTCTTGCGTCTCCCTCCCTCCCACCCTCCCTATCCCACCCCTCCAGGCGGTCACAAAGCACCGAGCCGATCTCCCTGTGCTATGCGGCTGCTTCCCACTAGCTATCTAACTTACGTTTGGTAGTGTACATATGTCCATGCCTCTCTCTCGCTTTGTCAGAGCTTACCCTTCCCCCGCCCCATATCCTCAAGTCCATTCTCTAGTACGTCTGTGTCTTTATTCCTGTTTTACCCCTAGGTTCTTCATGACATTTTTTCCCTTAAATTCCATATATATGTGTTAGCATACGGTATTTGTCTTTCTCTTTCTGACTTAACTTCACTCTGTATGACAGACTCTAGGTCTATACACCTCATTACAAACAGCTCATTTTCATTTCTTTTTATGGCTGAGTAATATTCCGTTGTATATATGTGCCACATCTTCTTTATCCATTCATCCGATGATGGACACTTAGGTTGTTTCCATCGCTGGGCTCTTGTAAATAGAGGTGCAATGAACATTTTGGTACATGACTCTTTTTGAATTATGGTTTTCTCAGGGTATATGGCCAGTAGTGGGATTGCTGGGTCATATGGTAGTTCTATTTGTAGGTTTTTAAGGAACCTCCATACTGTTCTCCACAGTGGCTGTATCAATTTACATTCCCACCAACAGTGCAAGAGGGTTCCCTTTTCTCCACACCCTCTCCAGCATTTATTGTTTCTAGATTTTTTGATGATGGCCATTGTGACCGGTGTGAGATGATATCTCATTGTAGTTTTGATTTGCATTTCTCTAATGATTAGTGATGTTGAGCATTCTTTCATGTGTTTGTTGGCAGTCTGTATATCTTCTTTGGAGAAATGTCTATTTAGGTCTTCTGCCCATTTTTGGATTGGGTTGTTTATTTTTTTGTTATTGAGCTGCATGAGCTGCCTGTAAATTTTAGAGATTAATCCTTTGTCAGTTGATTCATTTGCAAATATTTTCTCCCATTCTGAGGGCTGTCTTTTGGTCTTGTTTATGGTTTCCTTTGCTGTGCAAAAGCTTTGAAGTTTCATTAGGTCCCATTTGTTTATTTTTGTTTTTATCTCCATTACTCTAGGAGATGGGTCAAGAAGGATCTTGCTGTGATTTATGTCATAGAGTGTTCTGCCTATGTAGTGTTTCCATACAAGTTGTGAAATTTTTTGTTCTAGCTCTGTGAAAAATGCCAGTGGTAGTTTGATAGGGATTGCATTGAATCTATAGATTGCTTTGGGTAGTAGAGTCATTTTCACAATGTTGATTCTTCCAATCCAAGAACATGGTATATCTCTCCATCTGTTTGTATCATCTTTAATTTCTTTCATCAGTGTCTTATAATTTTCTGCATACAGGTCTTTTGTCTCCTTAGGTAGGTTTATTCCTAGATATTTTATTCTTTTTGTTGCAATGGTAAATGGGAGTGTTTTCTTGATTTCACTTTCAGATTTTTCATCATTAGTGTATAGGAATGCCAGAGATTTCTGTGCATTAATTTTGTATCCTGCTACTTTACCAAATTCATTGATTAGCTCTAGTAGTTTTCTGGTAGCATCTTTAGGATTCTCTATGTATAGTATCATGTCATCTGCAAACAGTGACAGCTTTACTTCTTCTTTTCCGATTTGGATTCATTTTATTTCCTTTTCTTCTCTGATTGCTGTGGCTAAAACTCCCAAAACTATGTTGAATAAGAGTGGTGAGAGTGGGCAGCCTTGTCTTGTTCCTGATCTTAGTGGAAATGATTACAGTTTTTCGCCATTGAGGACGATGTTGGCTGTGGGTTTGTCATATATGGCCTTTATTATGTTCAGGTAAGTTCCCTCTATGCCCACTTTCTGGAGGGTTTTTATCATAAATGGGTGTTGAAAGCTTTCTCTGCATCTATTGAGATGATCATATGGTTTTTCTCCTTCAATTTGTTAATATGGTGTATCACACTGATTGATTTGCGTATATTGAAGAATGCCTCCATTCCTGGAATAAACCCCACTTGATCATGGTGTATGATCCTTTTAATGTATTGTTGGATTCTGTTTGCTAATATTTTGTTGAGGATTTTTGCATCTATGTTCATCAGTGATATTGGCCTGTAGTTTTCTTTCTTTGTGACATCCTTGTCTGGTTTTGGTATCAGGGTGATGGTGGCCTTGTAGAATGAGTTTGGGAGTGTTCCTCCCTCTGATGTATTTTGGAAGAGTTTGAGAAGGAAAGGTGTTAGCTCTTCTCTAAATGTTTGATAGAATTCGCCTGTGAAGCCATCTGGTCCTGGGCTTTCGTTGGTTGAAAGATGTTTAATCACAGTTTTAATTTCAGTGCTTGGGATTGGTCTGTTCATATTTTCGATTTCTTTCTGATTCAGTCTTGGCAGGTTGTGCATTTCTAAGAATTTGTCCATTTCTTCCAGGTTGTCCATTTTATTGGCATAGAGTTGCTTGTAGTGATCCCTCATGATCCTTTGTGTTTCTGCAGTGTCAGTTGTTGCTTCTCCTTTTTCATTTCTGATTCTATTGATTTGAGTCTTCTCCCTTTTTCTCTTGATGAGTCTGGCTAATGGTTTATCTATTTTGTTTATCTTCTCAAAGAACCAGCTTTTAGTTTTATTGATCTTTGCTATCGTTTCCTTCATTTCTTTTTCATTTATTTCTAATCTGATTTTTATGATTTCTTTCCTTCGGCTAACTTTTGGGTTTTTTTGTTCTTCTTTCTCTAATTGTTTTAGGTGCAAGGTTAGGTTGTTTATTCGAGATGTTTCCTGCTTCTTAAGGTAGGACTCTATTGCTATAAACTTCCCTCTTAGAACTGCTTTTGCTGCATCCCATAGGTTTTGGGTTGTCGTGTCTCCATTGTCATTTGTTTCTAGGTATTTTTTAATTTCCTCTTTGATTTCTTCAGTGATCACTTCGTTATTAAGTAGTGTATTGTTTAGCCTCCATGTGTTTGTATTTTTTACAGATCTTTTCCTGTAATTGATATCTAGTCTCATGGCATTGTGGTCGGAAAAGATACTTGATACAATTTCAATTTTCTTAAATTTACCAAGGCTTGATTTGTGACCCAAGATATGATCTATCCTGGAGAATGTTCCATGAGCACTTGAGAAAAATGTGTATTCTGTTGTTTTTGGATGGAGTGTCCTATAAATATCAATTAAGTCCATCTTGTTTAATGTATCATTTAAAGCTTGTGTTTCCTTATTTATTTTCATTTTGGATGATCTGTCCATTGGTGAAAGTGGGGTGTTGAAGTCCCCTACTATGAATGTGTTACTGTCAATTTCCCCTTTTATGGCTGTTAGTATTTGCCTTATGTATTGAGGTGCTCCTATGTTGGGTGCATAAATATTTACAATTGTTATATCTTCTTCTTGGATCGATCCCTTAATCATTATGTAGTGTCCTTCTTTGTCTCTTCTGATAGTCCTTATTTTAAAGTCTATTTTGTCAGTTTTTATTTTAAAGTCTATTTTGTCTGATATGAGAATCACTACTCCAGCTTTCTTTTGATTTCCATTTGCGTGAAATATCTTTTTCCATCCCCTTACTTTCATTCTGTATGTGTCTCTAGGTCTGAAGTGGGTCTCTTGTAGACAGCAAATATATGGTTCTTGTTTTTGTATCCATTCAGCCAATCTATGTCATTTACATTTAATTATCAATATGTATGTTCCTATTCCCATTTTCTTAATTGTTTTGGGTTCGTTATTGTAGGTCTTTTCCTTCCTTTGTGTTTCTTGCCTAGAGAAGTTCCTTTAGCAGTTGTTGTAAAGCTGGTTTAGTGGTGCTCAACTCTCAGTTTTTGCTTGTCTGTAAAGGTTTTAATTTCTCCATCAAATCTGAATGAGATCCTTGCTGGGTAGAGTAATCTTGGTTGCAGGTTTTTCTCCTTCATCACTTTAAATATGTCCTGCCAGTCCCTTCTGGCTTGCAGAGTTTCTGCTGAAAGATCAGCTGTTAACCTTATGGGGATTCCCTTGTGTGTTATTTTTCCCTTGCTGCTTTTAATATGTTTTCTTTGCATTTAATTTTTGACAGTTTGATTAATATGTGTTTTGGCGTATTTCTCCTTGGATTTATCCTGTATAGGAATCTCTGTGCTTCCTGGGCTTGATTAACTATTTCCTTTCCCATATTAGGGAAGTTTTCAACTATAATCTCTTCAAAGATTTTCTCAGTCCCTTTCTTTTTCTCTTCTTCTTATGGAACCCTTATAATTCGAATGTTGGTGTGTTTAATGTTGTTCCAGAGGTCTCTTAGACTGTCCTCAGTTCTTTTCATTCTTTTTTCTTTATTCTGCTCTGCAGTAGTTATTTCCACTATTTTATCTTCCAGGTCACTTATCCGTTCTTCTGCCTCAGTTATTCTGCTATTGATCCCTTCTAGAGAATTTTAAATTTCATTTATTGTGTTGTTAATCGTTGTTTGTTTCATCTTTAGTTCTTCTAGGTCCTTGTTAAATGTTTCTTGCACTTTGTCTATTCTATTTCCAAGATTTCGGATGATCTTTACTATCATTATTCTGAATTCTTTTTTCAGGTAGACTGCCTATTTCCTCTTCATTTGTTAGGTCTGGTGGGTTTTTATCTTGCTCCTTCATCTGCTGTGTGTTTTTCTGTCTTCTCATTTTTCTTATCTTACTGTGTTTGGGGTCTCCGTTTTGCAGGCTGCAGGTTCATAGTTCCCGTTGTTTTTGGTGTCTGTCCCCAGTGGCTAAGGTTGGTTCAGTGGGTTGTGTAGGCTTCCTGGTGGAGGGGAGTAGTGCCTGTGTTCTGGTGCATGAGGCTGGATCTTGTCTTTGGTGGGCAGGTCCACGTCTGGTGGTGTGTTTTGGGGTGTCTGTGGACTTACGATTTTAGGCAGCTTCTCTGCTAATGTGTGTGGTTGTGTTCCTGTCTTGCTAGTTGTTTGGCATAGGATGTCCAGCACTGTAGCTTGCTGGTCGTTGAGTGAAGCTGGGTGCTGGTGTTGAGATGGAGATATCTGGGAGATTTTCGCCATTTGATATTATGTGGAGCTGGGAGGTCTCTTGTGGACCAGTGTCCTGAAGTTGGCTCTCCCACCTCAGAGGCACAGCACTGACTCCTGGCTGCAGCACCAAGAGCCTTTCATCCACACGGCTCAGAATAAAAGGGAGAAAAAGTAGTAAGAAAGAATTAGTAGAAGTAGAAAGAAAGAAAGGAGGGAGGGAGTGAGGGAGGGAGGAAGGAAGGAAGGAAAAATAGAAAGTAAGAAGATAAAGTAAAATAAAATAAAGTAAGATAAAATATAATAAAGTTATTAAAATAAAAAAATTATTATTAAGAGAAAAAAAAACGGATGGATAGAATCCTAGGACAAATGGTGGAAGCAAAGCTATACAGACAAAATCTCACACAGAAGCATACCCATACACACTCACAAAAAGAGGAAAAGGGGAAAAAATCATAAATCTTGCTCTCAAAGTCCACCTCCT
>NW_006791294.1:269176-311192 GCF_000442215.2 Lipotes vexillifer
CAGGCTTCTTGGTGGCGGCAGCAGCAGCCTTAGCGTCTCATGCCCGCCTCTGGGGTCCGCGCTTTTAGCCGCGGCTCGCGCCCGTTTCTGGAGCTCCTTCAAGCAGCGCTCTGAATCCCCTCTCCTCGCGCAACAGGAAACAAAGAGGCAAGAAAAAGTCTCTTGCCTCTTCGGGAGCTCCAGACCTTTTCCCAGACTCCCTCCCGGCCAGCCGTGGCGCACTAATTCCCTGCAGGCTGTGTTCACGCTGCCAACCCCAGTCCTCTCCCGGCGCTCCGACCGAAGCCCAAGCCTCGGCTCGCAACCCTGCCCGCCCCGGCGGGGGAGCAGACAAGCCTCTCGCGCTGGTGAGTGCCGGTCGGCCCTGATCCTCTGTGCGGGAATCTCTCCGCTTTGCCCTCCGCACCCCTGTTGCTGCGCTCTCCACCGCGGCTCCGAAGCTCCCCCCTCCGCCACCTGCAGTCTCCGCCCGCGAAGGGGCTTCCTAGTGTTTGGAAACCTTTCCTCCTTCACAGCTCCCTGCCACTGGTGCAGGTCCTGTCCCTATCCTTTTGTCTCTGTTTATTCTTTTTTCTTTTGTCCTACCCAGGTACGTGGGGGGTTTCTTGCCTTTTGGGAGGTCTGAGGTCTTCTGCCAGCGTTCAGTAGGTGTTCTGTAGGAGTTATTCCACGTGTAGATGTATTTCTGGTGTATCTGGGGGGAGGAAGGTGATCTCCGCGTCTTACTCTTCCGCCATCTTCCCGGAAGCCTCGGCATATCCCATTTTAAACAGGCAGTGAAAATTGAATTAGCCCAAGCTCCCCAAATCCTAAAGAAGGTAATTTGGGCAATTATTTATTTAATTTAAATAAAACAAAACAAAAGAATACCACCCCCAACCTACTTTCCTGTTAAACATTTGGATATTTTAGCACAAAAATTATAGATGATTTAAATGATTAGTTTGCATGTTGTAGACAATTTAAACTGAGGTTATAATCAGTGAGATACTAAGTTTAAGTTATTCAGAGTCATGTTTCCACACATTTTCATTTATTAATGGTAATTCAAGAAAACTTTCAAAACTTCTCATAAAGTAGATTTTCATGGAATTAATTTTAAGTTGAAAACTGGAGTATGATCTCATCATTGGAGCATAGAGAAAAGAAAGAGAGAAAAGATATCGGCTAGTTATGATTATAGTATTCATTTTGTGTCCTTTTTTCTGTATAAACTTGTGATATTAAATATGACTTTTTCTGTTGCCTTCAGTTACCTTCCTGTTTTCCAAAGCTCAGAAATGGACAAGTGGAGGCAGACTCTCTCCTATCTTAAGTCAGGGTTCCACCAGCTCTGCAGGTTTTGTCAAGAGGTTACGACCCTGGAGGTCCTGCTAGCAGTAGGCTGTCACCCACCTACCGGCTACACAAAGGGACTAAAGGGGCAGTACTTGGTGCTATTTGGGGCAGAGCAGTAGCTGTGCTGTGTATTCCATAATTGCACCTCATAAATAAGCTGTTTCTTTCTTACCTCTAGCCAAGTGAGAGATTTTCAAAAGAACCATATTGAGAACTAGACATAGGTTCTCCTTGATTTTGGCACATAGGAATCAGTGTCTGATGCTGAATGAAGGAAAGTTCAGAGGAGGGAGAGCTTAGGAGAGCAAAGAGAGAGGGGCTGCACTGCAAGCTGACTGTACCTTTACTGTGTGCAGAATAAGAATGTGTGCTTCTCGTGGACCAGCATTGGCGTGTTCGAAGGGAGCTGTCCTAGGGTTGTCGTAAAAGAGACCCAGCCGAGAATACCCACAGAGAGATGGGCACCTGGAAGTCCAGCTGCTGAGAGAGAAGGCATTGCTCCTTGGAAGGGCACACAGTTGGGGACTCCCAGTGAGAGCTCTCTTAGGAACCCAAGAATGCACTCCATGTGAGAGAAAGAGCCAGAAATTGCTCCTCTACTCCGCTGAGACGGTCCAAAGCCAGATAACAACCGGTCCCCCCAGGTAAGACCTTTTCTCTTCTTACTGCGCCTCTCTCCCCAGTGTATCAAACTCTACAGCAGTTGTGTATGGGTGCTGGTGAGGAAGAAGGGATAGCAGAAAGGAAGAGGCGAGAAGCCGGTATGCAGGTCAGGGGAGACAGACCAGCCTTACAGTGGCTGAAAGAATGGGGGTTCCGTATAGCTGGGCTGAATCTTCTTAATTACTAAAATGATCGTTCTTCTGAATGAAAGACCATGAAAAAACATGTGTCTTGCTGAAGACTTCATCCAGCATAGAAAAGGGAGCTGCGCAGAGAAGGGGTTTAATGGGGCAGAGGGAGAAAGAATAAAAAGCTCTGTGCACTCTGCCAAGCCCGCTTGTTCAATCCGTAGTTATACATGGCGGCTTTCAGTAAGTTCCTAAACGCTGATTTAGAACTTTTTATTCTACTTCATACATTTATGAAAACCACTCTGAGGAAAATCTCCATTCCTTTCACGTATTGTGGAATCTTTCAGAAAGATGTCTCCCCAGTCCTTTGGTGAACAATGGCTCCGTGTCATTGAAAGAGTCCCTTCTATGAGCAAAGTCATGTTAGGGAAGGGACTTTGTCAGCAGAGATTCGGGGTGCTATCAAGCCCATAATTCCTGCCACTGTGAATAAGAATTATGTGTGAACATCAAAAGGAAAATGAGTTCTGCCTCGCCTGCCATCTTTTGCTATTAAGAGATTCTGGACTTTAATCAGAACTTTTGCACAGCGCCCGTCAAACCATTCAGGAAGAGTTGGTTTGTGACATTCAAAAAAGAGTTGAAAATGGTACTTGCTTTGTTTGAAAGTAGCCAACAAAAAGCCCCCATTTAGCAAGCATTTCCTTTTGTAGTTTAGTATAGGTGTTCGGGGTCGGGCGTATTTCCCTGAAAGTAAGTCATAAACGTAGGTTGGAGTTTACAAACCCACAGCCCAGGTGTCCATGTGTGTGTTGCCAGCCTGGTGTTTACGTTTTAAAACCCATGTTATTGTTTTGTTTTCTAAGAGCTTTACTGAGGTGTAATTGACATTTGATTCCAGACATATTTAAAAAGTATAATTTGAATTTTGTGTACACATAAACCCGCCAAATGATCACCACAGTGAAGACAGTGAACGTATCCATTATCCCTAAATATATACTCATATCCCTCTGTATTCTGTTTCTTCTGACCTCTCTGCCCTACCCCCATCCCCATGCAACCCCCAGTCTTCTTTCTGTCACTATGGATTGTGCAGTAGACTGTTTATGTTTCCCCAAAATTCATCAGTTGAAACCTAACCTGCAATGTGATGGTATTTATTAGGAGGTGGGGCCTTTGGGAGGCGATTAGGTCAGGAGGGTAGAGCCCTCATGAACAGGATTAGTGCCCATATAAAAGAGGCCCCAGAGAGCTCTGTCACCCCTTCCGCCAGGTGATGACACAGCATCTATGAACCAGGAAGCAGGTTCTCACCAGACACCAAATCTTGATCTTTGTCTTCCCAACCTCCAGAATGGTGAGAAATAAATTTCTATTGTTTCTAAGCTACCCAGTCTATGGTATTTCTGTTATAGCAGCCCAGATGGACTAAAATAGATTGGTTTACATTTTCTAGAGATTTATAGAAGATTCATACAGAATATAACTTTGTTTGTTTTCCTTCACTGAGCATAGTTATTTTGAGATCCATCATGTAGCAGGTATTAATAATCCATTCCTTTTTTATTGTGGACTAGTATTCCATTGTATGGATATACCACAATGTTTATCCATATGCCTATTGATGTATATTTGGATTATTTTCATTTTGGGGCTACTGCAAATAAGGTTTCTATGAATATTTGGGTATGAATTTTTGTATGGACAATGTGTTTTTCTCTCTTGGGTAAATACTTAGGAGTGGAATGGCTAGCTCATAAAGTAGGTGTATATTTAGGTTTTTAAGAAATTACCAAACTATGTTTTTAAAGTGGTTGTAATTTTAAAATTTCCAACCATCATTTTATCAGCATTCTAATTCCTTCACATACCTACCGTCATTTGGTATGGCCGGTCTTTTTAATTTAAGCCATTTTAATGGGTTGCAATGGTATCTCACTGGGGTTTTAATAGGCATTTCCCTAATGACGAATAATGTTGAGCTTCTTTTGTTGTGTTAATTTGCCATCTGTATATCTTCTTTGGTGAAGTCCGTTCAAATCTTTTCTGTATTTTTACTGAGTGTTTTCTTATTACTGAGTTTTTTTTTTAAACTGAAGTATAGTTGATTTACAATGTTGTGTTAGTTTCAGGTGTACAGCACAGTGATATATATATCTACATATATATCTATCTATCTATATATCACTTTTTCAGATTCTTTTTCCTCATAGATTATTACAAAATATTGAGTATAGTTCCCTGTGTTATACAGTAGGTCATGGTTGATTATCTATTTTATATATAGTAGTGTGCATATGTTAACCCCAAACTCCTAATTTATCCCTACCATAAATTTGTTTTCTATGTCTGTTTCTGTTTTGCACATAAGTTCATTTGTATCATTTTTTTAGATTCCACACATAAGTGATATCATATAGTATTTGTTATTATTGAGTTTTAAGAGTTTTTTACATATTCTGAACACAAGTACTTTACCAGATATGTGCTTTGCAAATATTTTCTTCCAGTCTTTTCATTCTCTTAACATTGTCCCCTGAAGAGCAGAAGTTTTAAATTGTGAAGAAGTCAAATTTATCAATTTCTTCTTTTATGGATTTTCTCCTGTGTTTCCCGTCTCTCGGCATCATTGTCTTTAATTACTGTGTCGATTGCTTTGAAAAATATTATCTTAAGAATTGTGTCTGGTTTTTTGGTTGTTTCAAGGGGGATAGTAAATCCAATCCCTATTATTCTACTTTGGCAAGAAGCAGAGGCCTGGTGTGTTACCTTAAATTTATTTTATGGCCAATATTTAACAATCTGGAAACTCCACATAATGATCTACAGATTTGGATTCCCTTGAAAATTATCTCGTCACACAGTGGTCATATTCCTGCATAAACTAACAGGCTGGAGCAGAGTAGCCTTCAGCTTGGTTACTAACCACTAACCACTTAACCCAATTCAACTTTCTGATTCAGTTGATAAAAAACAATATCTTTTTATTAAGTTTCTTAAAGATATTAAAGATATTAAATAAAATATCTTTTATTTTATTTATTTATTTTTGCTGCGTTGGGTCTTCGTTTCTGCCCGCGGGCTTTCTCTAGTTGCCGCGAGCGGGAGCTACTCTTCGTTGCGGTGCTTGGGCTTCTCATTTTGGTGGCTTCTCTTGTTGCAGAGCACAGGCTCCAGGTGTGCGGGCTTCATTAGTTGTGGCGCACAGGCTCAGTAGTTGTGGCTCGTGGGCCCCAGAGTGCAGGCTCAGTAGCTGTGGTGCATGGGCTTAGTTGCTCCGTGGCATGTGGGATCTTCCTGGACCAGGGCTCGAACCCGTGTCCCCTGCACTGGCAGGCAGATTCCTAACCACTGCGCCACCAGGGAAGCCCAGGAAACAATATAAATTACAAGGTTACTCAGCTTCGTTTGCACTCAAATATAACCATATCTCTAGGTCGTACATTGGATGGGCAAAGAGTTTTAGTCGTTCAGTGAACAATTATCCTTTATTATTAAATGAAAACAATGCATATCTGATTGAAACGGTACAGTACTATTATCTTTATTTGCAAAGAAAGGGAGAAATTGACATTTTTAGTGCCTATATACCAGGCATTTTAACGTATAATGCTTAGTTAAATCAATGAATTCAAGTCCTAAAACAATGCTATGATTAATTCATTCAAATACATATTTATTAGCCTTCAATGCAGATGGGGCACTGGCTGATGACTGCGATGGGGCAGAGAGTGTTATGATATCATCCCCATCTCATAGGTGCAGCCTGCTGGCCATCCTGTAAGACTTGCAGCCTTCTTGTAAGCTCTATTCTTCCAGGACTGGGGGCTGGCTAATTTACAAAAAAAACATAATTAATCTTATCAGTGACAATTACCTGAGGGTGGCTCAGATTAGACACATCAGACTTCATTCTAATTTGGTATTATTGCAAGTATTATCTAATTCCTTCAGAGACCGGTTGAGCTATCTCCTCTGGATATGTGGATAGAAGTGTTTTCTCCAGTTTATTTCCTATGAGGTGGTTTTGTAACTTCCCCCAGAATCCTTGTTCAGTCTAGTTACCGTGAAAGAACTGATGAGAGGTATAGAATGAAGACCAAGTGACCCATAAAGATCAAGGCCATTTGGACTTCCAGCCTGGCACGGAGGGAGAACAAGGATTCCTGTGCCATGAAATAAACTTGCGGTCTCAACTTCCCTCATGCAGGCTCCTTGTACGTAATGGGCAGTATTCTCTTCCCCATCCTAGCAGATAATATTAGGATCAATTTGGATAAGGAATGCAAAAGTACTGTGTAAAATTAAAAGCAATATAAGATGTAAGAAAACAGTCTGTTGTGCTGTGAAATGATAATATTAACAATAATAAGGATAAATAACCCTTTTTGAATATTGCTATGCAAAACATTGATCTAAGCACTTCACAATTAGGAGTTAATTTAACCCTCATAGTAACTTCATGACACTAGCTACTGTGATCATCTCATTTTACAGATGGCAAAACTGAGGCACAAAATGTCTCAGTAACTTGTCCAAAGTCAGAGCTAGAGGGTGGCAGAAATGGAATTGAGGACAGATAGGAGTCTCTGAGTCCATGTTCTTAATTACAGCACGATGCTCCTCTCAATATGAGAGCTGAATTGTCCACAAAGAGTATTAGAAAACAGTTGTTTTCAGGGAAAAAAATCAAGTTGGGTGTTAAAGGTTATTAGAATTCCATCTTAACAGAGTTTGTTGTTGTTTTTTTAAATTGTTTTTTCCTTACAGGGATTTTAATAGTGAGGTTTTCTTTATAGAAAACAAATCCAAAACAAAAATAATCACATTAGATTTTAATTATCTGCTTAAATTTTTCTCCCAATATACCATGAGCCCAATACACCAGTATATTATGATACCTTTCTTTTGTTTTGTTTTTGCGGTACGCGGGCCTCTCACTGCTGTGGCCTCTCCCGTTGCGGAGCACAGGCTCCGGACGCACAGGCTCAGCGGCCATGGCTCACGGGCCCAGGCTCTCCGCAGCACGTAGGATCTTCCCGGACCAGGGCACAAACCCGTGTCCCCTGCATCGGCAGGCAGACTCTCAACCACTGCACCACCAGGGAAGCCCTCGTGATACCTTTTGAGCAAAATTTTTGTTTTTCATTTTTATTCCTTTTTCTACTCAAAACACCAAAGAATGAACAAAAACATATAATAGTTCCTCAACAGATACTTGATGAATAAATTTAAGGTTACAGTTTTAATTTGGCTTGCTTCAAAAGAAACATTTTGATATGGTATCTCTACTGAAGGCAGATATAGAATTATAATTAACATCTATATATTACCTGGAGAGTTTCTTCAACCTTCCCTATATTAAATAAGATTATAATTCAAGAATTAAAGGATAGTCATATTTTTAAAATAAAATTATCTTTTAAAAACTATTTCTAACTAAAAAGGGTATTTAAGTAATCACACATTCAACAGATTAATTTTAAGGACACTGTAGGCATGATAAAAACTCAAAATCCTAGGTCCTGAACCTGAGTCTCATGTTTCATGTCAACTACTCTAACACCAATGACGTGAAACAGACTCATGAAACATTACTACCCAACAGTGTAACTGGATGTTAGGAAAAAAAGAATTGAAATAGATCTCATGGGAGACATTTTTTGTCTAGTTCCAGACATATGCTGCTCTCTAGTTTAGCTTAATAGATCACTCTCAGTATTGGTAAGTAGCCAAAATATTCCCAACTTTATTTTTCTTTTCATCTAGATAAAATTTGTCAGTTTTTATTCCAAAAGCATGGCGTTCTGCTTTGATTTGTGTAGCATGAAACCCCACCGCTCATTAACCAAGCAAATGCCTTAGAAGCTAACCTTGGTAAAATTAAGGAAAAACAGGATTTCTAGGGATTCTTGGCAGGAAAGGAAATCCTAATTTCTGAACTCTTTATATGCGGAGTTGACACTGCTTAGAGTGAAATCTGGCCAAAGGTGTAGAACAACATCTGGCAGCTGTTCAAGAGCCATGTTACTAAACCAGAGATAAAAATGAGAAAATATAAGCATAGGACGCAAACATGAAAAACTACAGTAAGTCACATTACACTAGACTCAAGCTTTGGAAGCTGTTAGAGCTGAAAGTGTTCTTTATATAGGCACAGAGCTATGTAGGACAAGGACTCAATTTAACATAGATTTTGCTTTCAGTCTTGGACTCATGTAGTAGCCAGTAGTCTCACCCTTACCCTGACAGTCCATCTTCAACACAAGGGTGGCTTATTTGGGGCTTTGTACATGGTTAGGGACTGAGTTTTATCCTAAAGCAATGGGAAGCCATGGATGGTGGTGCCTAGATGTGACTTAGTCTTGTGTCTTTAAAACACCCCTCTGATTGCGAGACTGAAAAGGTTAATCATAAAGAAAGGGCAGTTATGGGCACTAAATAAGATAATCCATGTAAAAAGCCTAGCATAATTCCTATTTATAACCTTGACCCAGAACTTATCATGGTTTTAAATATGTAAGCATCTATGCCTTTGCTTCTTTAATTATTCACTCCTTCACGTGGTGACTGCAGTCCCATGAGAACAGGGATCCCATCTAACGCAGCCGACACTGAAATCTAAGTGCCTGGCACGGAGGAAGAAATGCATATAAAGCACCAAAAGGATCAAATGAATGGATAAATGGATATGTGAGAACTCCTAGAAAATACTCCTGCTGGGAAACTTTCTTGCATTGCACTCATCTCAGATTGTGATTTGATGTGCATGTGAACATTTGATTAACGGCTGGATCCTGAACTTGACCATAGCTCCATAAAGGCAGCCACTGTGTCGCTTTTACTCACTCCCTGCTATTTTCTCACCATCCAGCAGTCTGGTGCACAGCCCTTAATAAGCATAAGCATTTGTAGAATAAATTAATTTAGTGGGTCCCACTGTTGTAGCAGAGGATGTACGTAGAGTCTTATAAATGGTTATTCCGTAGTTCTTTTGATATATATATGTCCTCCTCCAGCACGTATGCTCCCTGGGGGTGGGATACATGTATCTCCACTCCCTGCCAACAACTGCCCAGTAGAGTGCCTGTAGCATAGCAGATACTCAATACATATTATTAACTGGATGGCATAGTTCCCAAACTAAATGTAAATAAATGTGCTTGAGTAATTTCATCTTCAGGAAGAGTCTTGAAAAGAATGAAAGAAAGTTCCATTGTCAATTTAATTTTTGTTGTATTTTATTTATGTTGGAGAAAATGTTGGAAGAATCTGGAGGCTTAAAAGATGTTATTCTTTTTAAATTCATGCTTTGGAAAGTCTCAAGAGGCCCTTCCTTCCCCTTGGTATTAAACAAGGCCAACGATATTACCAAGCTGAGGCTAAACTGGCATGAATTATTCAGAGCAGCAGGAAAAAGCAGCTGCTCATCTTCTCTGTCCCTAATTCTGAAGGGTGGAGAATTGGAGGGCAGTGGTGATAACACCAGGGGGGAAGAAAAGATAGATTGTTGCCCTAAACCTCATAAGCTATAACATCTGCAGCATTGCGTTTAATTTGGCGGAGTCCGTGGTGCCTCCTGTAGGTAACAAGGGCAAAAGATGGGAGGAAGCATATGAATCCTTGCTTGGATGGTGGAAGTGCGTGGGGGAGAGGAAAAGGGAAGGGGAGAGAACAGAGGAGGGGAGAGAGAGAGGGAAAGACACTTGCGTCCATCCTAGAAGGCAGGAGAACAAATTCTAGTTAAGGAATAATATGGGGCTGGGAAAACCGTCTTCTTGTCCAGAAAAAAAGCTGAAGGGAAATTTAATGTGTAAAGAAAAGTATTTGCAAATTAAAACATGTTAAAATGTTGTCAGAATAAAACGACCCGGCCACTCAGCTGAAGAGAACCCTCTGCCTTCCGGATAATTTTTATCTCTTTGATCCAGAGGCTATTTGGGAATATTTTGAACTTCTTGGAGACCCAATGGGTGGCATATAGGAAAGTACTATGAGAGAGAAGGGGTAGGGATGTTGTGGTCATAAATATAAATACTGGAATTATAAAGTCCCAAGGGAATTCCCTGGCAGTCCAATAGTTAGGTCTTTGCACTTTCACTGCCGTAGGCCCAGGCTCCATCCCTGGTCAGGGAACTAAGATCCCACAAACCGTAAAAATAAATAAATAAATACAATAAAAAATAAAGTCCCAGGATTTTAGGACTGGAAAGCACTTTAGAGTTCCTACCATATGGTCTTGGGTTGTGGAATTTGAGACATGTCCAGTTTTCTTCTGGATTGAAGTGACTTTTACATGATGGATGTATTGATGGGTGGGAAACAATCTTGAATCTATAAAGTTTTATTGAAAATCACCCTGAAGACATTCTGACCACATCAGCTGCTTCCTAATGTTGCAAATCAAGAGCAGATGAATTGAGTCAGAAATGGGAAGACAGTCCAACCTGCAATACAATGCTTTTTGGCGAAGGACAGGTGGATGCTCAGTGACACACTGAGGTTAAGACACTGAGGTTAGAGACAACACTCTCTTGTTGCGGAGCACGGGCTCTAGGCATGCGGGCTTCAGTAATGGTGGCATGCGGGCTCTAGAGTGCAGGTTCAGTAGTTGCAGCACACAGGCTCAGTAGTTGTGGCTCGCGGGCTCTAGCGCACAGGCTCAGTAGTTGTGGCGCATGGGCTTAGTTGCTCCGCGGCATGTGGGATCTTCCTGGACCAGGGCTCAAACCCATGTCCCCTGCATTGGCAGGCGGATTCTTAACCACTGCGCCACCAGGGAGGCCCTAGATGGGCCACCACACGGAGGCCCATCTAGGCTTTCATAAAAGAAAATGTGTAATAAAAATAGGGACTGCAAAGCATGTATCCCATTACATTCATTGACGTGAACTTAAAAAACACAACTAAGATCACTCCCTTCTTGACAACCTGTACAAACACCCACTTACGTGCACATAAGCATACATATATACCCATAAAGAAGTGTTAGGTTTCTCTTTAGAGCAGCAGTCATCAATCAGAAAGGACTTTTCCCCAGGGACATTTGGCATTGTCTGAAGACAGTTTGGGTTGTCACAACTGAGTGGGGGAAGGTGGCACTGGCATCAAGTGGGTAGAGGGTAGGCATGCTGCTAAGTACCCTATGATGCCGGGGACGGTCCCCGCCACAGTTATCTAGCCCTCACTGTCAATAGGAGAGAAGTTGAGAGACAAGCCACAGGAGGAATAATAGAGAAATTATCTCCCTAAAAATAGCAAAAGCTGTCATTGTACCCAGCGTTGTAATTGATTATTTGTAACCTTTATGATTAATTCTCAAAACATCCACAAAAGGTCATTATTGGTATCTGCTTAAGGAGAAAGGGAAGCTTGAAGAGGTTAAGTAAATCATCCAATGTCACTTGTCTCTTTAAAAGGAAAGAGGGGACAGAAAATCAGCATGGTTGTACTCATCCAGCTGGCCCCCAAATTCCTCTTAAGGAAGGCACTCTCTTTGCAAAGAAAACTACTTTGATAAAACAGATGAATATTAAAAGATAGACCCCAGGCAACGTTATGGGAGAGGAGAGCCAATAGGAAAGAAAAAAAAGAACTTGATTTTCATAGCCCCCAAAAATAAGTAACACTTCTTCTATGAAAATACAGATGGTGCTTTTGCCTAGATTCTCCTGAAGTCATGTGGTTTCAAGAGGTGAATTGTTTCAGACCATTTCATATAACATGTGTTCTTCTTTTTCTTCTTGCCTTAAAGACGAGACAGAAACCAACCATGTCTATTAAAAAAAAAATTCTTATTTTTAAACGCTTTGTTTGAAACAAGTAGGTAAGACCTGTGATTAGTTGCAGGAAAGAATATCACTTTTTTTTTTTCTTCACAGCATAGGCTGTATTCACTAGAATTCCTGGCCAAAAAAAAAAATTAAACTATACCTCATTCTCAGTATGTGAACTCACACAAAAACTCACTAAAATTCTCAATGCTCTACCTGATAAGACCGAGGAAGCAAAAATTCAGTTTCCCTTGGATGGGGTTTTTTCAGATAATCCTTCTTAACAGCTACTGTATGAGCTTATCTTAGAGCAGAGTTGTAAAAATTTCTCTTTAAGGGCCAGATAGTTATTATTTCAGGCCTGCCATCCATGCTGCTGTAGCATGAAAGCAGACATAAGCAGTATATAAACAAATGAACATGGCTGTGTCCCAATAAAACTTTATTTACAAACACAGGCATGGGGCCAGATTTAGCCTGTTGATTGTAGTTGCTGGATCACTACCTTGGATTGAGAGACTCCCATCTGACATACCAGATGCCCGTTCATGGTACCCAAACTTGAGTAGCCATGTAAGGAGCTTTGAAAAATACCCATGCCTAAGACCCACACCTGGAGATTCTGGTCTCACTTGTCTAAGGTGAGGCCAGAGCATCTGTCTATTACAGGCTGCTCAGGACTGGGAACCTCGAGGCTGGTTGCTGTCTCAGGATCAAAGGAGAGGTTCAAAAACTCACTCAGCACCCACCAAAGTCTTATCTGTGCAGTGTGCTCTATTTCATACAAATTGGTTTCCTCTTAATTGCACAAGAGTCTCATTCACATTTGGTCCTGCTTCTCTCCCTGGAACACATGCATAGAGAAGCAGGTCAATAGCAAATGATCAACTCTAACGAGATAACCAACTTGGGGATGATTTTTCAAACCACCATTAAGCTGCCCAGAACATCTTAATGAATTTAGCAAATCTCCCCTGATGAGAATCACACAGGCTCTTAGTGCAGGATTTCTCAAAATTTAATGTGAACACATATCAGCTAGGGATCATGCTTACATGCAGGACCTGATTCAGTTATTTTGAGCAGAGCTCACAGTTTTGCATTTCAAACAAGCTTCAAAATGTTGCCGATGCAGCTGGTTTGCAGACCAGCTTGGTGGTCTTGGTGGACCACCCTTTGATTTGTTCTGGAGGATGACTGCTATGACCTTGACATGCCCTCCCACTACCATGTCCCACAAAATATATTTGGAGACGCAAAAACCCTATACTTAAGTCAGAATACTGCAAATATACCTACCAAATATGATGAAAATCCACATTGGGCTATTTCACTTCATTTCTTTGTTTTTCGGTGAGCAAAGACAGGCAAAATAATTTTATTTATGTAGACAAAGTGTTTTACACTGATTTGTAAGCAGTCAACAATGATTAATGAAGTTGTATTGGATAAAATGGTTGTTTTCCATATCTTATAATATTGCTCTAGCTTCCCTGTTTTTGCTGAAATCCACAATCAGCAGACATTTTTGCCAACTCTACAAAATGAGGTGTTTCTTCCTTGTTTCCTATGTAGAAGGCTTGAGTCCTTAACAAGGCTATCCCTGCTTCCACGGCAAAGTCTGCAGTGGTGTTGTGCAAGGAAAATTGGCTTTGTAGATGTATAAGTTTTCTATGCTGTGTAACAAATTACCACAAGATTAGTGGCTTAAAATAACACTCATTTATCATCTCTCAGTTTCTTTGCCTCTGTAGTTCCTAGTTCTGGTGCAGCTTAGCTGGGTCCTCTGCTCCAGGATCTCACCACACTGCAGTCCAGGTGTCAGCCAGGGCTGCAACCTCATCAGCGGTTTGATTGAGGAATGGTCCACTCCCAAGCTCCCTCAGGTTGTTGGCAGAATTCATTGCATTGTCGCTGTAGGCAAAAGGTCCCCATTTTCCTGCAGACTGTCAGCCAAGAGCCACCCTCAGATCTGCCCGTCTCTGGGGGCCATCCACAATTTCTTGCCACATGGGCTTCCTCAATTTGATTGCTCACTTGACCAAGCCAGCAAAGAGAACCTTTCGCTCCAGTTTTATGAGATGGAGTCTTATATAATGTATTCTAATCAAGGGAATAATTTCCATTACCTTTGCCATATAATGAAATCTAATCAAGAAAGTGATATTTTATCACTTTTGCCGTATGTATTGAAACAAGTCACCAGTTTCCCTTATATTCAAGGGGAAAGAACTACACAAAGGCATGGAATTTAGCGGAAAAGGCTTAATGGAGGTCATCTTAGAGTTTGTATATTTCAGTTGTTGAAAGATTTGGCTTTCTTATGTCTGGAAAAGCCAGAGACTCAACCACTTTGGGGTCATTTGATATTCATGGATAAAATGGGCATAACACAAAGCCTAACTGATACAGCTATAAGAAACAAAGTGAGATAATATGCAGCATCATTGTAAAGTTTTATATAAATGTTAGGTTTTGCTTTTTTTTTTTTTTTTTTGTGGTACGCGGGCCTCTCCCTTTTGTGGCCTCTCCTGCCGTGGAGCACAGGCTCCGGACGCGCAGGCCCAGCGGCCATGGCTCACGGGCCCAGCCGCTCCGTGGCATGTGGGATCTTCCCGGACCAGGGCACGAACCTGCGTCCCCTGCATCAGCAGGCGGACTCTCAGCCACTGCGCCACCAGGGAAGGCCAGGTTTTGCTTTTTTTTGTTGTTATATCCCCTGAGAAGCTGAGAAGATAATGAAAAATGCTGGACTTATAGAATTAATAAAACAAATCCATTCCACCTCCTAATAAGAGATCATAGGGAGATCAATTGCAGTGTTTTTAAAAACATCATTTTCAGTACAGTGGGTTGGATTAATCTTTATAGATATCAACTGCGTTAAGAGTGTGGGCTATAGGGCCTTCTAGTATGCTCAAGAAACTCCTTTCAGTCCAACTATTCCTCAGATAACAACTATACATTGTGGGGAAAGTAGAAAGACAACCAACCAAAGACACTGGAGAGTTAACCAAAGCAGGCTGAAACTGGAGGGAAGTCAACACAGGGGAAAGGAGTAGCATTGGGTGAGTTTCTCACTTTAATGGCTTTTATCCTGAAGACATGCCCAGTCTACACTATGCAGGACAGTTAAAACTACGATGTAAAACCTGCAGCCTTGCTAGCTAAAATAACTAGGGTATAGGGTGTGAGGCAATCACAGCTGTCAAAAAGTGAAGTGGGGGAAATACCGGAAAAGAAGAAGTCAGAGAGGGAAGCACCAAATTCTGTCTGCCAGCTGTGCCCAAATCACTGGATGACTCCACAAGCATGCGCGCATACATGGGTCAAAGACCAGATGGCTCATCTAAGCCTAGAAGGATTGGACTGAAATATGAACTGCCACCTAAAGCAGGACAGACAAAATTTTGTCATTTGAGTTCAACCAAGTTAACTACCTGCTTTAAAAATAAACAAAAGACAAACACAGTACTCTTCATAGGAGTATAACAGAATCTAAAGTTTCTATAGCATACTGGTCACAATGTTGAGGATATAATCAAAATTACTCATTATTCCAAAAAAAAATATGAACGAAGACGAGAAATGAAGACCAGTCTTGAGCTGACCCAGATATTGGAATTAGCAGACAAAGATTTTAAATAGCTCTTATAACTAGACTGAAAACATGAAGAAAAAATATGCTTGAAATAAAAGATTGGAACTCTCAGTGGATAAAGGGAAATTATTTCAAAAATAAAAAAAATTCTAAAATTTAAGAATATGACATTGCAAATAAAAAATTCAATTCATGGGCTTATGGACATAAAGAGGGTAACAAAGGAAAGAGCCAGTGAACTTGAAGATAGAAAACTATCCAATCTGAATAACAGAGAGAGAGAAAAAGGAAAAAATTTAGGTCTCCGAGAGCTGTAGGACAATATCCAGAGGTCTAATATATATATGTAATTGAAGTCTCAGAAGAAGAAAGATGGTGGAACAACAACAATAACAAAAGAAAGGTCAGGTGTTTCCCAAATTTGGTGAGAGACATTAATTCATAAATTCAAGAAGCTCAGCAAACATAAGGCAGGATTAATACAAAGAAAACCACATCCAGTCATATCAGAGTTAAACTGATGAAAACCAAAGATAAAAAGAGAATATTGAAAGCAGCCAGTAAAAGATTACATACAGAGCAACAATGATTTATCAATCCACACACTTCTTGTCAGAAACAGCGGAGGCCAGAAAACAATAGAACAAGAGGTTTAATATTCTGACAGTGTGAGTTGTAGCATCAGACAACATGATTTAAAATCTTGTCTTAACAACACTTAACAAACTATTTGATAGTTCCATATCTCAATATATTACCTTTTTAACTAGTAATGTGAAAATGTATCTATCTCATTGGGTTGTTAAGAAGATTAAATGAGTTACTAACACATGTGAAATACTTAGCACTTAGTACATAGTACAAGCAAGATCAATCTTTGCCATTATTATTATCAAATTTTAATAATTCTGGTCAATTTAAATACTTTTACTTAAATGTTTAAACACATGTATAAAGACAAAGAAATGCATTTTTTAAAAAAAATCCAAAATTAAGAGTGCCTAATTCAAATAACTAATAGCATCAGGAGTTTGCCAAAGAAAGAATGACTTCCAAAGGGACAGGAGTTAAAACAATTTCACAGCAGGGAGACCCAGTTCTCCCTGCAGCTCAGGATTTGACTCCAACAAAATCTCTCACTTTCTCACCTCAGGCTTCTGCCTCTGCTTATTCCCCAGTGCAGGTACTTAGTAATCAAATTTTTAATTACTCAATTAGTCCAACCCACAAGACTATCTGAATAAATCAATTAATGCAACTCACGAAAGAGCTCGTGTTTACATTGTGACCGTTAGAATATTTTCCTGGCAAATCAGTACCAAATGCTTTAACTCAGAGTTTGGCCACAATGGCCCCTGTCCAATGTGGAATCCACGTTGAGCTGGATAGAAACAGAAGCAGGACTCTAAACCTAAGTTCTTTCCTTATTTTTTTTTTCCCATTAAGGGAATTCAGGGAAGTGAGAGGCAAAAGGATGAGTGGTTTTGAGTCACCCAAGCTTAAAAGCAGTTTTACTGTGCTTCGCTTTATTGCGTTTTTTACAAATCGAAGGTTTGTGTTAACCCTGAGTCCAGCAAGTCTATGGGCACCATTTTTTCAACAGCACTTGCTCACATTGTGTCACATTTTGGTAATCCTTGCAATATTTCAAATGTTTTCATTATTATTATATTTGTTATGATGATTTGTGATTAGTGATCTTTGATGTTACTGTGACTTGCTGAAGGCTCAGATGATGGTTAGCATTTTTTGGCAATAAAGTATTTTTTAATTAAGGTATGTACATTGTTTCTTTAGACATAATGCTACTGAACAATTAATAGACTACAGTATAGTGTAAACATAACTTTTATATGTGCTGGGAAACCAAAAAATTCGTGTGACTCGCTTTATTGAGATACTTGTTTTATTTCAGTGGTCTGGAACCAAACCCTCAATATCTCTGAGGTATGCCTGTACTGATAATTTAATTTTTTTAAGTTAACTTAAAAAAAAAATGTATCCCTTATTTCATTTGACAAATGCACCTTGTGCTTGGTGCCAGGTTCTCTGCTAGACCCTTTGGGGAGAGTTCAGAAACCTCTTACTGAGGGTAGATCTTGAGTGTTCCAAGGAAAGGAAAGCAAAGCAAAGTGAGGGAAGGGAGGGGAGGGGAAGGGAGAGGAAGGGAGGGGAGGGGAGCTATGTGAGGTGAGGCATATGTTAATTAACTTTATATTAGTGACAATTTAACAATATAAAAATATGAAATCATCATGTTGTACACGTTAAATATATACAGTATTTATTTGTCAATTGTACCTCAATAAAGCTGGGGGTGGGGAATACACCACTTACTATGTAACTCTTTAAGCCTCAGTTTCTGCAAAGTGCATCAGTGCTTCTTAAACTTTAGTGAGCATATGCACATCCCAGGGATCTTGTTAAAGTGCACCTCCTGGCTCAGGACATCTGGCTGGGCCCAGAGATTCCGCACGTCTCACTAACTCCCAGCGGAGTTAGAATGCTGATGCTATCCTTCTAGGGATCAGTCTTCAAGTAGCAAGGGTATAGAATGAACATTATTCTATTGCTCACTTCACGGGATTGTTTAGGTTGCTTTGAGACCTTTGGAAAGCAGTTCAGATAACAAACTTAGCAAGCACTGATTAAATTGTAGTTTATTGTTAGGGATATGCCTATAAGAACCAGAGTCTTATAGAAGAGATAAAAGACATAAGAAGATAGAGATTTACAGGAGACGTACATATTAGACAAATACCAGTAGACCCAGTTCTAGAACTGGCTTTACCACTAATAAACTCTAAAAGCTTGATGACAACATCATTTAAACCCTTTGGACAACTGTCCTTTATCCATTAAGATAAGTCATTAGTGTCACCCTCAAAATTTTTGTCATACCCAGGTGGTAAATTATCTTTCATTTCCAACTGACTTTAAATCAGATCAGTTTTGAAATTTAGCCTTATCCCAAGCAATAATCTTATAGAAATCATAGGTGAGTGGTACTAGCTATAGAGAAGTGTTTTGCTAACAGATTAAAATAAATATGTAACTACTATAATCAACACAATTCTTCCATATATTCCAGGACATCATGTCGTATCCCACCAACTGTATGCGTTAGTTGAAAAATAATGGATTTGTTAATTCCCACAATTCTCTGAAGAATTAAGGGATAATTGGTTTATGCTCCCAGAAGATCTGAATACTGGGCAAAAGGAGAGGGATTTTGTAGAGGAGGTAACATGTGAGCAGAATCTTGAAAAAGATGGAAGCGTTAAGTCTAGAAATTTGGTGTGTGTGTTGGGAGGGTGGGGAGTTGCTGCGTAAGGAGAGAAAGAAGAACGTTTGGGACACGGGGAGTATTAAGAATTAGAGCAAAGGTTGGAATTAGTGACACACTGGCTAAACTTTCCCAGAGAGTAAAGGAGCTGTCACTTTATGATTTGAGAGAGAGCTTGAATGGTAACAGCAAGGTTAGGGAAAAATGCTCATACCATAATGGGTCCATAATGGGTTTTGTCTTTGTTAACCCCTTTTAGGATTCTCTTGAAAACTCTGGACACTCTCTCAAGAAATATACATGACATAACACACACACGCACATGCACACACACACACACAAACATACACTTGAAATATTTTGGCAAAATATTGTTGGCAACAGTATTAGAATGTGTATTTATCTCTAAGACCAATAAGTGAAAAATCTAGAGCTCTAATAGACCAAATGTTCGATGGTGGCAGCTTTCAGAAAACTGCAATTTAAAAGATTTGAAACTCTGTCCAGTGTCTCAGCATCATATGTTCCCTTGAGTCACAGAACTCCTTCATGATGAGTGACAAAAAATACAACTCAAAATAGCTGAAGCAAAAGAAAACATCAAATACACAAGAGTAGATTTAATTTCAGATGAAAGCTCCAAATACTGTCACAAGAATCAGTTTCTCTTGGCTCTGCTATCCCGCCTACGTTGGCCTCAAATTCAGGTTCCACTGGGAAACAAGACAATGCAAAGAAGCTCCAAACCTGAGTTCTCTCAGATTCAAGTTATCTCAAGGCAATAGTCTTGAGTTTTGTGAAGGTCTAAGCACCTCCACTGGGTTCACATTGTTTCTGTGAAGCTGACTCTATTTCCAGTCTCCAGTGTGTCACATTCTTCAGTCTTGGCTAATCTGAGACTAATTCCTCTGGCCACAGTGATTGGTTTAGAGATGAGTATGTGACCTCTCAGAGTCATTGAGATACCATGAGAATTTGGTGAGTCTTCCAAGAGAGAGCAGACACTCTTTCCTCTGGATGGGAACAGGAGAGAATGTAAGGGTTGGAGCTACTACAGCCACCATGCAACCTTGAGGAAAGAATCTAAGTTTGGAACCAATATGTGAGAGTGTAAGTGAGAAAAAGGAGACAAAGAACATTGTGTGTGTGTGTGTGTGTGTGTGTGTGTGTGTGTGTGAGAGAGAGAGAGAGAGAGAGAGAGAGAATACTAGTGACATAATTTGAACCCCTGAGCAAGCTGTGCCTGGAGCTTAATGGCTCCAGTTTAGTTATATTACCTACTTAATCTCCCTTTAGTTTATGGCAGTTTGGATAAGACCTGTAAATGAAAGATGAGTAACTGACACACACTGCCTGTCATGGATCTGTCAAAAATATTCTTGCATTTATAAGTGCAACAGAAGAGATGATTTAGAAGGCCCCCTTCATCACAGAACTTTTCTGTAACACATGTGGGAAAACGTCTGTTTAAAGCTTGTGGGTGCCCCAATGATAGGTCCCCTATTTCATAGTTGGTACCGTGGTCCTGAAAATCTACGTAATTGAATATATCAGAAAGTGACTGAGACCTTTAGGATCTTCATCTGTGATTTGTTCAGATACCCTAATTACTGACTGAGTTTTAATTTCAGGCTAACAGTATCTTAAAGCTTTAGTTTTTATAGTCTTTATGGGATGCTCATTTGAGAGCAATTTATATTGGTTTTTTGGTTTTGCGGGGGTTCATTTTTAAAAATTATTTATTGAGCATACACAATTAATTCACAGTGCTTTTATGTTGATTTGGAGTAAGCTGAAAATCATCCAAATGCATAGATACTGAGGCCATAAAATGAAATACAAATCAGTTAGTGAGTTAGGCAATGTATTAGCTCAGGAAGAGTTAGACCAGGTTAGTCATAGGGAGTTAAGAATGAATTTTGGGTCTGGAATCCACAGGAAGTTTCTTAGGCAGTTAGGTTCTCAGTGGGATTTACCCTAATTTCTTTGACAAGTGAGTAATTGACAGATGGATAAAGCAAGGTGAAAAGTACTGTGGTGAAAGACCAGTGCCTACCTGCCACCCCGTACTGCACTCACACCAACATTTTTCCAAATAATTACTTCTTTTACTCTGACCTATGGCATTTAACAATTTTCCCCATCAGTTTCAAGCACTGATGTAATCTGATTATTTTTCTGTAGGAAAACACCTTCTTTTTCCTTATTTATTTTTGTGTTCCCCAACTTTAATCATTTAAAGGCGTCTGTGTCTGAGAACATATCCTTGTTTGCTTCAGCTGAGCCTGTTTTCTTATGCATGATATATTTCTGAAATGATAAATCTTCTATGTAGTCTGGCCAGAGATCGCTGTGAAATTGGCACTGTAATGGAAGTGAGGTATATTCAGAGGTGGAAAGCAGGGTCTTCTCCAGTCAGGGAGCCCGGGAATTGGTTCCTGACTCGTCTGTGAACTGATGATGTAACTTCCCTTAGGGCCTCAGCTTCCTCTTCCATATTTGAGAAACTATTGGGATCAAGCGCACCTAACCTCACAGAAATGTGGACTCAAAGCTCATACACTGTAGTGCAGAGCAGGCTTGTAAAACTCTGGATGAGAGTATAAACTGCCATTATTCTCATGCCTAGAGAAAGTGTGGGAGTGGTAGAAGGAGACGGAGATCTCAATTCAGCCCCTCATCTACTTTCTTTGGGCCATTTCTAATAAAACTCAGGGTGGGAAACAAAAAACATCCATCCTAGGAAACTTATACCATTCTTCATGTAATTTTTTTTTTTTTTAAATAATACACAATGTATTTATTTATTTATGGCTGTGTTGGGTCTTCATTTCTGTGCATGGGCTTTCTCTAGTTGTGGCAAGTGGGGGTCACTCTTCATCGTGTTGCGCAGGCCTCTCACTATCGCGGCCTCTGTTGTTGCGGAGCACAGGCTCCAGACGCGCAGGCTCAGTAATTGTGGCTCACGGGCCCAGTTGCTCCATGGCATGTGGGATCTTCCCAGACCAGGGCTTGAACCTGTGTCGTCTGCATTGGCAGGCAGATTCTCAACCACTGCGCCACCAGGGAAGCCCTTCATGTAATTTTTTAAATGGACTTTGTATCTAATCTCAGAGACTTTCTCTTCCTTGCTAAATTCCATGCATAAGTTCCCTTGTGATTTTATACAAACCCCAGAAGGCTCCCATCAAATCAGAGTTGGAATTATGTGGACGTGGAAGGGTCTGGAGAAGCACGCTCTATGCCAGCTTGCCTTCTATGCCTCCTCTTAATCATGTTACCTTCCAGGGAGAGACGTCAGGGAAGATTGCTTCTTCCTGGCGTCACTTCTTATCAATACCATTCAATATCACTTTCTCCAGGACGTCCCCTGGTTCACTTTCTTCACGGAGGTGAGCATCTCCATTTAATTTGATCCCGAGGACATAGGCTGTAGATGGAGACGATTTACGAGGAAGAGAGAATGTTGAGGGCTACACAGAGATTTATTGGTGTGAAAAATAAAGCAAGTCCAGATGTGACTCATTTTTGAGGCATGCCATAAATATGCCTGATTTCGTTTATAACAAAGGGGGACGCCTGGGCTTCTGGCAGAGTTCTTTTTTCTTACATGTGTGCCTCAACTTTTCTCTCCTCTTTCAGGGGAGAGCTAAAACTGGAGTTTAGGGAGTGATTGATGGGGGTTTGAATATTGTATCTCCTTTAATTCCCCAGTTGGTTTTCTAAATTACTGCCTGTTCACAAGCTAATCATTTATCACCCTTGCCTCCTACAAAGTTTTACATGTTGGTAACTATTTCCTGTCGTTGCCATTTTTAAGGCCAATAATTAACATGAGGGGTTGATGACTTTTCTAAATCCATTTAGCGTTATTACTTAAAATATTGGAAGCAACACATCAAACGAAACAAAAACATCCTGCTTCTTTTCCTTACTGCTGCTTTGAAAAAGGATGTTATCAATGACCTGGGTTGTCCGTGGCCTTATAAAAAGCATTTTTACATGTGTGTTAATACACACATGGGAGATGTATCTTAGCTCTTACCATTCAAAGTGTGGCCTGTGGGCCAGTAGGATTGGCCGCCCCTAGGAACTTGTTATGAATGCAGAGTCTCAGGCCCCACTCCAAAATGCAGAATCTTTATTTTAGCAAGATTCTCACGTGATTTGTGTTCACGTTAGACTTTGAAAAGTTTTGTGACAATTATGTTAGTATGAAATTAGAGCCTTGGAGGTGAAGGAGAGCCCACATTTCCCATAATAGAGTGGACTGGTGTGTGTTCAGATCTGTCTTTGGCTTCCATTGTGATGATATCAGAGCAAGATTTGCTAATTGGGACATAATGTAACTTGTTACTCTTTTTCATTATGCTGTCATTCTTTTTAAGCTGTCAGTGGGAACATATCTTAAAAAGCATGACATAGCTGTTGCCAATTAGCTGACGAAAAATGGAGTGTGTGCCACTGGGGCCTGGACCGTACATGACAGACGTGCGCTCGGACCCCAGTGCATAGCTTTTCTGCACCAGCCAAGCCCAGTCTTGTAAACTAGGTGTGAGGTCTCTCTTCCATTTAGCAAACATGATTTCCCCATCCACCTAACATCATTTGTTTTCCTCTCCTTCTTAATATAGGGAAACTACTTAATTCCAATGCATCCAATTTCTGAAAATCAGGGCCAAAAACAAACAAAAAGATATAAAATGTGAAAAAACATGTCTGCCCCCAAACAGAACGTTTTGGGTTTTTTGGTTTTTTTTTTTAATAAGGTACCATTGTTGACTCAGTTGGGTGTGTCGTATTGAAGGTAAGCTTCTCAAAGCAAAATAAAAGTTGTATCTCTCTAAAAGTGGAAAACACTTTGAAACTCTCATGGTCTACATTTTTTGAAAGAAACAAAAATGGAAGTTACTCTATTTTAGTTGGCATCAAATTTACCTGAGTCAACATCATTCTAGTAAAGTATCTATGAAGAGATAGAAAAAGAAGAAAATTGAAACAACCAAAACTGATAATTAGGACTCAGAGAGCCTAGTGCCCGGCTCTGAGGAAAAACTCAATCACACTGTACCATAGAATATGTACTGTATATATAACAGGACTGGGGAAGGAGAGGGGACTAGATAATGCTTTCCTTGCATTTAAGTTCTAGGACTCATCCTTAGCTGCAGAAAAGCAGATGAGGCAATTCTCTTACTCTGCCCCTTTGCTATATTTGTTTATAGAGAGCAGCTCACAGGAAACAATAGAGCAGGAAAGTTGGGGTAGGGGTGTAGGTAGCCGAGGTGCAGGTGCCCTGAGAAGGGAATCATCTCCCAAAAGGACTGTGTTACTAACAGGAAGCTCTGTGGTCACAGCTTGCTGGAGATGTTCGATTTTTGTTTCTCTCTCTTTACTTTCAAGAGTTTTGTTCCTTCTGATAATCAGAGATTTCAGCACTGTGGGTAGAGGAAGATTTTACGTTCAAGGATAATCACTCTCCCCCACTCCTCTAGTCCCAAAACATTCCCAGGTTCTTCTTTGTTCCTTCCTCTTCCCTGTAGAGGTGAGGCCAGTTGATGGATGGCATTTGGGGGTCTCCAGTTCTTGATTGGCTGGAGCTAATCTGACAAGATCTTGAATCAAGAGATGCAGTTTCTTGCATCAAGAGATCCTGCTTTTCTCTCCACCCCGAGAACTAGAGGTGGAAAGGAGAGAAGTTGGTGTGCTCTGTGGATTCAAGCCCATTTTGGGTCCTGCACAGCTATGTCCTCCAACTTAGATGTTTCCAGTAATAAAAGTCACATTTGGTTCTCCTGCTGGTGACTATTTTGTCTCATCTCAGAGTTGGTTTAGAACTCGAACAGGAATCAGGGGTGATGCCTGAAAGAGTACAAGATACAGGAAAGCAATGAACACCAAAAGAGAGTAATTAGGTTAAAATGAATATATTAGGTTAAATATATGTGGTTACTATGATCGGTACATTAACTAATCTCAAGCTACAAACCTGAGAAACAGGCTTGACCAAGAAACTCTCAATGAAGGATGTGAGGAAGGACATTTACATAAAATTCACAAAGAAGCCTATATCTAGATATTTTTCTAAATAAGGTTATAGGTGGAGTTATTTTTCTGTGTGTACATATTAAAAAGTAGCAATTTGTTAAATCTGAATATTTTAAATATACCACAACATTTTTAATATTGTGGAGGGATTTTTTTTTCACTTTTAAATATACCAGAAGGCTGAAAAATGGAAGTGGTCTGGGTCTCTCTTGACCCCTGAAAGAGCTTGATGGGACCCTCCTGAAGTGGCTGTAGGGCTTGGTCAAGGACCATCCCCACTCACTTTGAAGAGGTCCCAGTTCATTCAGATACGAGTAAAGAGGAAAACAAAGTGTTGTCTAGAAAAAATAATCTACAAAAACCCTAGAAAGGGAAAATGTCCCCCGAGTATCATAAAGACGGTACCTCCAGAAATTACTTGTGCAACAAGGAGAAATTTGCAAGAATGTGTTTACTGTCCACAACAAAATGCAAAAAAAGATGTTCTCTGAAACAGAAGCAGCAAGTCACGGGTAAAAAAGGCACTGAGTAGTTCATTTATCTTAGAAGAGATGGATGAGATTAGGAATGGTTCAAAGAAATTTAAAATGGAGAAGTGGAATTATAATCCACACTGGGGACGCTGAGGAACAGAGTCCCCTCCGTAGCAAAAACACATCCCTGGCGTAAAGGATACATGTGAAAAGTTTTCTAAAAATATAGAAAAAGGAGTCTGTAACGTGAAAACGATTTAGATATACGGAATGAAGACTTAACAGATCTGTGCTCTGGGTTCCAAAAGAAAAGACCAAAACAGAACAAACAAACAGTATGGAATACTATTCTATCTGCTGATGATGGCAACAACAATGATCTCCCTGATTTTAGCAAAACACAAAAAGGAAATCTGAGAAAGTGTACTGTGTTCTCAGCAAAATCAGAGAGAAGAGAACTGCAACTAGGTACATATGGTCAAAATTTTTTAATTATATGAGGGAAGTATAATGGCACCAAGAATCCTAGTGAGGAAAAGAAAAAAGTTCCCTAATAAAGCAAGACGGAGCAGGCTGGCTTCAGAATGATTATCTACAACACTTGGAGTTACACAAACAGAGGCCAGCTGCAGAGTTTTCAAAGAATATGTGCTCAGCCCAAGAATGAATGCCTTGCCGTGTAGTTGCTCATGGATAAAGGCAATTAATTTTAGGTCATCAAAGGCTCAGAAAATAGAGCATTCTTGGAGAAAAAATAATGATAGGTGAATATATACTTCACTTATAAGGGAAGAAACAAAATTAAGAGCTTGAGAACAGGGAAATCTCAGTATAAAAGTATTAGAGGCAAACACTTGAACCTGTCAAAAATAGTACTGAGACTATATAACTTTATAAATTCAGACACAAGATTGGGGGCATATATCAGAAATTCCTCTTGAATGAAAGGTATATAGTAGCAAAAAACAGATAATAATTATTTAAGTTAAAGGAGGTGTGCAATAGAAGAAAAAAAATAAGCATGCAATTAACCCCTTGGCTGAAAGAGTAGGTCTAAATTTAGAATGTCACAATACTGTTACTACCAATGACAGAAATAAAGGTTGAAGAATGCACACACATATATACTCACGATGCTAGTAATAGAATTTAAGTCTATGGTGAATAAACTTCCTCAACAACTCAGAGCCATTTGAGTTGGAGAAAAGGTGATAATAAGAAAGTACAAAACTAAATGACAAAAGTCAGACCAAACATATAATAAATAAAATGAGTTATTAAGATAGACTTTACTAAAAAAGTATTCTACAAGATATTTATGAGATAAATTTAATGATCCCAGAAGATTCTAAACAAAATAATAGGCAAACAGATGACAGTTTATTGTCGCAGTAAAGAAAGCAGAGGTTTCAGTATCAATGTGGGGGTGGGTGAAGCAGAATTCAAGCAGAAAAAAACCAGTAAATGATAAACAGGATACTTCGTTTACTGACAATGGTTAATATCCCCAATAAAAGAAGAACGAACATAAATCTTTAAGAATCAATATTAACCTTCATTGTTTTGGAAAGACAAAGGAAAATGAGACAGGTCTCTCAACCTCAGAAATATATAGTTGAGAGGGCAAGAAAATATTGAAACAAATAGTACAATTCTGACTGCTTAATGCGTCCATCCATCCATTCATTCATTCAATAAATGGTGCTTGAGGTACTTTCTATGAGACATAATTTACGTATTGGGGGTACAGTGATGAATAAGCAGATATGGTCCCTGACCTCAGCAGGTTGACAGTCTCTTTTGTTCAAAACACAGGGCTAATACAAAAGAACAAACAGTTAACGTGACATGGAGAGGAAGTGAGGAAGGTTTTGTTGATGACAACCTGAAAATAAATCATTTATTTCACATCCGGTCAGTGAAAACTGCTTTACAGAGTGTGTCCCTGCTTTGTTAGGTACAAGGAGAAGAAAAATATTTAAAAGTGGACACAAAATCAACAACAAATACCACAAACAAAAATCACAAGAAAATGGTTATTTACATTTTTGTTTTGTTTTCCTTAAGAATATGACCCAAGAATTGGGCCCCTCCCTTCCAGACCAGGGGCCCAGAATTTGTACACGTTTCCCTGAACCACCTTCTCCCCCCAGCTCCCAATCCAGGCTTATAGAAAGACTGAAGCTCTTCGGATAGAGGGTGTTAAAAGCTCTGCCAGATCTGTCTGCATCTTTTGCCTCGGACCACATTCATTAAAGGGACGGCTTGTTCATTCTCTGTGCTCATCAAACGTGGGCTTATTTGGTCCCTGCCTTTGCTCCTGGCTCCGCATCCCCAGGTACAGAACAGATGTAACAGAATAGAAACTTCTTTTCTTGCCTTTAACTAAAATAAATGATTTCCGAGTAACCAGTAGACACTTGGATTGTGACCACCTGGACATACTAAGTGAATGAGATGTGTAATGACACGTTTTCTGTTGGGGCATTTTACCTAGCAGCACAAGATGACTACAAATACCATCTCTAGCGAAACAAAGACTTCTGCGCTTAGCTTGGTGTCTTGCTCTTACTCTTGATTCTCTCTACAGCCTCTTAGACGTTGAACATGGACTGACATGCACACATGGCTATCTTTAAAGTGGACAACCAACGAGGACCCACTGTACAGCACAGGGAACTCTGCTCAGAATTCTGTAACAACCTAATTGGGAAAAGAATTTGAAAAAGGATACATGTATACGTATAACTGAATCACTTTGTTGTACACCTGCAATTAATGCAACAGTGTTAATCAACTATACTCCAATATAAAATAAAACGTTAAAAAAAAAACATAGCCATAAAGAAAAAAAAGGAAGTTGCACATGGTGCCTTTGTGGATTTCCTCCGGACCTTCCTCGGATACTCATTTTCCAGTAAAGATTTAGCTAGATTACAGCTGCTTGGATTAAGAGCGACTTGGGGAGGAAGGGTTCTCCAGTACAACGTGCACTAAGGAACAACGCCGTGTGTGTCACCTGCTTTGTGACATCACTGATGGTCAAGAGCCTGAGAATTGTCCGTTGCTCTCTTCTTCCACGCTGTAAAATGTTCTGCTTTCTAAGTCTGGATCTCATTTTACTTTAAGGAAGGAAACTTGGAAACGAGTTCTCTTTGTTCCATTACAGTAGTTGTTTTGGTTCTCTCTTCAGCTCATATTAACTCATCCTGCACCAGCTCTCAGAGCACAGTGTGACTGAGGCATTAATTAGCACGCAGAGATCTCCAGGCAGGCCGCTCTCAGCAAAGAGCTGACATTTGGGGACTGTCAGTCACCTGGAGTTATACTGAATACAAAATCCATATGAAACATTCCATCCAGGAGTTTGTGAACACGGGAGGAGGGGGAGTGGGGATTGGCAGGGGGTGAAGGAGTCAGTTTAACTTATTTTATATATAAGACAACACAGGGTAAAAGACATTTGGAATTAATGAAGCATATAATCATAATTACACCTCATCATCCTACCTCCCAAATTGTGCCTGAAATCATCGAATGGCAGAACACACGCCAACTAAGACTCGTGTCTTAGTTCAGTGCCTGTCTTGCTTGGAGTGAGTGTTCAATAGCTTAACCATCATGGTCAATAACCAGCTAGTCCTCCAGCAAAAAACAAATCAGGCCCTGACCAATGGCAACAGCAGGATTAAGAAAAATAACATGTATCTTCCACTCCTACCTTCACAGTTGGGGGAAGGTGGGGTGACATGCAGGAAAGCTGATGTCACAGAACACTGGCTCCCCCCCATAGCTTCCCTGGGCCCAAAGTGGCCTTGGTAAAATGCAAATGAAGGAATACAGGAAACGAGTGTTTAGTAGAGAGCCACCATGTCTCAGGTACTGTGCCGGCCTTGTTTGTACCGGTAGATGGAACAGAGTACTTTACACAGAAGATATGCCAATAAATATTCAGTAAATAAATCAACATGTGACTTTGAAATGTATATGTATTTATACACAAGTGTTATGTGTATATTCATACATACGTATGCATCTAAAAGTACAGAGTGGACATGAACATGAAATTTTGCGTTCAGCGGACTTGGGCGTATGCCCACGGGCACCACATAGTTAAATACACAGACTTATGATGAGTTTTGTCACAACTTTTCTTTTCCATTTTACTGTTGTTAATATTCTTCCCACTATCTCGTAACTTCTACTTCACTCTAATAGTCCTCGTGGAAGATCTTATCATTTTCCTGAAAAAGCCATATCTGAGCATGAGCTCCCCAGATTCAGATCCTCATGGTCTCACTGTGCACGTCGATATTTGGCCTAACCCCCTAATGGTGATAGTGGTTTATTTTCCTGCCTATGGAAGGGAAGCTTGCCCAGTATACTTACAGTGTACCCACAGCCGAGATGATGGCGGGACGCCAGCCGGGGCCTTGATCCTGTGATAGGAAGCCCAACCATGCATGGCTGGCAGTGAACTGCCATGTGGCCCATTCCCATGTTCACCATGAGGGTGGACAGCTGTCCTCTGCCCAGATCCACTTCTACCCCTGATTTACTGTGGCATTTTGCGTGCTGAGTATCTCAGTGTCCCGCAGACTAGCTCTGTAACACTTCGTACTTGATCTGATACAACAGAGAGAGCGTGAACTCATCCTCGCCCAGCTCTGTATCCAATCCTAAGAAGCTAGTCCCGATGTGTCCTCTTTCCCATAGGTAAAAAATAATAATAATATGTGTGTATCTTTACTCAGAGGTCTAGCAGGAAACCTGGTTATTCAGAAAGTTCAAAGAACCAACGGGGATTGTGAAGCCCTCAGGGATTAATGACAGTGGGTGACTAGAAACAAATGGGGAGGGAGGGAGCTGGGGGAGAGGGAGAGAAGAAAGGTTCTTATAACCTGGCCAGTGTTGGCCTGATGGATGAGACACTGATGGATAAGATTTGCAGCCACAGAATTTCACTCCTGCCCAAACTGACTAGGCTAGAGAGGGAGCAGTGGGGAACAGATACCCCAGCCTCTGTCTCCTTTGTTCTCTGAATCTTTGCTGGAGCCACCCTTGCTTGATGATTACCACATAGGCCACATAGGGCAGCATCCTTAGGCAGTGTGGGCAGAGGGCTCAGAATGGATCTGGAGAAAGGGGCAAACAAAACACAGTCAGCACAATTTCATCTTTTCCTGCACTGGTTTCCCTCCAGTTACTTCCCTCCTCTCATTTTCACAGACTTCCAGAAAGCGAGCTGCCTCTTCTTGACCACCTGCCATGGCACATTAACACACTGACTCTGGCATCTGCTTCCACTATTGCTCTGAGGGTCGGTCCCTTCAGCAATAGGTCCCTTCGTATTGCTAAATCCCATAGCTGTTCTCCGTCCTCCTGTTAAAAACCTTCTTCTGGGCTTCCCTGGTGGCGCAGTGGTTGAGAGTCCGCCTGCCGATGCAGGGGACGCAGGTTCGTGCCCCGGTCCTGGAAGATCCCACATGCCGCGGAGCGGCTGGGCCCGTGAGCCATGGCCGCTGAGCCTGCGCATCCGGAGCCTGTGCTCCGCAACGGGAGAGGCCACAGCGGTGAGAGGCCCACGTACCGCCAAAAAAAACAAAAAACAAAAAACCTTCCACATCACGCACTCTTCTGTTCCCCCTTCTTGGTTTCTGTACTCATTGTAAAGATCATTGTAACAATAAAACAAGCCATGAGAGAAACACAGTCCAAGACCAAATGACTGTTCATGATCGTTCTACTCCTTACTGCATTTTCATCAGCTTCTTTCCCCAACTCCCGTCCTTCCCTTTCCTTTCCTACCTCTTCCCGGCTTTTCTCCATGACCCATGCAGGCATATGCAAAAATGTACACACATGTAGGGTCATTTCAGTGTGTTGGGTTTTTTTACCAAAAAAATTATAACACTATGTGTGTTTCTCTGCCACTGGCTTTTCTCCATTCTCAATAGAAGGTGTAAATTCTTCTAGGCTAATACATACAGGTGGAACTTATTTTGCTTTACATAATTGCATGATATTTTACCTTGTGGCTGTCAGATAATCCTCAGGACTAACACAGCTGACCTGGCTGGCTGGGTAGGTGTCCCTTCTTCATGGATCAAGATGAACTCTCTTTTAGTCACAGTGAAAAACCTCTGAAAAGACCACCAGTTTCCTTCTTTAAATGCTCTTTTCTGTGGTTTCTACCAGCTCCCCTCTCTGGCTTTTTCCCTCGAGCTCTCTCCTCAGTCAGTTATGTGGAATCCTCTTTCTCTGTTTCTCTCTTTCCTCTGCTTTTATGTATCAGTCAGTTTTTTTCTATGATAACACTACATTGCAAACAACCCTAGAAACTTAGTGGCTTTCAATCACATTTATCTGAAAAGACTGGTTTTACATCTCCAGAGCATCTCTGATAGGCAGCTTTTCCTGGAGTCATGTCTTATTTGTGGTTTTGTGTGTTACTTTTTTCATGCAAAACTCTTATCATGCAAATTTTTCTTTATGTTTTAATTTGCCTGAAGCCTTTCTTAAAGACCTTCTTTGAAAAGAAATTATAAAGCTGTTTCTGGAAAGCCTTTTTTCAAGTAATCCTAAGGGACTCAGGGCTGGGCAAGCCTCCTCTCTCATGCTCCCAGAGAATCCAGTAGCCTTTTCTATCTTTATGATCAATTTTAATCTTCAGAAAATAAAAACACTGTGTTTTTCTAATTTTAACTTTTCTCATAGGAAAACTGATCTACATTATGCCTCAGTTGGGCCTGCACAAGGACCAAAATTATTAGTGTCTAGAAACAATACATATCATACAGATATCATTTTACAGTGGCCTCCCCTCTATTCAAGACCCCCAAAGGATGCCAGAAACCACAGATAGTACTGAACCCTATGTATACTATGTTTTTCCCTATCCTACATACCTATGATAAAGTTTAATTTATAAATTAGCCACAGTAATAACAAAAACTGATAAAATAAAAATTATAACAGTATACTGTAATAGAAGTTAGTGAATATGGCTCTCTCTCTCTCTCTCTCAAAATACTTGATTGTACTGTACTCACTCTTCTTATGAGAATGTGAGATGATAAAATGCATGATGAGATGAAGTGAAGTGAATGACATAAGGGTTGTGACATAGGCTACTGTTGACCTTCTGGATGCATCAGAAGGAAGAGCATCTGCTTTGGGAGATCTTGGATCATTGAGCTTTGATGATGTGGACGGTCAGGTGTCAGGAGCAGACGACCACGTCGATGGTTGGTGATCACAAGCAGGACAGAGCAGGATGGCGCAAGATTTTATCACACTACTCAGAACGGCGTGCAATTTAAGCCTTATGAACTGTTTATTTCTAGAATTTTCTATTTGATCCTTTCAGAACAGGGTTGCCTGCAGGTAATTGAAACCACGGAAGGCAAAAGCGTGGATGAGGGAAAACTACTCTACATACTACCAGTGAGGCATATTTAAATTCAGAACTGATTATCATAGATACCCAGGAGGAAGTGGGCAGTTAACTCTGTGCCATGATGATGAGTATGGTGTGGGACCCCCCCCTTCATGGAAAACTAGGGTTGCCCAAATTTTAGGGGCAAAATGAGAGTTTACTGGGGCTTTAGCTGTAGAGTAGGAAATTCCTACCTTAGATGATACCAAAAGCTAGAGTGGTGAACAAAATACAAGAAAGCATAAGGAGAACCAAGGCCCCAGTACCAGGGAAAGCACATAACATCCCCAAATCAGTTGGGAGCAAGAAAAAGGGATTAAGGTAGAAATTACAAAGCCAAGAATTGAGAACTCAGGGGAAAGAAAAGTAGAAAGATGAGCAAAGGTCATATCTTCTAGAAATGTCCTTAAATACCAGAGCATCTCAGGGAGTGATAAAGGTCTGGGCTATTTCCATCTTTGGAATATTGCAGCATTTTATACATCATAATGACTTTCCAATCAGAAGTATAAAAATTGTGGTATAGTTTGATGTTCATTTTTAACAAATTAATGCTTTTAACAAAAGTTTTGCAATGAAATATGTGTGCTATACAGGAGACAGTTATAAAATTTCTGAATTAAACACACACACACACACACACACACACACACACACACACACACACACACACACACACACACACACACAAATTTATGGAGCACTAGCTGGTTTGTCCAGTTCGAGGAACCAGGTTTAAAGTTTAATGCTGCCTTCTTTCAATCCTATCAGTGTCCCTTTGTAACTGAGCGCATAATCTCACTTGTACCTGATATTAGAAACCTGAACTTGGGGCCTTTAATGTATGTGAAAGCTGGCCCAAGCCTTCTTGCCTTGTCACCTCTGCCCATCGCAGGATAGATCTTGTAAATCACAGCTGGTAACTCATCTTTATTAGCCTGATGAGTTTGGCTGACCTCAAGGGTTAGAAATAACACTATGAATTTATAGAGCCCTAAAAAAACTGATTTAACATTTCTGGTGCATTTCTGATAGGCAAAATGCCTGGGAGACATGTTTTATTAATGTTTTTGTTTGTTGGCATCTTTCATTCTTTTGCATACAAATTCTTCTTTGTGTATTAGTTTTGCCCGGACTTGTGGTTTTCATGACCACAGAAAATTTAAAAGGGAAACTTTGGCAAGTACCTCTTTAATTTGATGGTTATAGACAGCTAATGTGAGTAAACTGTGTTAAAATGTGTTAATTATCCAATGTGGCAGTCCAATCAATTTCACCAGGAGGTTGCCAACATTCTCCATTGTTTTCTGGTAGGGAGCGCAGAATGGTTTTTAGAAACTACAAAACAGAGAACATTAGGAACATACCAGTGTTAGCAAAATGAATAATAAAGTACTATTTGCAGAACTGCTCCATTTAAACAGTTGCATTTGTATCAATAATCTACATTTTGTAAGGACAACGTAACTGGACATTGGAGAAAAGAAATTTGATTTCAGTAGACTAGAAGAAAAATATTCCTCCATCATGGAATCCATCACTTGGAAACACCATAATATATAATGTTTCATTATTTTAAAAGTGTATTCATTTAAAGTGTTGCTTTTAATTTAGTTTCAACAACATACCTTTAAGACAGCTTTTGAAGTCAACTTCTAAATTCCTAGAATAGCTACATATTAAGAGGTGTTCCTAATCATCACAGCTGATATGAATCTTCATCATACACCTAACCTATCTGTACCATTTTGGGGTACTTATCCCTTTTATCATGAATTATTTTTGTTTACTTTGCATCTTATCTACCAAAATTTAATTTCCATAAGGACATGTATTTGAAGGGACTCAAGTGATAGAAACCCAATTCCACTGACTTAATCAAATGGGGAATTATTGACTCATATAACTGGAATGCCAGGGGTAAACTTGCTTCAGGTAGGGCAAGATCCAGAAGCTCAGATCCCAACAATGTTAACCTGTTTCTCTCCATCTCAGATCAGCTTTCATCATGGTTGACTGAATTTCCAAGTAGCCTTTCTCTGTGTATGGTAAGAAGGCTACTTATTACCCCAGGCTTGTATTCCACCAGCTTATCAACCAAAGAGATAATGCCTTTCTCTTAATAGTTTCAATGAATGCCTCTTTCAAGGAGGACTCACATTAGCTCAGCTTGGGTGATAGACTCATCCATGAACCAATAATTGTGGCTGAGGGGTTGGTGGTGCTCTGAATGGCTCTGCTGGAAGCACATAGAGTGAGAGTGGAATGAAAGTGGCTCTAAAAAGGAAGAGGTGCGTTTTTCTAGAAGAAAGAGGAATTAATTGGGGGCACATGAAGTCAGCATGTACCTTACAGAGCAGGACTATGCCTAACTCTCATCCTGTCTCATACTGAACCCCTCACCCCTTCCCTATAGCAGCTACTCATTAAAGTCCACATCTTAAACTAGAGAAACTATCAAATAAATGAATGCGTGCATGAAATGTCAGAGAATAGTGGGAAATGAATTGGCTCTGAAGTCAGACGGAACTGGTTGCAAATTTAGGCTCCACCACAGACCAGCTGAGAGAGCTTGGGGAAGATTACTGCATGGGCTCCCATTTTCACTTTGGTAAATTGGGGATAATAATATAGGGATTTTTAAGAGGACTAGATGAGAAAATATATGTAAGTCATAGAGTCCAGATCTTCTTGTTTTAAGAAAAAAAGAAAAAAGGAGCACACTCTCCATTAAAATGTTAGCTAGTCTATTAGTATTGTAATTATCATTTAAATTTAATTTTTGAAGTTTAACATTTTACTATTAAAACTTAGTTGATTATTCATACAATTAAAGAACACAATTTAGTGTCTATTGATTTGGGTTCAAATATATAATATAATTTTTAATTCCACATCTGTGTTTTTCATGAAATGAAATTGAAAAGTACCATTTGAGGAAATTTTATACTTGATCTAGTTTCTTTTTAAAAATATGTGTCCCCTTAATGCTAGGAATGGATTGATAATTTTATCACTTGACATAAGTATATAAAGAGGGGAGGAAAACAATTATTTTTATGCTTTGAGACAAATAATACTTTACTCTTCTCATTTCTATTTATACCCAACTCAAGAGGTGATATTATGGTAGGGTTATCATTTGTATATATAATACCAAAGAAGAATAAATATTTAATCTGTTGGTTTCCTTCCCTTCTCCTTTATGCCTCCCTGTATTTCCCCAGAGGTGTCCACTCTGATATGTTTTGTTTTTACAATAACCCCAGAAAGGTAAAGGGATTGACATGCTGACCTGAGGAAGCCATCTGTTGACACTGTTTACTTATTATCTGAGGAGGTAGAAGAGGTCTAAAAACAAATATAATTCCTCAGCAGTTGACTTGATATTAAATCTCACCATGCATAGCATTTGTTTTTATACACTGACAAAAATGAAATTACAGAATGCCATTCAGCTATGGGGCTGCTGAAAAAAATGTCTTGTAACAGTACATGGCTGTGTTTCTCCATCAAAAATAGTTCAGGTAGGTGTTAAATAAAGAGTATTGAAAGATACATGTATGGACAACACCAAATGCTATCCCTATGCAGGTTTTGGAAGAACCAAGGATAGAAGAAAAAACAAAACAAAACAGGGTATTTTGGAAAAGGCTAAAATGTACACTTCCTGAAAGAAGCAAAACCTGCCAGGTGAGATATTCAAACAGGAAGCGATTAGCCAATCCAAGGTCATGGCCCTTTGGCTGTCATCACATGTAGAGGTGGTCCAGGACAGTTTCACAGAGAAAAGCCTTCTGAAGGCATAATCAGTCCAGTCTTAAGTAATCTTCTTCCCACACGTCGTCTACTTGTCAATATTTCAGGACTTTTCAAACATTTCCACTAACAAGCCTCTAAAGACGGAGAAGAACAAACTCAGATCCCCAGAAATGTGCAGATTAGCCTGAAGTGACGACGTGCCCTCTGAGCTTTATGTTTTATCTCAAAAAGTAACTTACTGGAAACAACCTAAGTGCCCGTCGTCGGATGAATGGATAAAGAAGATGTGGCACATATATACAATGGAATATTACTCAGCCATAAAAAGAAATGAAATTGAGCTATTTGTAATGAGGTGGATAGATCTAGAGTCTGTCATACGGAGTGAAGTAAGTCAGAAAGAGAAGGACAAATACCGTCTGCTAACACATATATATGGAATTTAAGAAAAAACAATGTTATGAAGAACCTAGGGGTAAAACAGGAATAAAGACAGAGACCTACTGTAGAACAGACTTGAGGATATGGGGAGGGGGAAGGGTGAGGTGTGTTAGGGCGAGAGAGAGACATGGACATATATATACTAACAAACGTAAGGTAGATAGCCAGTGGGAAGCAGCCGCATGGCACAGGGAAACCGGCTCGGTTCTTTGTGGCTGTCTGGAGGGGTGGGATAGGGAGGGTGGGAGGGAGGGAGACAAAGAGGGAAGAGATATGGGAACATATATATATGTATAACTGACTCACTCTGTTATAAAGCAGAAACTAACACACCATTGTAAAGCAATTATACCCCAATAAAGATGTAAAAAAAAAAAAAAAAAGTAACTTACGTGTCACCTTAAATATATATACATTTTTGTCAACTGCGCCTCAATAAAGCTAGAAAAAGTAATTTATATATAAAATTACATGATAGAAAAAATGTACATTCCTTAATGTAAAATAAGTAGTAAAAAATATTTGAGTTTATTCCCACTTAACTGACTTTTCCACCAAATCTTTAAGTACAAATCCACGCTGCGTACAGATTTGTGTGACCATCGCTTCACTATCAGTGTCACAGGACTATTCCGTAAACACCAAAGAGACCTGGAATTGTGGCTCACTTCTTCATTGCTGAATCCCCAGAGCCTACGCAGTACCTGGCACAGAGCAAATACTTGGTAAATGTTTGTCGAGTGAATGAAAGAAGTAAGTAATTCATATGCCATGTTTATCCTCTGGCTTCCCATTTCCTCAGCACACAACCCCCAGAGGATGTGTACTTGCGTTTGAAAAGCGCTGCTCGATGGGATGCAGATTGAAGCTGAAGTTGGGAATTCACAGAGACAAGTTAATGGAACAGTTTTCTCTTCACTTCTGTGATCTTTTTAGCTGAATTATGGGTGCAGCTGATTTCATGGATCAAATGAACGTGTCTTCTAGGTCTGCAGATGAAGTACTCAGGAATTATCCAATTAATATGACTAATAGAGACAGTGCAAATGGGCGTCAGCATGATCACGGGGGTCTCAGGTTTCTGAGCGTCGAGGCCACGTCAGATCTGTGGGAGAAGTGTTCTTCTGAAGGAATGAATCTCTGGAGGATGCCGTGTTCCTCTCCAGCGCCTCCGTCTGTCCTCTGCCCTCGCGTTCCCCTCCTGCCCCTGGAGGTGATCAGCATTTTTGCAGATCTTCATTTCTGGTCATATGGCATATGTGTTGTCAGTCTCAATTACCTCTCATTTCTTGGGCATTAGAAAGACCAGGCTAGGGCTTCCCTGGTGGCGCAGTGCTTGAGAGTCCGCCTGCCGATGCAGGAGACGCGGGTTCGTGCCCCGTTTCGGGAGGATCCCACATGCCGCGGAGCGGCTGGGCCCGTGAGCCATGGCCGCTGAGCCTGCGCGTCCGGAGCCTGTGCTCCGCAAATGGGAGAGGCCACAGCAGTGAGAGGCCCGCATAACGCAAGGAAAAAAAAAAAAAAAAAAGAAAGACCAGGCTAATCTGCTATTAAAACATGATGACAAGGCACTGACTAAACAGGGAGCACGAGGACCCATGGTCGCAGTGGAAGGAAAAGAATTGCTGATTTAAAATATCCTCTTACTCCAGAAATGCTTGCTTTTAGATGAAACATTGCCTTAAGGAAAGTCAACACCAAAAAAATTTTAATTTAATTTAAAAAACAACTACTGAAATTTTTGGCTTCTTTTTATTGAGCACATCTTGGGTGTTAAGTGCTTGATAAAATTAACCCATTTACCCCTCACACGGGCCTGGTGGGCGGGGCTAGGGGAGTCACGTGTCCTCACTCTGAGCAGGATGAGAACACTTGGAACAGTTAAGCCACTTGCTCAGCATCACAGGTGAACCTGTGGCATGGCAGGTAAACCCTTAGCAGAACAAGGGTCCAGATGCAGATCTGCCTGGGTCTAAAGTCTGAATTCGTATCACGGTGCTATATGCATTGTGGCTCTTCGCAGCAGGTCAACAAAGGCAAGATGGGGAAGACTTAGACTTAGGACCATCCCGTGAAGATGAGAATTCAGATCAGGAACAAAGAGAAGAGGATATTCTGGTAAATGTGGCTAGTGAAAATGGCAATGCATCATGCTAGAAACCAGAGCCAACCATCTGAATGGAACAAAGTGAAGCACCGCCACCTTATACCTCTTGCTTGAGTTTTAATATCTCCTAACACCACGGCCAGTCTCTCTGTTGTACTAAAATAGCTTGTGTTGTTGAAATAATGGTTTGAAGGTTACAGCTAGAAGCCTCCCATTCTAAATACCCCCATCAGCATGATTGGTCTGTCAACTTGGGTGAAATTTCACCAGTGGGTTGAGACTCGTTTTTTTTTTTTTTTTAATTAAATCTCTCTTTATAATACAAAAATTTCCACCGGTAATTTTTTAGTTGCCATGTTCACCTTTTAAACCAATCCTCTGGGGTAATATGTATATGCCAAGAGTGGTCCTAATTTAGTTTTACAACTTCATGTGGGTCTTTAATCATCTCCATTTGCCGAATGGTAAAGAGATTTCCCAGGGCTTCCCTGGTGGCGCAGTGGTTAAGAATCCACCTGCCAATGCAGGGGACACGGGTTCAGGCCCTGGTCCGGGAAGATCCCACATGCTACGGAGCAACTAAGCCTGTGCATCACAACTACTGAGCCTGCGCTCTAGAGCCCGTGAGCCACAACTACTGAGCCTGCGTGCTGCAACTACTGAAGCCCGCACGCCTAGAGCCCGTGCTCCACAACGAGAGAAGCCACCGCAATGAGAAGCCCGTACACCGCAACGAAGAGTAGCCCCTGCTCGCTGCAACTAGAGAAAGCCCGCGCGCAGCAACGAAGACCCAATGCAGCCAAAAATAAATAAATTTAAGAAAAAAAAAAAGAGATTTCCCCAAGGACACACAGAATATGATAGAACTTGGCTGTTAACCCAGGTCCTCAGCTTTGTCCATTATGAACTGTCACACCATATAAGGGAATTTAGAAGTAAATGCCCCAATAGAGCCTTAGAAAATGGGACACTGAATAGTAAGGTTTGATAAGACTTACCTGTGGAAGGCTGGAACCTGACAAGGGTATGTGTTAAGGTAATAGTCACAGGGACCACAAGAAAGTCCCAAAGGTTAAAGTCAAATGAGGAACCAACTCTATATCTCAGATTTGCCAAAGAAAGTCCAACTATAAGTTTTGATGACACGAGGGGTGGTTATTACACTATATTGAAGAAAGTGTTTCATAGGCAAAGATAGCTTCCACTGTGAGCAATTTAATTTCAAGGAATTAGTGTTCCATTCAGAAGGGAGCTTGGAAGACCTCCTTTAAGAAAAATGAGAGTGGAGAGGATTATATAAAATAATTATATGAAAAATATATGCAAGTGTGATGTAAAGAGCTATGTAATTGCAAGCTAGCTGAGGGTGAAGTGCAGTGTCATCTGCATTGTTGCAATAGCTGTAAACACAGAGTGGTTGAGAGCCATGGAGTGGGGGTATGGAGAGATGATAGCACCCCAAATACAGACATTGGGGAAGAAAGATGGGGAGGCCCCACAGGAGACAGAGCTAGAATGGCCAGGCACTTCAGGATAAGTGCAAGGATTAAGTGGGATCATAAAAATCAAGATGTAAAGGTTTCAACAGAGGCTATGGGTACATAGAGACTGGAAACCTGGTCAGACATCCAGATAGAAAACTAAACACAATTAGAAATCATTTTAATTAAAAAGATAAAGGAAGAATTATCTGTCAAGTTACGTAGAGGGGAGAACTCTATTTCAGCAGTTCTCTAGTCTGAACACGGAAATGCTCTGAATGCAAGTGAAAATTCATGTTTTCTTAATCATGGAACCTTGCCAAAGCCATCTCCAGAGCATCGAGCAATTGTGTTCTCCCCAAACCTGGTAAAGAGGCATTTTCCCTATGCCGTGGATGCTCCCTGACCTTTGTCACTTCCCCGTGGTGGTCACTGCTGCTTCTGCCTTTTCCAGGATTTAGACAAACACAGACTTGAACATTTTCTGTTCCCTTCATCTCTCCAAAGGTCCAGTTGTATTTCTCAGCAGCTGCTCTGCTTCTGAGGAGGTGAAGATCCTTTTCAAAACTGAACCTCAGGGGACTTCCCTGGTGGCGCAGTGGTTAAGAATCTGCCTCCCAATGCAGGGGACATGGGTTCCAGCCCTGGTCTGGGAAGATCTCACATGCCGCGGAGCAACTAAGCCCGTGCACCACAACTACTGAGGCCATGTGCCACAACTACTGAAGCCCGTGCACCTAGAGAAGTGCTCCACAACAAGAGAAGCCACCGCAGTGAGAAGCCGGCGCACCACAATGAAGAGTAGCCCCCGCTCACCACAGCTAGAGAAAGCCCACGCACAGCAATGAAGACCCAAGGCAGCCAAAAAATAAATTAAATTAAAATTAAAACAAAAAAACTGAACTTCAAGGACTGCCCTCGTGGTGCAGTGGATAAGAATCTGCCTGCCTGTGTAGGGGACATGGGTTCGAGCCCTGGTCTGGGAAGATACCACATGCCGCGAAGCAGCTAAGCCCGTGCGCCACAACTACTGAAGCCCATGGGCCACAACTACTGAAGCCCACGCACCTAGAGCCCGAGCTCCAGGCTACCCTTGAACTTGCAACTGAACAAGAACTGAACAAGAACTGAACTTGCGACAGTTCTTGCAACTGTCGGCTCTGGGTCAGCATTTAAGGCAGCCTGACCAGAGAACCTCTTCCTCATCTGCACCCAAGGAGGAAGGAACCGGCTGTAGCAGGAGGAATTTGCAGTGGATTGACTGTCACTGCTCACAGGAAGCCTCCTGCTGCTTTTTCTTTTCATGGGATCTGCGTCCACAGTTTTCTTCAACTCTTTTCCTTCCTGGGCTCTTATAAGCAAGAGGCAAGGGGAAAAATAGAGGCAACAAGAAAGGGAGGGACCATTGGTCTTTATTTTGTCTTCCTCTTCCTCTTGATGATTTCTCCCCCCACTTCTCTTCATTCCTGCT
>NW_006791294.1:311202-323310 GCF_000442215.2 Lipotes vexillifer
TTTGCCCTGACATTGAGCTGGATGGTGGTGGACAGTCAGTGATTTATTATTCTCTGGCAAAAGCACATTTTTCCTTTCAGACGTATACCTTTAGAAGTCTTACTTTAAAGTCCACAGGCACCCCACAGATGGATTGAGAAACAGAATATCCTTCAAAGCCAAGTTAGACAATTCTGTGAGTGTGATCAAAGAAGTTCAAAGGCAAATTGGGGACCGTAAGAAAGGAACAGGGCAAGTGAAATAGATCAAAGCCTGATCTACTCAACTACGAGGAGGACACAGGCTCTGAGGACAAGGGATGGGAAGGAAGAAAAAGAAGTAAAGAGATCAGTTCATGCTTGAGCTAGAATAACCAACATCTGGAAAAGAGGTTAATAGGTGGCAGTTTGGGGATTTCTGAGTAAGACTGAGATGGGAAAACAAGTACAGAGATCTCCTCTCCCACCTCTCCCTTGAGATGCATAAAGGTACAAACCCTGTCTACCACCTGTTTTTGTAAAGAAGGTCTATTGGAACACATCTTTCACTGCTTTTACGTTATAACTACTGAGTTGAATAATTATGACAGAGACCGTGTGGCCTGCGGAGCAAAAAAATAACTGGATTGTTACACAAAATATTTGCTGGCCTTCCTCTATATTAATGAATGGGAAACTCTAAATGGATAATATTCTCAGAAAATATAAATTTCTGAAATTTATTCAAGGAAAAAAGTATAGTAAAAAACAAAAAGGAAAGCAACGAGTGGTAAAACAGTTGTTAAATGAATACATCTCTAGAGGGCTTTGTGACTGATTTGCTCAAATCTCCAATGCTCTACAGTCTGCTTTAGAGCAGAGCAAAAGAGTAAAATATTTCTAGTTAATTTTATGAAGCATAACTTTGAAATCAAAACTTAACAAAGCTTTATATGAGAAGCTACAAGATATCAATCTCCTATATTGCCACAAAAATAAAATATTAGCCAAGTCAGTCCATTAGTATGTAAGAGAAATTTGGTATCATGAAGTAAGGTTGATTTCAAAAATGTTAAGAAGTCTGGGGCTTCCCTGGTGGCGTAGTGGTTGAGAGTCCGCCTGCCGATGCAGGGGACATGGGTTTGTGCCCCGGTCCGGGAAGATCCCACATGCCACGGAGCGGCTAGGCCCGTGAGCCATGGCTGGTGAGCCATGGCTGCTGAGCCTGCACGTCTGGAGCCTGTGCTCCGCAACGGGAGAGGCCACAACAGTGAGAGGCCCGCGTACCGCAAAACAAACAAACAAAAAAAGATGTTAAGAAGTCTTAGTGTTATAATATCTCTTAAACTGATTGATTGATTGATATGCCTAAAAAGACACATTAAGATAAGGGGAAACCACTTTTATAGCTGGAAACTTCAAAGATGCCATCAACAGGTGAGAAATTGTGAGGAGTTTCTGCCAGAAAAATTATAGGGAAAAAAAACAATTAAAGAAAAGGTGCCCACTAAGTAGGGCAAGCTGGAGATACTCTTTTCACAATGATAGCACATTCTTAAGAAGAAATTGTGCGGGGTGGGGAAGGAGGGATGGAAGGAAAACATAATTAAATCTGCTGATGAATAAAAGACATTTGGTAAAATTTATCATTACTATTTTAAAAACAGGAATAGAGACTTTCTTAACGAGATAAAGTATTTATATCAGACTCAATATTGAAACATTTGGGCCTTGTCACTAAAATTAGAAGCAAACTAAGGGACCACTATTATATAGTGTTGTTCTGGAAATTCTGGCCAAGGCAATATGACAAGGTAGAAAAGTAAGACTTCCTGATACACTGGCTACTGCTATTGCTGTGAGTAATAAACCGGTTTTATCTCTGACACAGGAGTCTCGTTTTCTGATAGCAAGTTGTCTTCCAAAGTGGCTGCACCATTCTGCATTTCCCACCAGCACTGAATGAGAGTTCCTGTTCACATCCTCACCAGCATTTGGTGTTGTCAGTGTTCTGGATTTTGGCCATTCTAATAGGAGTGTGTAGTGTTATTTTAATTTGCATTTCCCTGATGACATATGATGTGGAGTATCTTTTCTTATACTTATTTGCCATCTGTATTTCTTCTTTGGTGAGGTGTCTGTCAAGGTCTTTGGATCATTTGTTAACCAGGTTGTTTTTTTTATTGTTGAGATTTAGTTCTTTTGTCAGATACATCTTTTGCAAATACTTTCTTCCGGTCTGTGTCTTGACTTTTCATTATCTTGACAGTGCCTTTCTCAGAGCAGGAGTTCTTAATTTTACTGCAGTCCAGCTTATCAATTCCTTCTTTCTTGGATCAAGGCTTTGGTGTCACATCTAAAAAGTCATCTAGGTTTTCTCCTATGTTATCTTCTAGGAGTTTTATAGTTTTGTGTTTTACATTTAGGTCTGATTCATTTTAAGTTAATTTTTGTGATAGGTGTAAGGTCTGTGTCTAGTTTCTTTTTTTTTTTTTACATGTGGCTGTCCAGCTGTTCCCAATCTTATTATTTTTTAAAGCATGAAATTTAACCAATAAAAAAAGAAAGAAAATAAATAACACATAGCCGTGTACATATCATCTAGATTTTACATATGTTAACATGTTGCCCTAAGGGCACTCTCTCCCACCCCCTTCTCTTTCTCAATAAGCATTGTATGTACACTAATAGATCCATTTCCTCACAACTTCCTCTTCCTCTCTCTTTCTTCAGAAACAAGACAATCTTTTGTGCTTAATACTTGCATGCATTTTTTTTTACTTTTAGTGCATATGTATATATCCACAAACAATACTCATTTTGTGTGTTTGCAAAATATACATAATAGTATCCTTGTAAAGTATCTTTTTGTAGTTTGCCTTCTGTAGCACAACTTTATGCTTTTGAGAGTTACCCAGGTTGATACATGTAGATCTGGTCCATTCATTTTATCTACAGAAAAGTATTCTATGAATAGACAACAATCTATTTCTTCACCTTCCCCTCAAGAGACAGGTTGTTTCCACAAATATTACAGCCATTTTCTAAATGGAGAAAATTGGACATTACATAGTAGTAAGAAAATTTCTATTTTGCACTTTCCAGTCAAAGAATGACACAGTCAACTGGATTGACAGCAGTGGTTAACTATGTCTTTGAGATCTTTCCACAAGAAACTAAATTCACCTCCTAGTTATTATCTCCCTTGGAAGTTAGCAGAAGGTAGTTATAACACTACTTGACGAAGGTTGGTGGTATTCAAACATATTTTCCCGTTCTTCCTTTTTTTTCTTTTTTTGCATGCTAAATTGAGTTGTTCCCTTTGTGAGATTCAAACTCCCACTGAAACAAGTCCTTTTCCATTCTCTCCCATGGCCTTGTACATATAGGAAAAGAGAGACAATTTCTTCCAGCCCCAAATGTGAAGAAATCGAGTGATGATGGGCAATGTTGGAGTTTTCTGAGTACTTTATTTCCCATGAATAGTATAAGTGAATTTAAAATAGTAGTTTTCAACTGGGGGTGATCTGGTACCCCCATCCCCACCCTGAGAACATTTGGCAGGATCTGGAGACAGCTTGGGCTGTCATGACTGACACAGGGGCGACACTGAGAGCCTCTCACAGGTAGAAGCCAGGATGCTGCACACCATGCTACAGCATGGAGGACAGTCCCCACTTAATAATCGTCCTCTCCCCAACGTCAGTAATGCTGACATTGAGAAATTCTGATTCAAAGAAGCAGAAACCAAAATTACACACTTCAGCTTCTATCTTTATTCCAGGAGAACCCCTGTACTGAGGCCCAACTTGACACTGAATTTATTTGAGGAAATACATTGTTACGAGACAGACAGAACGTCTCTTCTGTCATCCTCCCAGCCATGCCCAGCTAGCCCTCACAGATGGTTTCAATTCCTCTTTTATCCTCCTGTTATATAACTTCCCACCTTCCTTTGAAAGCCCCTCCAGCTCCAAGCCTATGTATCCTTTGGAGATGAAGCCTAGTTAGCTTTCTTCAGCCCTGGAAGGCAGTGCACCTTACCTTTCTGGGTTTATTGTTTCCCCTAAGGTTGCTCTCCCCAGCCACTGAATTAACCTCAGGGCAGTAGGAGAAACTGGCTGATTCCACAGGAGGTGAAGAGGAAGGACCTTTTGCCTGTGAGAATTCAGGGACCCTGCCCAGAGCCAGCCAACCAGTCTGTTCAAGCTTGCCTTAGTTTGATGGACTCCAACTTTCTGAGAAGGTGACACTGGAGCTGGTGCATGAATCGTAATCCCAGACACATGTCCAGAAATTCCTGGTGGTGAGAATTAAGAGCAGGACATCACGACAAGGCAAGATCATTGGCCTGTGCTGGGTTCTCCCACTAACTAGCTGTGTGACCTTGGGCAAGTCCCTTTCAATGTAAGATGAATCACAAAACAGGCAGCATGTTCTTAAGCTGCAGGTCCCCAAAGGCACCCAAAACAGGGGAAGGAAACTTCCACCTCTGATAGACTTTACAATCTGACATTCTAGAAACAAGTTTTTTTGATTTCACTATTCATATAGGTTTTATTTTCATTTTAAATTGCACAATCTTTTCAGTGTTTAGGGTTTCTAAAGGTCTTAATCTAGTTTTGGTTGTGCGGGATGCCAGATCCAGACTCCAGAGTTCTAGCTCCAACTACCTCAGTGTTCATATTGATTCTAAAGACCAAAGGCTTTTGACCCATTCTTTCATAAAACAAATAATTTTCAATACCTATTATGTACTAAACACTGTACTAGATCCTGGATTTTATAGAAATGAATGGTAGTACAAAGTACAGACCAATCATTCATTTATTTATTAGACATCTATTGAAGCCCACTCTGTGTGAGACTGTATACATATCAGTCAACCAAGAAGAGTTCCTGCCTTAACGATGTCACAGTCTAGTGTAAGAATAGACAGGTGGGTACCCTGGAGTAAGAGGCCAGAATAGCTCAAAAGTACAGAGAAGGGACTGATACAACCTATTGAGTGGAGGGGCTTTCTGGAGGAGATGGCATCTGATTTCTGGAAAATATAAACTGTATCAAAGTCTAATGGATTCCATAGTTGCTTGTTGGCTTTAATCCTTTTGGTGAATATTTATAGAGTATCTACTATGTCATAGGCATTATGAGAAGTTTCAGGAATTCAGAGAATAGGTAAATATAGTCCCTAAGTTCCCACAACTTAATGTCTGCAAGACCTTAATGGGCCTTACAATTTAAAGCTCTCACATAAAGCTTTTGAAACCCTGGTGTAGGTAAATTCCACATAAAGTCTTTTGGGTGGTAATTGCCAGAATGGGAACCCAAGTCCTCTGGTTACTACTGAGCATTGTTTCCTCCATCATACTGAATTCCAGAGTGGCTTGGATCCTTCAAAAGACATATCTTGAGAACTCCAACTGTTCTCTGAGGGTGCTGTGTCCACCTTTAGGGTCTGCCATCCTGCTGCCCTCTTTTTTTTTTTTTTTTTTAATGACATAGCACTTTATTACAAAGTGCTTTCACATACATAGTTCACTTAAGCCTCATGATGAACTCAGAGATAGGGACACTGTATTCCCATTTCACACATGGGGAACATGTGACTTAGTGGAATTGACTCCTCCAGATTGTTTGTATATTACACATATATATAATACAATGAAACAAACAATAATATATGTATACATAGTCAGTCTGTATATCATATATATATGACATAGTCAGTGGCCAAAGCCAGGGTGAAACCCAGTTTGTCTGATCCACAGTCCAGAGCTCTGTCCACGTTTCATGCTGCCTCTTCCAACTCAGACTTCCAGCCTCTTAGGTATATAATCCAGGGCGAGTCACTTCACCTTAGTGTCTTAATTTGTAAAATGAAGATGATAATGCTCACTTGACAAAGATGTAGCGACGTCTCTTATGTTTTTTATTCCTCACGTCTCTGCCTGTTGGGACCTGTCCCTCCTCCACTGTGTGATTCCCGACAGTGACCGATCTACAGGAGTCCATCTCCACCACCACAGAGGGAGGCACTTGACCCAAAACACTCAGTCGGATTGTTCCACTCCCCTGGACACAGTATTCCAAGGGAGTGCAAATTACCCAAGCAGGGTTCATCCTTAGGGGAGGACTACTGCTGTGAGAGCGAAGGTCCCTGTCCTTCAGAGAGCTTGATTTGATCCTGAACTTAGCCCAGCCCTGTGGACTTCCAGTTAAGAGAACATCTGTGTAGCTTCAGTTAGTTGATTTTCTGTTACTTGCAACCAAAAGTTTAAAGATATTGTCAAATTAAAGAGATTATATATGTAAAATGTGTAGCCCAGTGCCTGGCACATAGCTGCCACTGAATAAATGTGAGTACCTTTTGATCTCCATCCTCCCCAACCACCTCCCCTAAATATACTAAATTAACAAATATAGATCAAATGCTATGGAATTTTTTTCTCTTGCTAGTCACCTAATCTGAAGGCCATATTTTGCTTATTTTTTTATAACATCTTTATTGGAGTATAATTGCTTTACATTGGTGTGTTAGTTGCTGCTGTATAACAAAGCATATGTCCATGCCACTCTCTCACTTCGTCCCAGCGTACCCTTCCCCCTCCCTGTGTCCTGCCATCCTCTTATGGGACAGTAAAAGGAGGTCATTCTTTTGCATTGTACCGGGTATAATGCTAGACAATCTTTTTTTTAAACTTTCCCAGATCACCTATTTTCTGTCCCTTTAACCATTTTTATTTTTCTTCTCCCTTTGTCATCATTTGGAGGACAAAATAGAAAACCTAAACTTTAAAAAGGCCTGACAATTGTAAAATATATTGAAAGTATCTATTCCCAGCCCCTACCCAACAGAATTTTATTAAAATGGCCCTACATTATTTTTTCTAGTTTTTTAGCTTTTTTTCTAGTTTTATTGAGATATAATTGACATACAGCACTGATAAGTTTAAGGTGTACAGCATCGTGATTTGACTTACATGTATTGTGACATGATTACCACAATAATTTAATTAACATCCATCATCTCATATACATATGAGGAAAAGAAAGAAGGGAAAAAAAAGTTTTTTCTTGTGGTGAAACGTCTTGGGATCAACTCCCTTAACAACTTTCAAATATACCGTACAGGAGACTATAGTCATTATTATCGTGTTACATCCCTAGTACTTACGTATCTTATAGCTAGGTCTTTACCTTTTGGCCACCTCCATCCAATCCCCCCCACCACCTCTAATAACTACAAATCTGATCACTTTTTCTATGAGTTTGGTTTTTCTTTTTAGGCAGGGAAATGATGTGAGCTGACTTTGATTCCTTTTTATATTTTTATGATTCTGCCATGTGCTGAAGATGTGCTGCACTGTCAGAAGGCAGGGCTGGAAGCAGACAGGCCAGCAGTCCTCACTGGGGACACTCGGGGTACTTCAACACGCGAGGCAGCAGTAAAAATGCAAAGAACGTTAACAGTTTGGGGAGGAGGACTGAGCAGAATCAGGGATGATCTCAAGGTTTTGTACTTGATCAATTAAGTCAATATTAACTGAGAAATAAGAATACTAAAAAGAAAACAGGTCTGGTCCAATTTTGAACATGATAAGCTTGAGAAAGATGCCTAAGAAGTGTCTTCATGGATACTTCTTAAAGATGGTTGAAGGGCTTCCCTGGTGGGAGTCCACCTGCTGGTGCAGGGGACACGGGTTCGTGCCCTGGTCCAAGAGGATCCCACATGCCGCGGAGCGGCTGGGCCCGTGAGCCATGGCCGCTGAGCCTGCGCGGCCGGAGCCTGTGCTCCGCAACGGGAGAGGCCACAACAGTGAGAGGCCCGCGTACCGCAAAAAAAAAAAAAAAAAAAAAAAAAAAAAAAAAAAAAAAAAAAAAAAAAAAAAAAAAAAAAAAAAAAAAAAAAGGTTGAAGTTAAAAGTCTGGAACTCAGAAAAGCACTCAGGACTCGAGATAGAACTGTGAGTGTTGTCAGAAAAGTTAGGAAACTTTGGAGACACAGAATAGAATTCCTAAAACCAGAAAGAAAACGAGGAAGTGCATTTAAAACGTTTAGTTGCACGAGGCCCTTTCTAACAGCAGCAACCACTAGGCAATGAGGCTGTCTGTCGTCAAAGAGGAAAAAAAATCCTTCTTTCACCTTAAGTCTGTTCCCTCAAGCAAGAGTCAAAACAGGAGTCTATTCTGTGTGGGGAGATTCTAACAGCACAGAATCCCAACAATGCCTGTGCTTTCAGAAAGGCTTCATGTGTTTAATATTTATTGTGAATGGAGCCCTAAAATTTTACCACCTTCCATAAACCTTTATTGTTTATCTGGGTTTCCGACTCCAAGCAGAAAGTACCCGTGCTCTGTCGCACATTCCTTGAAGTATGTCAGTGTCAAAGACACAGAACATATTAAGCACGTGGTCCCAAGAGAAAGGAGGCTTTGACAGAAAGAGACGTGAGTCTGCTTCCCTACAACTGTTTTTACCACTTGGCTGGTGGACTGTTCACCATCCTTACTGCATTTTTCTATTCAGCTACCACCAGCTTTGCAGCCCACATAGTTAATACAAATTCTATCAGCATATTGCACATCTCCTTTTATCATACAACTCAAATCTTATTACTAGCTCATTGTACTGCAGTAGGGATTTAGATTGTTTTATAACCATTTTCTCAAATGCTGGGCACTTTATAAATGTATGACTTTTATGGCAAATCAATACATTTTATCCACCTATTATTCAGCAGGGGGCATATCTTACTGCATTTCATTATGCTATTAACATTAACTTTTCAAATCCAAGGGAAATTTTAAAATTAAAATAAAATTCCTAGTATAAGACAGGAATGAGGAAATAGAGAAAGAAGAGTTGGGATTCAGGAATAAAGTAGAAAGAGTTATGAGTACAACAAGATTTTGCTTTTCTTCCATAATGCAATCAAATTACATGAACCAGCAGAGATCCTTATTTCTCTCAAAAATTATTAGAATGGTTAGTTTAGGACAGTGGTTTTCAACAGAGGATGATTTTTTCCTCCCTCCCAGAGGATACTTAGCCACGTCCGGAGACACTTTCGGTTGTCACACTGAGGGGGAGGTATTACTGAGTGTGTAGAGGTCAGGGATGCTGCTAAACCCCTTACCATACACAGGACACACCACCTTACAGCAGAGAAGATCCAGCCCCAATGTCAGTAGTGCCAAGGTTGAGAGACCAGATTCAAAACATGGAGCTTCATAATTTTACCCCTGTTCATGCTAAGCCAGACCCTCAAATAGAGGTTTTTAAATTTTTGTGTATTTATATTCTTTTCAAATTTCAAGTCAATCATTAAAGACGCCTCTTGATATACTTGCAAAATGGCTAATAATATTATCTAACTCTTTGGAGAATATGATCAACCTGGTAATGCTGACTTATCAAATTGCCAGTGAGTGGTTAAAGTTGAGTTGCTTAGACACAGCTCATAAACCTATTAGGGAATCGACTTTAACCATTCAAAATGTCTTACAAGTCACACACTGGAGTGAAATTGTTGATGAGCAATGTACTTAATCTTGGTTTCTTCATAAACAAATGATTGGCTAATTGACCAGCAAAGGGCTTTGTTAGATTAACAAATAGAATTGAAATTATTTAGTTACTGTTTTAAAATTGCAAATCCCCCCCAGCTTTATTTAATTTGGCCAAACACCTACATATCATTTTAGGACAATTACCCAGTACTTAAGTTTCAAATTTATATATCGTGTGTTTTATTTGTTTTATTAACGCTTAGCTCTTGTGCTAATTTTAGGAAGTGAATAGTTTGCCTAGAGCAGATATTAGAAGATTAAACTCTTCAAACTTTTTAAAATAATAGGAAGAATTTAAGTGACTGGAGGTATAACTGTACAAATCAGTGTTACCCAATATATTGGCTAAGAAATCCTGAGGTCTTCAGACTATTTGAAAGGGGTCTTCAGTATATGTACACCATAACAGCTATTTAATACTCGTAACAAAGTGATAATCGCTAGCACTTATTGACCAACGGTTACATCCTAAGAACTTTAAATGCATCAAATCACTTTGTAACGTCTCCAGTAGGCTGACAGTATACTCTCCCCACCTTGAAGGCAAGAGACATGGGACTTGTTGAGAGAGGTTGTAACTTCCTCCAGGTAACACATTTGCTAAGAGGAAGAGCTGCATTTGTCTGTCTCAGTCCTGAGTTCTCCACCAATCTGCTATACATAAACATATTTGTGATTATTAAATATACAAATTTGAAAAGCATTACTGAACATACAGTATTCTACGTATTCAATTCTCAAGGTATTGAAAAATAAAAGTTTTTCACACAAAGTTTTATCTTTATAAAGACTGAGAGCCACGGTAATAAATTTCTCCCCTCACTTATTTATGCTTCTCAATTATTCATGCAGCATGCAGTGTTAGAAATGGTTGATGAGATCCTCAGCTCACACAAGCACATTCAGTAACTTAATCATTGATCATGAAACAACACATGACTATTCTGCCTTTGTCTCTAGCTTTAAGTTTCTACTTCAATTAATACCGCTTCCAGACATATTACTGTACCTATTAAAAAATAAGCAATTGTTTTTTGCAGGGCTGTGTAATTTAATTGAACCAGGATATGTGTCTCCCTCACAGACTAGTTAGGTCCTCAACCAGTCTTCTGTGTGATGAGAATATTAGGACTCCAAATAGAAAAAAATATTCATCAGCATGGCTAGCTGTAAAGTTTGGGGAGGCAGTGGAATGTACTGCAGTTCTTCAGAGCTGGAGCCCTTGGCAATAGAAGGGAATGTAATGGACTTATTTTCCAGTGTTGGTATCCCCCATAATGTTTGTGTCCTGAGGTAACTCAGCATATATTTAAAAAGAATCAGTGGAACTCACTTCATTTCCTGCCTGTTTCATCTTCAGGCTGCTTTAACTTTCGATTATTTTCACATGGAGCTGAAACCTACCTCTTGGAACTGTCTGTTCTTTTATAGGCCCAACAGAATCTACCTGATTAGACCAGGACTAATTTATTAGTTTCTGCCCCAGCCTTTGAGCTGGCAACAAGTGACACAGACAAGTGCTCCTTTCGAAGCCCTGCTCAATTGCATAGGCCTGAGCAAAGGAAGTTGTCTTTGATTTAAACCACTAAGTTTTGGGGTGGTTTGTTATACAGCAATAGCTAGCTAAAACAGTTAAACTAACATATAACATTCATCCATTCGGCAATTATTTATTAAGCACCTACTAAGTGTCAGGGCTGTTCTAGTTGCTGGGTATTTAGCTTTAAGGAAAAAAAAAATCTTTCTAATGGAAGATTATATTGCAGTGGAGAGAGACAAAATTAATGTACAGAGAGAGAGAGAGAGAAAGATTATAAAACATAAATATGAACATCAAATGATGGAAAGGAAAATAAAAAGAATAGTGGGCAGAGACTGACAGGGGTGAGGTCTCAAGGAGCAAGTCAAGTTGGTATCTGGAACCAGAGTGTTCCAGGCAAAAGGGAGGCAAGTGCAAAGGCAGGCATGTGTCTGGTTTATCTCAGGGAAAACAGGGAGGCTGAGATGGCTGCAGCGCAGTGGGCAGAAGGGAGAACCCTAAGAGGCTGGGCCAAGTTACAAAGGGCTTTGAGGAATCTGCGTCACCTTGTGTGTGAGATGGGAAGCCGTGAGGGGTCTGATGAAGTGGTGACTGGTCTGACATTTAGAAGGATGACTGATGAGGACCTTTATTTATTGTATGACAGGCATTGTCCCTACTGCTTTACACTCATTAACACATTTAGTCTTCACCACTGTGTCAGATAATACTATTGTTTTACTTCATTGTAAATTTTTATGTGATCACGTAGTACACCTAGCAAATGATACTTTGGTTTAGTTTTCAATAAATGTATTTAGGTTTAAACAATCAGTTAAGGGGGGGCTTCCCTGGTGGTGCAGTTGTTGAGAGTCCGCCTGCCGATGCAGGGGACGCGGGTTCATGCCCCGGTCCGGGAGGATCCCACATGCTGTGGAGCGGCTGGGCCCGTGAGCCACGGCCACTGAGCCTGCACGTCTGGAGGTGCTCCACAACGGGAGAGGCCACAACAGTGAGAGGCCCGCGTACCACAAGAAAAAAAAAAAAAAAAAAAAAAAA
>NW_006791294.1:323385-327246 GCF_000442215.2 Lipotes vexillifer
CAGTTAAGGGACTTCCCTGGTGGTGCTGTGGTTAAGAATCCGCCTGCCAATGCAGGGGACACGGGTTCGATCCCTGGTCTGGGAAGATCCTACATGCCGTGGAACAACTAAGCCCGTGCACCACAACTACTGAGCCCACAGGCCACAACTACTGAGCCCACGTGCCACAACTACTGAAACCTGTGTGCCTAGAGCCCGTGCTCCACAACAAGAGAAACCACCACGATAAGAAGCCAGTGCACCGCAATGAAGAGTAGCCACCACTCGCCGGAACTAGAGAAAGCCCGCGCAGCAACGAAGACCCAACGTAGCCAGAAATAGGTAAATAAATTTATTTAAAAAATCAATTAAGACATCAATTAAATGATAGTACATGGTTATATAAGAGGTCATGAAAGTGATAGGCAAAAAGATTGAAGTTTGAGAACCACAGGTCTAGAGTAGCACTTCCCAAAATTTAATACGCATTCAGTTCACCTAAAGAGCTTGTTAAAATACAGATTCTGATCTAGTAGGTCTGGGGTGGGCCAAGATGCTGTATTTTTTTTTTTTTTCGGGCCTCTCACTGTGGTGGCTTTTCCCGTTGCGGAGCACAGGCTCCGGACGCGCAGGCTCAGCGGCCATGGCTCACAGGCCCAGCCGCTCCGCGGCATGTGGGATCTTCCCGGACCGGGGCACGAACCCGTGTTCCCTGCATCGGCAGGTGGACTCTCAACCACTGCGCCACCAGGGAAGCCCAAGATGCTGTATTTTTAACTAACACCCAGATGCTGCTGCTGGTCTGTGGACTCAGCTTTGGAACTTAGATCCCGTGGATGCAAGATCTAGGAGCCTGTCAGCTACTTATCCAAATCCATGCAACAGCTGAAGAAAATTAGGGGCGAGTCAAGCTGAATCCTGGTTACTTGGACTCTGGTGCAACATTCATTGCATCTAATGCTAACTCATTTGATAATGTTGATGCAAAATATTCATCAATGATATATCTGAAGAAACTTCCAGGACTCCTATATTTTCCCACAGGTGCTGAATGAGGAAAAATTTAAAACCACTTTTAAAAACACAAATCCTCCAAACAATATACTTTACATCAGCTCTTAACAATTATTTCCCTTCTATTGAAGGAGAGAGATTTCCTCCCATCAGGACCTGCAACATATAATTTGATCTAATGCAGTGACAGCTGAGTCGCCTCCCTTTAAAGGGACTCGTTGGCATGGCCATTTCTTAATTACATTTTTTTTAATATGGACCATTTTTTTAAGTCTTTATTGAATTTGTTACAATATTGCTTCCTTTTATGTTTTGGTTTTTTGGCCACAAGGCATGTGGGCTCTTAGCTCCCCGACCAGGGACTGAACCCGCACCCCCTGTACTGGAAGGCTAAGTCTTTAACCACTGGACTGCCAGGGAAGTTCCTCTTAATTACTTTTTAATCGAATCTTTTAATTCCTCACTCACCTTATTGGATCAAATGCCTTCAGATGGCCATAAAAACTCTTTATTTCTCTGTTACACAATCAGACCCATTCACCTCTGAACACTGAACGAGTCAGCTAAAACAAGCGACAGTCTGACATGACACTGCTCGCTACAGTAAAAGCCAAGCAGCCATTCATGTTCCACAGCTGCCATGTCCCCTCTATAAAATATTCATTCATGCTGTGTCATTCTTTATTCAGCTGCCAAAAATGAAACAGCTGAGGAACCTTCAAGTCATCAGGATGTAACCGTTGCCCATACAGACATGTCAACGCATCTACAATTAATTTGAGTGTAATGGGGAGAAAGGCCCTTGCACTGCTGTCAATACTTTTAAAATTGATTAGGAAAAAGTCTCCCGGCAATACCTTCAGGCCACCTCGGCTTTCATTCACCCACAGTTGTGAGAATGAGATTACATATGTTGGGAAGAAACTTTTTTTTTAATTAAAATTTAATTTAAATAAAAACCCCTGCTGGCTGCACAGCAGGCAAAGATCACAGCCCCACCCTTGGACACCTCATAGCCCAGTAGCAGGAATTTTATAGGCAAAACAGAAACTGAAGCTTTATCTGGCCAGAAACTTTTGATTAATCACATCTACTCACTTTGGCCTGGCCTTAATTCCCGCAGATAGTCAACGATTCCCAGAGAAGGGTTTGGGATTTATTCCAACCCAGCAAAGAATCATGATCAACTCAAATCACCCTAACAGTGAGGGAAGAGAATCATCATAATTTTCAAATAACATCATGTCATTGTTACTACTTTTCCATGTTTTGTAGGTTAATTTATTGCCTTGATGAAAGAAAATTCTCCCTGATTCCTCCTTTAAGGTTCACAGAGTGTAAATATATTTCTCCCTTGCCCCCAAGTGGAAACATGAATGAAGGGAATTATGAATTAAAACTGTATCAGTTAGTTATCAGTTGTAGAAAAATGCTACACACACACACACACACACACACACACACACACACACACAACTGAATTCATTGCCTTAGAACAAAAATAATTTATTCTCATGGGTAAGACTTAAGTCCACTGGGGCATGGTTACTCTAGGCTGGGCTTGGCTGGGCAGCAGGGGGCAGGCTGCCACCCAGAGTGGACCAGGCTGGGTGACTGACTCTTTTCCACATGTGTCTCAACCTTCTTGGATGAGTGATCTCGCCAGACACATGCCTCGTGTGGCAGTATCAGAGGCCCAAGAGGAAAAGCAGAAACGTGCAAAGCTCAGAACTGCCATGTTGACACTTCCCAAGGGCTATTGGCCAAAGCAAGTAGAGCTCAGAGTTAAAATGTAAGGATTAAACAACAGCAAGGGGGCAAGTGCATGGAGCAGAGAAGAACAGGGACCATTCCTTCAATCGACCACCTTAGCTACCACTTCCTGCCCTTGTGCGTCCACTACAGAAAGTGAATGTGGGACTCCACGCTCCATGAACTCTAGGCCAAGGCGAGTTAAGCTGCTCCCTCCCCCTCCTCCTGTAGGCAGTCTCCCCTCTGCTGTTCAGGGCACTCTTTTTCCGGTCTATCATCATGAAAGCTCAAGTTGCTCTCAAATGAAAATAATGATTGACTCCCAACAGAATATAGAAAATATTAAACTATGTGCAGAGGAATAAATGCATTCCTTCTTCTCTCGTTAAGAACTTTTCCTGGGAAGCAGATATTGTGTGTTCACTGAGGTCCAAGCTTCTCTCTCAGTACTTCTGAGCGACACAAATAGCAGTATCTCGTCATCAGCGCCTGCGGAGGTATCTTCTAAATGGTGAACTAGTCAGCTAAGATGTATGGAAAAGTCCATGTGCAACTCATTTTCCATCAATACTAATAAATTCTCCCAGTTGCCCCCAGTCTTGGTACATGTGCAGAGAATGTGCTGGTTTTGCAGTAGAATTAAAATAGGTGTGACCTTCCAGTGACTTGTCCTGTGTTCTCATAAATTTCTTCTGTTTGCTAACGATGCTCCAGTGAGAGACTTTCTGGAAGTTTCTAACATGAAAACCCACAAATTTGGCATGATTTTATATTTCTAGGAGTCTCTTAAAAATAAAATAAGACAGAGACTGTAACTTTCCAAGGTGACTTTGTGTTTTGGTGGTGTTTAGAAATTATTCCTAAAATATATTTTGGAGTTAAATCTTTCCCTTTCTTCCAGAAGTAAATTATTTGGTGGTTATTAAACATCAAATAAGGCCCTGACAAATTGTTGATGAATGCTTCCTGTGGACCCTGATGTGTGAACGTCATTGCTGGTGGGGAAATGAGAATGTTTTCTGATGCCTTGTGGAGCCCAAGCTGCAAAACTAATATTTCTGTGTTCATTTCTTTGTTTTCTTCTGCTGTGTATGATATTGGAGGCACAGCAGCAGG
>NW_006791294.1:327270-341661 GCF_000442215.2 Lipotes vexillifer
AGCAGGAATTTGACAGGAAGGGAATATTTAAAACACACACTAAATGGCTGCTTGCTCATTAGTATGTCAGTTCATTTGTGGGAATCTGTCAGCCATTGGCATCAACCGTCCTCTTTGAGTTCTCAGTTTTGTTCGCAATTCCTAAAATAAAGCGAATGTACTCATTACACAGCATATTAAATTCTGCAAATTACACCTAATTGAACTCTAATATCTAGGGGAGCTTCCCTCCCTGGAATACACACTGCCTGCCTTCAGGGACCCTGTCCATTTTCTTTGTTCTTATAGCCAGTATTTTGCACATTGTAGGTACTCAAAACATATCCGTTGACTAAATAAACGAATGGTGGCTACGTATCACCACTTCTGTTCTGAAACTATTTCAGCCTGTTGAGAAAGCTTCTTGGCCATGTGAAGAATCACTAACTATGGAGAAAATGTTTTCACTCCTTAGTTGGCATTCAAGGCTTTCCACATTCTAGTTGTACCAATCCTGTAGTCGCTGTATACTACTTAGCAGAGAATCAGTGCAGGGTAGCAATTAAAGGTGAGTGTCGGTGTCCTTCTAAATCCTGGTTCAAACCACAGCTCCATTTCCAATGGCTGTTCTGGTTTGAGAAAGTTATTCAGCCTCTCCCATCCTCAGTTTCTTCATCTATTAGAGAAAATAATAACAAAAACTTTATCTGGTCCTTGTGAGGATTAAAGGTATTAGTATATGCACAGCCAGTATGTTGAACAGATATAAATGTGGTTGTAATCAAAATTCAATTTGATTTGCTCCTGTTGTCCTTTCCAATCTCCTTTTTTTTTTTTTTTTGGGTATAATATGGTTTTATACCAACACTGGCAAAAATTTAGGGGCCAAAGTGGAATCAACCTACTAGACCAGGCCAGGTTCAGGTTTGGGAAATAATCATTACTGAAAATTTTGTTTAGAAAGCTAACAGAAACTAGTCGTTAAGAACATGGGCTCCAAAGACAGATCAAGTGGGCTCGAATCATAATTCTGCCACGGACAGGTGGGACATGTTACTTAAGGTCACCATGCCTCAGTTTTCTCATCTGTAAAATGAGGTTAATAATAGTGTGCTTTTTATGAAGATAGAATGAGTTAATGTGTAGAGAACTTAACAACTGTATGTGGGACACAGTAGACACTTTATCATGTTAGCCATTAATTTCCCCCAACAGAAAAGCATTTCTTTCCCATATGTGTTGTGTTCTTTTATTCTCTCATACCCACACATTCTAAACCAGAAATAATAATAATGATAATAATAGTAAATGAATAATAACAACACATATAAACTGCACTTAACATGTCATTCACTATGCTAAGTACTTTTCATACCGTTTCTCTTTTAACTTTCAGAACAAGTCTATGAGGTAGAAATAATTAGCCCAGAGTCTAATTTTTTACAGCAGAGGAAACTATGATTCATTTACAGAAGAGGTAGGAATCTGTACATGGTACCAAAATGCAAGTAATGAATCTGGGATTTGAAGACTGGTTTCTCTGATTCCAAAGCCTCTCTTTTAATCGCTATGCTCCATTACCTAAATCTTCAATTACAGATAATTTTTTAGAGTAAATTATAGTATAGGCACACAAGGGAACACTGTACAGTTATAAAAAGTGGTGTTATACAAGTATGATTAGTTAAATGAAAAGAGGGACAAGGTATAATCTTTGAAAAAGAAACAGATTGCAAAATAGAATGCATATTCTGATAACGTTTTTCTTAAAAAATGCAAATATGTGTGTACTCAGGAAAAAATGGAAGCTGTTTATAAAAAGGTGAATAATGATCCTCTCTCAGTGAGGGGTTGGATATTATCTTTTAAACAGCTATTTTAAAAATAAACATTTATTCCACAGGAAACCCATTTTTCTTTAAATCATTTATTTTTGTATATGGCTGTGATGAAAATGCGTGTAGCCAAATAGAAGCATGCTTCAAAGAAACAGTTCAGAAATGGGAAAATGTTCATGATACAGTGGATATGCTATGAACATGCTCTTCACTATGATCCCAGTTTTGTTAATTTTTCAAAATCAGTATCATATCTTACTAAGAGCAAAATATTATGTGTTGGAAATCTCTGGATATGGAATTGTGAGTTATTTTTTCTCACACTTTTTTTATACCTTTCTAATTTTCTGGAAATAATCGTAGAACAAAAGTAAGAGCTAATATTGTGTGTGTGCCTGTGCATGTGTGTATACTTATTTTGTGCTAGACAATGTCCTAAATGCTTTCCATGCTTTATGTCATTTAAGCCTACCATGGAGTAGATACTACAAATACATTTTATACTTGTGATAATTAAGGCTGAGACTAAGTAACTTGTTCAAGATCATGTAGCTAATATGTGACAGAGCCAGAATTTTAACTCAATCTATAAAAACCAAAAGCCCAGTCCACAAAATGTTTGATTATTTCCTTTCCCCCGATGCACTGTTATCCTGGTTTTAAAAAAAAAAAAAAAGTGGGTCCCTTTGGAGAAGACCGGGAGGAAGATTAACAGTATATAATATTTGACTGAGATAAGAGATGCCCAGATGGCTAGTGAAACATTGTTCCGGGTGTGCCTACTAGGGTGTTTCTGGAAGAGATTATTAGCATTTGAATCAACAGACTGAATAAACAGCATCACCCTGTCGCAGGTGGACATCACTCACTCCGTTGAAAAATCCCAAATAGAATTAAAAAGGTGGAGGAGGGGCAATTTCACTCTTTCTCCTTGAACTGAGACATCCTTCTCCCGGCCTCAGACACTGGCACTCCTGGTTGATAGGTTTTCAGGCCCAGACTAGGATTTATAGCATCTGCACTGATTCTCAGGCCTCTGGATTTGGACTGAATTATACCATCGGCTTTCCTGGTTCTCTAGCTTACAGACAGCAGACGGTGGGACTTCTCAGCTTCCATAACTAAATGAACCAATTCCTATAATAAATCTCCTCTTAAATATATCCATCTATATCCTATTGGTTTTGTTTCTCTGGTGAACCCTGCCTAATACATGGAGGCTAGGAAGTCTAAGATCAGGGGAGCAGCAGAGGAGGTATCTGGTGACGGCCCATTTCCTGGCTTGACGATGGCCACCTCTTCATTATATCCTCACCTGGCACAGAGCAGAGAGCAGAAGCTCTGGAGTCTTTTCTAATAAGGGCAGTGACCCCGTTCTTCAGGGTTCTGCCCTCATGACCTAATTACTTCCCAATGGCCTCACGACCAAATGCCATCAGGTTGGGGGTTAGGATTTCAACATATGAATTCTGAGAGGACACAAACATCCATTTCATAGCAGGGGGTAAGTGGGGGGAGTTAAGCTGATGTGAGAGGTTGTACATCTGTGTCTGTACAATTAGTACACCCCCAAGTGCACTTCAGATGGCAAATCTGCTTTGGGGAATAAGCGGGCAGGGGCTGAAATATATAAATCTACTTTGAAACATACTAGTTAACAACTACACATACATACCTACTATGGGTAGCCCCATTTTATTAGGACTTCCTTTTTTTTTTTTTGGCCGTGCCATGCGGCACGTGGGATCTTAGTTCCCTGACCAGGGATCGAACCTGCACCCCCCGCAGGGGAAGCTCAGAGTCTTAACCACTGGACCGCCAGGGATGTCCCTTGCATTCTTTAATCTATATATACTTTTGAGTGAGTGTTAAAGTTTCAGATGAACTCTGACAAGCATCGTCCACAGCATTTCTCCAGTTAGTAAGCTGAATACTTGTCTATCAAGGAAACGTACTCTATTCTCCTTTCAAAAGAGAAGACTTTAATGAGTGGCAGTATTTTTTTTTTTTTTGGTATGTGAGAAATACTTAAGTTGATCTGCCACACCTTAATTTCAATCCAGATTGTGTGCTATTTTTATATTGTTTCAAAACCACACAGGTGCCATTTCTCAAAATGAGTTGTAACATAATTAATTACTCAGCAGTGACTAAGAAAACTTTGCTTTGTCTTCCTTCCTCTACATAAAGGTTGACATTCATTTTAATAGAGCACAATTTTGAGACTTGGTTTTTAAGTTTCCTAATTGCATGTGCAAATAAATGGTACACTTCTGGTAAATCAAATAATGGAAACAGGAAATGTTGGTTTACCTCAGAGTAAGATAAACATCATTATGGTTCTATTTCCCTTGAAAGTCCAGGGCCAAATTATAGCACTTAAAGTGGCCAGCCATACTTCCGCACCTCAATTCAAGAAAATGCTTGGATTGAGAAACACGATGAATATCTTACAGTCCTAGTTGGCTTAGATTGGAGATAAGAATCCTTCCATCCATGCAGTTCTTTGCAGAGTTCTTTCATGTAATAATGTGGTCCTTCCATTACCTTCAGCATCAGAGAAATGGATTTTTATGTCCATGTTTTATAGAAATCAAAACGGACATTGTGAGTGATTAAGGTACTAGCTGAAGGTCACATAGCTAATAAATGATGGAGCACAGAGTCAAACATAGGTACGCAGATTGGAAGTCCACAGCTCATTTTGTGTCCCCAACACCCCTCCCACTTTAGATGGGGTAGATGCAGTAATAAACCAGACACATCCAATTGTAAGAGACAGAAAAACCCAGCCCAACCTGGCTGAAGCCAAAAAGGGGAATCAACTACCTAAGTAATTTTAGAGGCCGCAGGTAAGACTGCTCTAAGACTGGACTTGGTTAGAGGCAGAAATCCTACCATCACAAATACATTTCTCTCCATCTCTCCTCACTTTCTTGGCATTAGTTTCAGGTTCAAAGTGGAGGCACCTAGCCAGTCCAGAGCAAAACAGATAACACGCTTCCCAAAGTATTAGCATAAAGCCCAGGATTCTCTGAGACTGGATGACTTGGATCATGTGCCCACCCCTGGACTCGTCACATTGGTCAGAGAGGTGAAAATCACAGTGATTAGCCAGACCTAGGGGTCCATCCAAACCGTGGGGATTGAAAGTGGAAGAGTGGTTCCCCCAAACGTTTCAGGGTGCTCTTACAAAGAGGATGATGAATAGTAGACCCTCAAAACAGCAGATACCCACCCATTACAAAGTTAAAAGAGACTGAGACGGTCTTACCTGACCCCTGCTGACATCCCCAGAAAAGTCTTTTTTTTCCCTTTCTTTTTTTTAATTAAAGCACATTAAGCAGCAATTACATTGCAATATGAAAATCTGTGATCGGTCAGTTAATTAATCTGCTGCTATTTCTGGTTAAATGCCTTCCAGTTACACTGTTTCTACTGCATCCTTCTCCCGGGCAGGCTTCTGGAATAGGAAGCAGAGGCTGATTCAGGTTCAAATCACAGCTCTGCCAATTTCCTAGACTCGGACAGATTTATCAGCTCCTCTGGGTCACAATCCCTTCTATTCATTTGTAAAGTGGAGATAAAAAGAATACTCATCCCATGGGGTTGCTGGGAGAATTAGAGATAATGCAGAGAAACTGGCCTGTATTAGTGCAGTAATGTTTGATGTGGTTATTGCTGGTGTTGTGTAGTTATTACTGTCATCAATACCCACAGCTGTCACCTCACACCGGTCAGAATAGCCATCATCAAAAAATCCACAAACAATAAATGCTGGAGAGGGTGAGGAGAAAAGGGAACCCTCCTGCACTGTTGGTGGGAATGTAAATTGATAGAGCCACTATGGAGAACAGTATGGAGGTTCCTAAAAAAACTAAAAATAGAACTACCATATGACCCAGCAATCCCATTCCTGGGCATATATCCAGACAAAACTGTAATTTGAAAGGAGGCATGCACCTCGATGTTCATTGTAGCACTATTCACAATAGCCAGGACATGGAAGCAACCTTAAATGTCCATCAACAGAGGAATGGGTAAAGAAGATGTGGTACATATATACAATGGGATATTACTCAGCCGTAAAAAGGAATGAAATAATGCCATTTGCAGCAACATGGATGGACCTAGAAATTCATACAGAGTGAAGTAAGTCAGAAAGAGAAAGACAAATATCATACAATATCTCATATGTGGAATCTAAAACAATAGTACAGATAAACTTATTTGCAAAGCAGAAATCGAGTCACAGATGTAGAAAACAAACTTATGGTTACCAAGGCGGGGGGAAGGAGAGAGTGTAGGATGTATTGGGAATTAGGACTGACATATATACACCACTATGTATAAAATAGATAACTAATGAGAACCTACTGTGTAGCACAGGGAACCCTATTCAATGCTCTGTGGTGACCTAAATGGGAAGGAAATCTAAAAAAGAGTGGATATATGTATATGTATAACTGATTCACTTTGCTGTACAGCAGAAACTAACACAACATTGTAAAGCAGCTATACTCCAATAAAAATTAATTAAATAAATAAAGGTCAGTGGAGGAATAAAAAAATACCCGTAGCTGATGGGCACAGTTCCTAAGACTTAATAAGTGATCGATGAATGCTTTTTCCCCTCTACCCAGGCCTCTCCTTACCTAGCATCCCACCAAGACCCAAGAAAGAGTAGGTTCAAACACTCTCTTTTACACTGCATTCAGGTCAATAATCACATAAAGAAGCCTTCACAGGTTGCTGTGTGTGAAGTCCACACCCCTGGCTATTTGACCACAGTTCCTAATTGCTCACTATAATGCTTTTAGAAAATAATTACTTTCTTGCAAACAAACTTTGCACTTGGCAAAAAGAGAAATCAATCTTGTATTCTGAATGCCTGAGCTCTCCCCAATATACAGGACAATGCTCAGAATGGAAACAGCCATAAACAACAGCAACAGAAAATGCAGAAGACTCCATACGGAGCACAGCAATTCTGCGCCTCTGGGAAATTAGACACAGCCTCTTTTTAATCTAATCTCTCTGACTCTAAAGATCAGCTTCATCTGCTTTGTTCCTATGGAAAATTTCAATTACAGTCAGAATTAAGTTTCCTGACACCGTGTAAATATGACCCTTGTCCCTGCTCTTACTTGCAACTGTAAATTTGGTCATAAATACTTGCATACAAATGTTAAACAAATACTCTGGGGGGAAGAAGAGGCAAGGGAGGTTGAGTCTAGCTGTGTCTAAGCAAGTTACATCAATGACCAGCTTGGGATCATGTCCTTGACCTTTGAAAATCCCCACTGCCTGCGCTACCAGGCACCTCCAATTAAGCCAGGTTTTGTGCAGCTGTGGTTGAATGTCAAGTGGATAAACAGACTCAAAGCAGGAATTGACACTGGATGCTCCCATATTAATGTGACAATATCAGATTTATTTTGGCATTGTTCTTAATACTCTATATGTACATAGAACTTCATGAAACACTTCAATTGTATCTTGTCATTCACTCTTAAAAACCCATTCAAGTTGTTTATTGTGTTCATTTCCTTGGAGATGGAAGTGGTAGTTCAGTGGGGTTGAATTAAGTGGAGTCCAGTGTAAGTTTGCTTGTAAGCAAGCCAGGCAAAAGCAAATATGGAGTCAGTTTAGCATTATAAGTAGCAGAGTGAATTTGGGAGCTGGGCTCTACCTGTGTAGTCTGGAGAATGTTAGTTAACATTCTAAGCCTCAGTTTCCACCTTCATAAATGATTATAATGAGGCCTGTCAAGGATTAAATGAGCTGATACATACAGGGCATCGATAACAGTGCTTAGGTCCCAGGAATGGTAATTGTAAAACCACTGCAATAAATAAATGAGGCTTTTAGTATTAGTTATTCTTTTCATCCTCATCCTAGAATTTTTTATGAAATGCATTTTCTTTTTCTGTAGTCAACAACACATGTGTATGTTGTTGAGCATTTTCTATAGAGAAATGAAAATAATTCCTTTTATATCTCTAGCAAACATATAGTCTCTTAAACGAGTTATTAGTTCATGATGATAGACAAGATGATAGAAAAAAACCTGTAGCACTCACATAACTATTACATTTGAGACCAGGTTTTCTGAGATTATGTGTGTAGGTATTTGCTTAATCTGCATTGAAAATTGTTTCCTTCCAAGACAAGCATGTTTGAAATAGCTGAAGAAATACGTGTAGAGTCTCCTAGATTACTGACTTGAAGAAAATGTTTAAATGTCGAATATCTTCCTGAAAGCTTTCTGACAGCATGACAAGTTAAATTTTTCACAACAGTTTGGCCTCTAAAATGATCAGTTGCAAAATGCCAGAAGTGATCAGGAGGGATGATTCATGACTCCTGCACCTGTTCAGAGGTGGACACAGAAGCAACAGTGGGTGGCAGTTACCTCAAAGCAGCCATTTGGACTCTCCTTGGCCAGTTAACTCTAAGAAAGATCCTTTGAGTTTGTGAGAAAAATGACTTAGGCCTAACTCGAAAATTTGCGGGTTGGCATACATAGGTATATATTGCAATGTTCTGATCATGAGAAAAAAGAGGGAGAGAAATACTGTAAATAAGTTGGCTTTAACAAAGCTGGCCATTTTTCAAGAGCCAACTCATTACTTTTAGGGGTTCTCAAAGCATGGCACATGGCTCACCTTTACAGAACTCACTCAAGATACTTAATAAAGATTCAGATTCCAGGGTTTTGCCTCTGATGTACTAAATTGGAATCTTGGAGCATAGGGCCCTGAATCTTCATTTCCAAAAAGAACTCCAAGTGAGATTTGTGCACATGACATTACAGTCACTGGCTTTGAGGCACAAAATAGAGCAGACATTAACCGCAGAATGTGTTGAATAAACTTATGTGCACATATGCAGTTTTTTTTCTAATGATTCAGTTTTTTTAAAAGTCAGTGTTTGGTTGGATTTCAGTACATAATTGCTCAGATTCTTTTCTACATATGTCTCTTCTCCTTGCATGCACAGTCCCAGGTTTTGTCCTAACCTAGCTCTCAGTAAGAGAAAATTCTAAGGACCATAGGCAGGATGTGCAATGTGGAGAGTTGAATCCCTTGTTGCAACGGTCTAATCTGTTGGAAACCAGGGGAGTCAAGGGTTTTTCCTCTCCTGCTGGTAGCAGTTTTCTACGCTTACTTCTCATATATTCACGGTCCTCAGCTCAGTCATTTAGAAAATGGGATTAGAAATAAAATTCCTGAGTCTGCTTGTAGTTATTTAAGCAAGTCACTAGGCAAGCATGGTAAAATCTTTTTACACTTCTCATTTTAGCAAGGTAAGGATTCTTAGGTATCCTGAAAACACAAGCACTCATGAGAGTGTGCACATACAGACACACACACGACTTTGAGATGTCCAATCATAAAATTTTTTTAAATGTACATTATATTGCTATAACATACTACATATAATTATGTGGTATATAGTATAATTATATCACTATATAATATCATGTAATTACATGTTATACATTATGATTAATTATACATCCCATATATACCTGAAAAAAAGACAATTTTCCTCCATCTTATATTTTAAAGTCCCTTCATACTTCATCCAGCTATTCCACAGGGGACCCCAAAATGTGGAACTGAAGTAATTCTTCTAATGACATTAAGGGGTAGGATGTTCTTCCTCATTCTTGCTTATTAGAAGCAATAATGTTTGCCCCATCCTAACACAGAACGTAGAATGTCCTTTGCTCTCCCCTAATTAAAAATGAAATTCATTTTTTCCAAATCACGAAATTAACACAAGAAGAGAAATTAAATTAAATCTGTGCTGTGCAATTAAGTAAAAAAAATTTTTTTCACATTATTTCTCTAGAGTTAATGAAAGGTTAACCGTGCAACAAGGAACCCTCCTTCTGTCTATAAAGATGCTCCATGGAATTATGGGGCCATTCTCCAAAGGCTGGGTTGGGGGAACCCTGGGAGGCTCAAGAGAGGCTACTGCTGCCTGAAGCTTTTCAGGCAAGCCCCCTGAAAGCATCCTACCCTCATCTTATATTCCAAGTCATAACAGGTGCCTAGCATGGGATAGAGGGAACTGAGGTTTGTTGAATGTATTTAATGCATCTATAACATAACAGACATATGTGTTGTTTCATTTAATCCTAGTAACTGCCCCACCAGGCAGTTATGACTATCTCCTTGATGATATGAAAATCGAAGGAGGCTAAGCTATTGTTACTTTCCCAAGCTCACAAAGCTGGTAAGTGACAGAAAACAGTTCATCCCAGGTTGGCCTGACCAGGACTTACCTGCCCATTCTATCATGGGGGCTCTAAATCTGACACTGCATGCTCTGGCCGTCACCTTCCTCAATGTCCTTATGTTGAGCCACACTACCTTTTACTCCTCACTTTCTTTTTTTTTTCTTTTTTTTCAAACATCTTTATTGGGGTATAATTGCTTTACAATGGTGTGTTAGTTTCTGCTTTATAACAAAGTGAATCAGCTATATATATGCATATGTTCCCATATCTCTTCCCTCCTGCGTCTCCCTCCCTCCCACCCTCGCTATCCCACCCCTCCAGGTGGTCACAAAGCACCGAGCTGAACTCCCTGTGCTATGCGGCTGCTTCCTACTAGCTATCTACCTTACGCTTGGTAGTGTATATATGTCCATGCCTCTCTCTCGCTTCGTCACAGCTCACCCCTTCCCCTCCCCATATCCTCAAGTCCGTTCTCTAGTAGGTCTGTGTCTTTATTCCTGTCTTACCGCTAGGTTCTTCATGACATCTTTTTTCCCTTAAATTCCATATATATGTGTTAGCATACGGTATTTGTCTTTCTCTTTCTGACTTACTTCACTCTGTATGAAAGACTCTAGGTCTATCCACCTCATTACAAATAGCTCAGTTTCGTTTCTTTATATGGCTGAGTAATATTCCATTGTATATATGTGCCGCATCTTCTTTATCCATTCATCCGATGATGGGCACTCAGGTTGTCTCCATCTCTGGGCTATTGTAAATAGAGCTGCAATGAACATTTTGGTACATGACTCTTTGAGTCATGGCTTTCTCAGGGAATATGCCCAGTAGTGGGATTACTGGGTCATATGGTAGTTCTATTTGTAGTTTTTTAAGGAACCTCCATCCTGTTCTCCATAGTGGCTGGACCAATTCACATTCCCACCAGCAGTGCAGGAGTGTTCCCTTTTCTCCATACCCTCTCCAGCATTTATTGTTTCTAGAGTTTTTGATGATGGCCATTCTGACTGGTGTGAGATGATATCTCATTGTAGTTTTGATTTGCATTTCTCTAATGATTAATGATGTTGAGCATTCTTTCATGTGTTTGTTGGCAGTCTGTATATCTTCTTTGGAGAAATGTCTGTTTAGGTCTTCTGCCCCTTTTTGGATTGGGTTGTTTGTTTTTTTGTTATTGAGCTGCTTGTAAATTTTGGAGATGAATCCTTTGTCAGTTGCTTCATTTGCAAATATTTTCTTCCATTCTGAGGGTTGTCTTTTGGTCTTGTTTATGGATTCCCCTGCTGTGCAAAAGCTTTGAAGTTTCATCAGGTCCCATTTGTTTATTTTTGTTTTTATTTCCATTTCTCTAGGAGGTGGGTCAAAAAGGATCTTGCTGTGACTTATGTCATAGAGTGTTCTGCCTATGTTTTCCTCTAAGAGTTTGATTGATTGATAGATAGTTTCTGGCCTTACATTTAGGTCTTTAATCCATTTTGAGCTTATTTTTGTGTATGGTTCTAATCTCATACTTTCACATGTAGCTGTCCAGTTTTCCCAGCACCACTTATTGAAGAGGCTGTCCTTTCTCCATTGTATATTCTTGTCTCCTTTATCAAAAATAAGGTGACCATATGTGCATGGGTTTATCTCTGGGCTTTCTATCCTGTTCCATTGATCTATCTTTCTGTTTTTGTGCCAGTACCATTACTCCTCACTTTTTCTTGTCCAAGAATTGGCAAACTAAGGCCAAATTCAGCCTGCTGACTGTTCTTGCAAATAAAGTTTTATTGGCACACAGCCACCCCATTCATTTACAGTACGTATTGTCTATGCCTGCTTTTGCTCTGCAACTACAGAGTTGAGTAGTTGAGACAGATAGAGCTGCTGCACAGCCCATAAAGATTAGAACATTTATTATCTGGCTTTTTAAAAAATTTCTCCATTTCATTCTGATATGTACTAAATATGCGATATGCTTTACATAACTCTAAATACATCTAACATTTTCTTCTAACACAGTATTTTTTTTTTACATCTTTATTGGAGTATAATTGCTTTACATTGTTGCGTTAGTTGCTCCTGTATAACAAGTGAATCAGCTATACGTATACATATAAAAGCAGTGGTTAGATGCCATGAAGTAGGTAGCAATGCCTTAACCGTATGCGCGCTGTCAGGCCCCAGGGCGTCTTCCATCCTCGTCAAGGGCAGTGCTAACCTGCTCTCCTTTCATACAACACTGTTATCTGGCTTTTTACAGAAGTAGTCTGCCAGTCCCTGCTCTTATCATATTGGCCTCCTCCTCTCTGCCCCAAGATCAGGCCAGCCTTTTCTCTTGCTTTAATCCTCCCCAAATGCTACTCCTGTCGCCTGGAGTCACTTTCCCTGTATCTTCCTGTGGGGACTCTTGCTCATCTTTCAGGCCTTGCTTCAAATGTCATTTCCCTCAGGGAACTCCACTGAGCACCCCAGCTAAGCAGTCCTAACGTCATTCCTTGACCTCGTTGTTATATGTGTTTATGTACTTTTTTGTGTCACCAGCCCTAGAATGGAGCTCCCCATTGGTAAGAATGGTATCTGTTCATTCATCTCTCACACCCAAGGTCTAGCAGACTATCTGTCATGGGGCAGATGCTCATATAACGAATGAACATTCCAGAAGAAATTCGGCAGAAAATAAACTGTAGCCAGGAATCTTCTCTCTGACTTACTCCAGGAAAGCTCTTCCCTGTTTAAAATAAGAAATACTCTTTTCAGAACCACCGTTACCTACAGATACAAAACGAGATAGAGTTAAAAATATATTTACAGTTGTAGGAACAGATGTAATTAAGCTGTTGTTCAAAAGGATTAAGCTGAGCAGAAGCAAGAAGACTACAATCCTGCAGCCTGTGGAACAAAAACCACATTCACAGAAAGACAAGATGAAAAGGCAGAGAACTATGTACCAGATGAAGGAAGAAGATAAAACCCCAGAAAAACAACTAAATGAAGTGGAGATAGGCAACCTTCTAGAGAAAGAATTCAGAATAATGACAGTGAAGATGATCCAGGACCTCGGAAAAAGAATGGAGGCAAAGATCGAGAAGATGAAAGAAATGTTTAACAAAGAACAAACAAACAGAGATGAACAATACAATAACTGAAAAGAAAAATACACTGGAAGGAATCAATAGCAGAATAACTGAGGCAGAAGAACGGATAAGTGACCTGGAAGACAGAATGGTGGAATTTACTGCTGCGGAACAGAATAAAGAAAAAAGAATGAAAAGAAATGAAGACAGCCTAAGAGACCTCTGGGACAACATTAAATGCAACAACATTCGCATTATAGGGGTCCCAGCAGGAGGAGAGACAGAGAAACGACCCAAGAAAATATTTGACGAGATTATAGTCGAAAACTTCCCTAACATGGGAAAGGAAATAGCCACCCAAGTCCGGGAAGCGCAGAGAGTCCCATACAGGATAAGCCCAAGGAGAAACACGCTGAGACACATAGTAATAAAACTGGCAAAAATTAAAGACAAAGGAAAATTATTGAAAGCAGCAACGGAAAAAGGACCAATAACATACAAGGGAACTCCCATAAGGTTAACAGCCGATTTCTCAGCAGAAACTCTACAAGCCAGAAGCGAGTGGCAAGATATACTTAAAGTGATGAAAGGGAAGAACCTACAAGCAAGATGACTCTACCTGGCAAGGATCTCATTCAGATTCGATGAAGAAATCAAAAGCTTTACAGACAAGAAAAAGCTAAGAGAATTCAGCACCACCAAACCAGCTCTACAACAAATGCTAAAGGAACTTCTCTAAGTGGGAAACATAAGAGAAGAAAAGGACCTACAAAAACAAACCCATAACAATTAAGAAAATGGTAATAGGAACATACATGTCAATAATTACCTTAGGGCTTCCCTGGTGGCGCAGTGGTTGAGAGTCCGCCTGCTGATGCAGGGGACACAGGTTCGTGCCCTGGTCTGGAAAGATCCAACATGCCGTGGAGCGGCTGGGCCCATGAGCCATGGCCACTGAGGCTGCGCATCTGGGGCCTGTGCTCCGCAACGGGAGAGGCCAAAACAGTGAGAGGACCACGTACTGCAAATTAAAAAAGTAATAGTAATTACCTTAAACGTGAATGGATTAAATGCTCCAACCAAAAGACACAGGCTTGCTGAATGGATGCAAAAACAAGACCCATATATATGCTGTCTACAAGAGACCTACTTTGGACCTAGGGACACATACAGACTGAAAGTGAGGGGACAAAAAAGCTATTCCATGCAAATGGAAATCAAAAGAAAGCTGGGGCTTCCCTGGTGGCGCAGTGGTGGAGAGTCCACC
>NW_006791294.1:341777-349981 GCF_000442215.2 Lipotes vexillifer
CAGACTGAAAGTGAGGGGATGGAAAAAGATATTCCATGCAAACAAAAAAAAAAAAAAAGCTGGAGTAGCAATACTCATATCAGATAAAATAGACTTTAAAATAAAGAATGTTACAAGGGACAAGGAAGGACACTACCTAATGATCAAGGGATCAATCCAAGAGGAAGCTTTAACAATTATAAATATTTATGCACCCAACATAGGAGCACCTCAGTACATAAAGCAACTGCTAAAAGCTCTAAAAGAGGAACTCAACAGTAACACAGTAACAGTCAGGAACATTAACACCTCACTTACATCAATGGACAGAACATCCAAACAGAAAATTAGTAAGGAAACACAAGCTTTAAATGACACGATAGACCACACAGATTTGATATTTATAGGACATTCCATCCAAAAACTGATTACACTTTCTTCTCAAGTGCTCATGGAACATTCTCAAGGACAGATCACTTCTTGGGTCACAAATCAAGACTCAGTAAATTTAAGAAAATTGAAATCATATCAAACATCTTTTCTGACCACAACGCTATGAGATGAGAAATCAATTACAGGGAAAAAAATGTAAAAAACACAAACACATGGAGGCTAAACAATACGTTACTAAATAACCAAGAGATCACTGAAGAAATCAAAGAAGAAATCAAAAAATACCTAGAGACAAATGACAATGAAAACACAACGATCCAAAACCTATGGGATGCAGCAAAAACAGTTCTAAGAGAGAAGTTTATAGCAATACAAGCCTACCTCAAGAAACAAGAAAAATCTCAAATAAATAATCCAACGTTACACCTAAAGGAACTAGAGAAAGAAGAACAAACAAAACCCAAAGTTAGCAGAAGGAAAGAAATCATAAAGACCAGAGGAGAAATAAATGAAACAGAAACAAAGAATAGCAACGATCAATAAAACTAAAAGGTGGTTCTTTGAGAAGATTAAAAAAATTGATAAGCCATTAGCCAGACTCATCAAGAAAAAGAGGGAGAGGACTCAAATCAATAAAATTAGAAATGAAAAAGGAGAAGTTACAACAGACACTGCAGAAATACAAAGCATCATAAGACACTACTACAAGCAACTCTATGCCAATAAAATGGACAACCTGGAAGAAACGGACAAATTCTTAGAAAGGTATAACTTTCCAAGACTGAACCAGGAAGAAATAGATAATATGAACAGACCAATCACAAGCACTGAAACTGAAACTGTGATTAAAAATCTTCCAACAAACAAAAGTCCAGGACCAGATGGCTTCACAGGTGAATTCTATCAAACGTTTAGAGAAAAGCTAACACCCATCCTTCTCAAACTCTTCCAAAAAATTGCAGAGGAAGGAACACTCCCAAACTCATTCTATGAGGCCACAATCACCCTGATACCAAAACCAGACAAAGATGTCACAAAAAAAGAAAATTACAGACCAATATCACTGATGAATATAGATGCAAAAATCCTTAACAAAATACTAGCAAACAGAATGCAACAAAACATTAAAAGGATCATACACCATGATCAAGTGGGGTTTATCCCAGGGAGGCAGGGATTCTTCAATATACGCAAATCAATCAATGTGATCCACCATATTAACAAACTAAAGAAGAAAAACCATATCATCTCAATAGATGCAGAAAAAGCTTTCGACAAAATTCAACATCCATTTATAATAAAAAACTCTCCAGAAAGTGGGCATAGAGGGAACCTACCTCAACATAATGAGGCCATATACGACAAACCCACAGCAAACATCATTCTCAATGGTGAAAAACTGAAAGCATTTCCTCTAAGATCAGGAAGAAGACAAGGATGTCCACTCTCACCGCTATTATTCAACATAGTTTTGGAAGTTTTAGCCATGGCAATCAGGGAAGGAAAAGAAATAAAAGGAATACAAATTGGAAAAGAAAAAGTAAAACTGTCACTGTTTGCAGATGCCATGATACTATACATAGAGAATCCTAAAGATGCCACCAGAAAACTACTAGAGCTAATCAATGAATTCGGTAAAGTTGCAAGATACAAAATTGATGCACAGAAATCTCTTCCATTCCTATACTCTAATGATGAAAAATCTGAGAGAGAAATTAAGGAAACACTCCCATTTACCATTGTAACAAAAAGAATAAAATACCTAGGAATAAACCTACCTAGGGAGACAAAAGACCTGTATGCAGAAATCTATAAGACACTGATGAAAGAAATTAAAGATGATACCAACAGATGGAGAAATATACCATGTTCTTGGATTGGAAGAATGAATATTGTGAAAATGACTCTACTACCCAAAGCAATCTACAGATTCAATGCAATCCCTATCAAATTACCAATGGCATTTTTTACAGAACTAGAACAAAAAATCTTAAAATTTGTATGGAGACACAAAAGACCCCGAATAGCCAAAGCAGTCTTGAGGGAAAAAAACCGGAGCTGGAGGAATCAGACTCCCTGACTTCAGACTACTACAAAGCTACAGTAATCAAGACAATATGGTACTGGCACAAAAACAGAAAGACAGTTCAATGGAACAGGATAGAAAGCCCAGAGATAAACCCACGCATATATGATCACCTTATCTTTGATAAAAGACGCAAGAGTATACAATGAAGAAAAGACAGCCTCTTCAATAAGTGGTGCTGGGAAAACTGGACAGCTATATGTAAAAAGTGAAATTAGAACACTCCCTAACACTGTATACAAAAATAAACTCAAAATTTAAAGAGGGCTTCCCTGGTGGCACAGCGGTTGAGAGTCTGCCTGCCAATGCAGGGGACACAGGTTTGTGCCCCGGTCCGGGAAGATCCCACATGCCGCGGAGCAGCTAGGCCCGTGAGCCATGGCCACTGAGCCTGCACGTCCAGAGCCTGTGCTCCGCAATGGGAGAGGCCACAACAGTGAGAGGCCCACGTACCGCAAGAAAAAAAAGATGAAAGACTTAAATGTAAGGCTAGACACTATAAAACTCTTAGAGGATAACATAGGCAGAACACTCTATAACATAAATCACAGCAAGAACCTTTGGACTCACCTCCTAGAGAAATGGAAATAAAAACAATAATCAACAAATGGGACCTAATGAAACTTAAAAGCTTTTGCACAGCAAAGGAAACCATAAACAAGACGCAAAGACAACCCTCAGAATGGGAGAAAATATTTGCAAATGATTCGATGGACAAAGGATTAATCTCCAAAATATATAAACAGCTCATGCAGCTCAATATTATAAAAACAAACAACCCAATCAAAAAACGGGCAGAAGACCTAAATAGACATTTCTCCAAAGAAGACATACAGATGGCCAACAGTCACATGAAAAGCTGCTCAACGTCACTAATTATTAGAGAAATGCAAATCAAAACTACAATGAGGTATCACCTCACACCAGTTAGAATGGGCATCATCAGAAAATCTACAAACAACAAATGCTGGAGAGGGTGTGGAGAAAAGGGAACCCTCTTGCACTGTTGGTGGGAATGTAAATTGATAGAGCCACTATGGAGAACAGTATGGAGGTCCCTTGAAAAACTAAAAATAGAACTACCATATGACCCAGCAATCCCACTATTGGGCATATACCCAGAGAAAAACATAATTCAAAAAGACACATGCACCCCAATGTTCACTGCAGCACTGTTTACAATAGCCAGGTCGTGGAAGCAACCTAAATGCCCATCAACAGATGAATGGATAAAGATGTGGCACATATATAATGGAATATTACTCAACCATAAAAAGGAACGGAATTGGGTCATTTGTAGAGACGTGGATGGACCTAGAGACTGTCATACAGAGTGAAGTAAGTCAGAAAGAGAAAAACAAATATCGTATATTAACGCATATATGTGGAACCTAGAAAATGGTATAGATGAACTGGTTTGCAGAGCAGAAATAGAGACCCAGATGTAGAGAACAAACATATGGACACTAAGCGGGGAAAGTGGCGGGGGTGGTGGTTGTCGGATGAATTGGGAGATTGGGATTGACATGTATACACTGATGTGTATAAAATGGATAACTAATAAGAAAATAAATAAAATTTTTAAAAAAGGATTAAGCTACTTGCCCAATTCTAATATGGACAGGTAGCCCCCAGGATCAGTTCCAGTTTTATTTCAAAAGTTGGCTTATTATATGTTTCTCCAAAGCTTCAATGTCATGGTGGTTAAATTCCACACCAACTCTCAAAAGTCTGTTTAATTAAGAAGACATTAATAATCTTAGTTGTTATAGGGAAAGGCAGACATTCGGGCAAGGCAAAAAAGAATTTTCTGACATCTCCTTTCTCAGTGGAAATCAGACACCACAGGCATTTTCAAAAACAGATCAAAAGCTTATCTTATCTTGGTCAGTCTTTTCTACATGACTTTGTGTACTTTTCTTACTTCCTAATCAGTCCCTTCCAGAATGTAAGATTTCATCTAGCAAATCGGAACAAAAGGATTTTACAGTTTAATGGAATAAAGTAAGCATACATATCATTGTGGCGGGCAGTGTCCCCAAGGAAAATAACAGAAAAAGTGCAGCAACGGCTAAAAAAGAACTATACTACAAAGTGGTTTAAAATGTAGGATTAGATTCAAATCCATGTGTGTTTGTGTGTGTGTGTGTGTGTGCACATGTGTGTGTGTGTGTGTGTGTGTATAGCACATATTTGGTTAACATTTTAGCATAAATCTTACATGCCTTATGTATAATTCTGCCCCAGTGTTTCCACTCAACAATATGTTATTCTGAAATCTTAGATATCCTCCTCCTTCTTTTTAACTGCTATATAGTATTCCTGATAACTTGATGAACACCCTAGTATTCTCTAAACACTTCAAGCTTCTGCTGCAATGATCCACATGGCAGTGGGAACTGAGGCAATGAGAGCAGAGGAAATAGTTCTAATTGAGAGCCTGTTTATAAGCTGGTTTTAAGTTAGGAACTGCATGTACTCGATGGACTTAAAATTTTAAAAAGCAATTAATAACTAAAATGAGAACATATAGTAGGGTATAGGGAAGAGTGTTATTACCAGACATAGCTGAAATAAGGTTTAGTGAAAAGAGTTTAGATCATTTACATGTTTGGGCCCCAGAGATAAATCTGAAATGTTTAGCAGCAATAGAGCTTGGCAGAGAAATACTTTTCCAGCAAAATTCTGATACATTGTTAAATTCTGTTTTTCCCCCCATGTTCTCACTCCCAGTGCTATCAGTATGTCCTACTATCTTTTGTAAACACCTATATTATTGCACTGCCCTTATCTGATCACATGTCTGCATCCTTTAATCAGTTTTGATGGTTTATTCATTTCTATACCACCTGTATCTTATGGTATATCTGACATTCAAAAAAGCTTTGGGAGTGAATTAATTAACTGATCAATGACTTCCTTAAAAATATTTGATTCACATGATAATCTCAGGGAGTTAGTTTGCTTTGGGATCAAGAAAAACTATTTTTGAAAATGCTCTGTCATTTACCATGTGTGTGACTTTGGGGAAAACAACCTCCCTAAGCCCCAATTTTCCACCTGTAAAACAAGTGTGGTAATAGCACCCTACTTATATATGAACGTTGCAAGGATTACATGAAATAATGCATCAGTATTGGTTACCTTTTGATGCATGATGAATCATCCCAAAACTGGCAATAAACATTTATTATTTCTCATGAATCTGGGTCAGTTGGTCTAAGCTGGCGTCACTCACCTGTCTCACCATTGGCAGGCTGTGGGCTTGAGTGCCTGGGCTCTCCCCTGCATGGCTTTTCTAAAAGACTGTCTCGGGCTCATTCTCCTGGTGGCCTTGGTGTCCAGATGAAGCAGGAGAGTAAAAACTCAGAAGCGCAAGCACTTTTCAAGCCTCTATTTGCATCATATGTGCTATTGTCTCATTTGCCAACGTGAGTCACATGTCTATTCCCAGAATTCACGTGGGAGTGAACTATCCAAGGTGTGGATAGAGGTGATTATTGTGGCCATTTTGCAAACAATCTACCCCAGCATCAAAAGTGTTAGCACAGGGCTTCCCTGGTGGCACAGTGATTGAGAGTCTGCCTGCTGATGCAGGGGACATGAGTTCGTGCCCCGGTTCGGGAGGATCCCACATGCCGCGGAGCGGCTGGGCCCATGAGCCATGGCCGCTGAGCCTGCACGTCCGGAGCCTGTGCTCCGCAATGGGAGAGGCCACAACAGTGAGAGGCCCGCGTACTGCAAAAAAAAAAAAAAAAAAAAAGAAAAAGAAAAAAAAAAAAACTGCCTCTCATACAAAGAACGCTGGCCATCAGGTTTTTCACACAAGCACTCAAAAAAAAAAAAAAAAAAAGAAAAACAAGATGAAAAACCAAAGCTTAAAGTTGTATTTCTTCTAATAAGTTGGTACTTCAGGATTCAGAGTGATTTTCTTTCGTGCCTTTTAGCAATAGCAAGCAACAAAAACAATCTTGTCATGGCACATCCTTCATCAAGAGAGCCAATGAAAAACCCTCTGTATTTATGTGTCCTTATGTTTAAGATGATTTTAAATATAGGCATCATTGACATAGGAATGTCAGCTGTCCAGCTGTCTTTCATACACAAGGAACCTCACAGTTTAAAGATTCTATGCAGCCTACTCTTTCATTTAAAAAGAAAGAAAGAAAAAGATCGGTTAAATTGGCAACATCGAACTGGTATCTCGACATCAGAACACAAAGTCAAAGGCAAAGGTGCCAGGCCATCCCAGGCACTTCCATCTTCTCAGCTTGTATAGAATGGAGCATGTTTTCTTTCATAATTATTCACAGCTTAGGCATGTAGATTAAGCACCTTTGACTTGCTTGGAAGCCAGGAGGAACCAGGCTGGGCTGGGAGGGCTGTAAGATCAAGCCGTTTAGTGATTGTTCTTGGGAATTAGCTGATAAATAATGTACGTAGCATCCCACTGATTCAAGGAGCACCAGTTTGATCTTAGAAATTCTCTTACCGAATTTTTGTAAACAGATCTGAAATGATTTCTGAGAGACTGCATGCTTTTTCCATGCATTTTATTTAATACATAGGCACACGTAGGTAGTCTGATAAAGGCACGTGTGTTTGTGTTATTTCTTTTCCTTTTCAATTGGACACAACTATTACCTCAAAGTAGTTTTAACCACAGATAGATGAAAAATGTGCTCTTGGGTTGCTCTTGTGATCTGATCTGAAATAAAAATAATGAAATTGCCTTGTCCTATGTAAATATGATTTTTTAACAAAGTGAAATATACTCAGATTCAAAAATACGGCATTATGATTCTAAGTTACATTATACACCTGAAATCTCTGGTGATATTGATGGAAAGGAAAAGTACTAAAGAAAAAAGGTTTGAGAAAACTGGGTATGAAATCCTGAAACGACGCATAATCTCACAGACAAGAGCTCGGTACACCAGGCTGTGAACAGGGAATAGTAACTTCTGATTAACATGTCGACAAGATGTCATTCATATATTCTCTGGGCTGCGACCAACAGGCCATTTACTGGGGTTACATCTGAATTGTTCAAATGAGGAATCAGAGTCAACTAAGGCATTTTAACGCATTTCATGTAAGCAATATTTTCCAGAAAGCACACTCACGCACCCTGCAGTGGATCTCCAAATGAAGGGCACACCCCGTAGAGCAGCACATGCCTCCACGCAACAGCACTCAGTCTCTGCCAAAGGAAGACGGCACAGATGAACAAACTGGATCTAAAACTTTACTAATGAGATACTTTACATTCTGGTTTTCATCTGGTTTTCAGACTAAATGTTCTAAGGTTGATGTGTTTTATACTCAAGGTACCTTTTAATTCAGACTAACCACATTTTAAATGCTGAATATCCACGTGGGGCTAGTACCTAGCATATCAGACAACACAGGTCTAAAAAACTCTAGGTCATCATTCCTGAAAGAAAAGCTTCATCTGTTAAAAAAAAATAATATAATAAGAGTAGCAGTAATAATAACAACAGCTAACACTGGTATGGTGCTTATTATGTGTCCTGTTCTAAGCACTTCACAGGTATGAATTCATTTACTCTTCACAAGTATGCTATGAGGATAGCAACATGCCTAACCGATGAAGAACATAAGACAAAAAGGAAGGTTAGTACTTGTCCAAGGCCACAATGAGACCAGAATCTCAGAACATACTAAAGAATCCAGGATGGAAGAGAGATGGAAGGGAAATGCACTAATTGCCTCATTTCCCTAC
>NW_006791294.1:350075-353537 GCF_000442215.2 Lipotes vexillifer
TTCCCTACAAAAGGAGTCAGTGAATATTATTTTATTCTGAAGTTGTTGATACATGTAGGATTCAAATATGCTAATTCAAGAAATAAAAGTAGCATTAAGATACTTCCAAAATGCTGGAGGGGATACATGTGGGAAAATGTTGATATTAGAGTATACTATAGAAAAAAAAAGGATACAGCAAGGAGACAGACTGAGGCTATACTGATGACAGAAATAAGAACAATGAATGTCTCAACCACAATAAATAGATTTCATATTAATCAAGAAGACTTTCAGAATTAGTCAAAAACTTAAAATATATTGTACTATAAAATATATAATAAAACGAAGTGACTCAAGTTTTTTGTTTTTTGTTTTAAAATAAGAGGATGGGAAAAATATGTCAGAGAAGCAGAAAAAACAAACAAACTTGGGATCAGAGCATCAGGCCTGATATCACTGACTGCAGTTTAAAGAAGGAAAGCACTAAACAAAGGGAAAAGTCAAGTTTGTGATTTAAAATAGAAAAAAACTATATATACTAAATTAAGGAGCATTGAAATGTATAAAACAGTGTTCTCCAAATTTTAGTAATTCACCTTCTTGTTCCATAAGTTTTTGCTACATCTTCATAAAATTTATAATATGCTTAATATGATTTCTTTAAATTGAATTTTTTTAATTAAATAAAAACATTTTAAACAGAAGCTCTACATCACCATCAAAACCAATTTCTAGTGCTATAAAAAAAGGTTACTATTAAACAAACCAAAACAATACATTAGTGAATTTCTGTAGAATCTATTGTCACTGAAGAAACAGGAGGAAATAGCACCCTCAAACTGGATAATAAAGGAGTTTTGAAAAAAGACTATTTACAAAGCTGTGGGCTGGTGGGGCAAGTTTAGAAATCAACAAGGAATAATGCAGTGCCATGGAGATAGCAACAGCTGGGAGCAGTTACCAGGCCTTGACCAGACGGAGCAAAGAAATGGAGTGATAACTAGACACAGAATGAACAGCTCTAGGGGGAGGACCAAAAGATAGGAGCTACTGCATTTGGTGATGGAATGAAGCCAACCTGAAGTAACCCAGCAGAAAAGGAGCCAGGGAAACAAAGACCCTTACCTCACAATTCTCCAGTCTCTTGCCATTGCCCTGTTGGTGGGATCCAACAGAAAGAGGACAAGGAAATCAGATTATTCAAGACATACTGATCACCTCCTAGGGCAGAGATCAAAGGAAAGAGGGGTGGAGAACATGTGCACACGGGCAAACAAGATGCACAGAACATCTCCATATTCTGCTTAATATTCTCACCTGAGTGGTTCTTCTCTATTATCACATGGAATTAGCAGAGTTAGCAAAGTCATAAAAATATGCTAACACCACTGAGTTGAGATTTTATTCTACCATAATGAAAACTTGAAGACAAATGAAAAATAAATAACATCCTCACCACGTAATCCAATGTTATTCATACTATGTCCTTTAAAACATCTTACTGTTTAAACCATCTTACATCACCTTTTAAGAATTCCACACCTTGGAATATGTATTAAGCCTCTGAGATATAGCAAGAGCACAAAAATCATATAAATATACTAGTCATTGGAAGCATCATGAGAACATTCCATCCTTAACAAATCATAAAATTATAAAAGAAAAGTTAAATATAGACAAATCTGAATAACAGAGTCCACAGGTATAGAATTTAAATATTGCTATAAAAAGATACAAAATGTAGCTGCTTCTTAAGTGTGCATAAGTTATTTATAAATACTGATCATAAGTTAGACTCAAAGCAAATTCAAAATTCAAAAAAAACAGAAATAAGATATAGTCAGCCACAGTTCCCAACAATAATGCAGTGCACCCAGAAATACATAACAACTGAAGAAACCAAATCTCTCAAATGCTGGCAATTTAAAAGAAAATACTTTTTAATATTAAGTAAAAGTATAATTGCTGAATCATTAGAACATGATGATACTGAAAGCTCTCCATATAAAGTGTAGGATGATGCCAAAGATTTCCTAAAAAAAAGAAAAGGCAAAATCATAAACATTTTCCTTACCCAAAAAGAGAAAGAACAAAAATGGACAGCATGTTCAACATAAAAACATAAGAAAAAGAACTCAAAGAAAAAGTTAAGGCAAGCTGAACAACAGAATTAATACACATAAAACCAAACTCATTTATAGGTAGGCAGAAAAAGTAGAAATGACAAGTGCATGAAATAATTGAAAAGAAAAATTGAGTTAATACATATAAAAGCACTCATTCATGTACTGGGAAATAGAAAAAATAAAATTGATAAATACATAAAAATAATTCTTTGAATAAAAAACAAACTACTTTATTAATAAAAAAGGATACATTAACATCCAAACCTAAGGATGTGAAAAATGGAACTGACTAAAAGGATTCTAAAAGAATATTTCCTCTAATATATGCTAATAAATTTGAGAATGTGAATAGACCATTTTCTATAAATATAAAAGTACTGTACTGCAAATTGACTCAACAAAAGATAGAATACTTGAATAGACCCAAAACCGAGGAAGAAATTGAGAAAATTGTCAAAGATCTGCATCTCAATGAAGTTCCAGACAATTTCATGCTTGAATTCATTCAAACCTTCAAGAAACAGATAATTCATGAGCTTTTTAAATTGTTCTAAAGCATAAAGTTAGAATTAATGCTTCCTAATTCTTTTCACAAAACCTCGATAGCATAAATACCTAAGCTTGACAGGGATAGCACTGAAAACAAAACCTATAAACCAAAGCCATGAATATTGATTCAAGAGTCATAGAGTTTCAGCAAGCAGAATCCACATTACATTTAAAAAATAATACACTGAACTAAGTGGGTTTTAGTTCAGATAGTCAAGAACAATTCAATGTTAGAAAAATATCATTTTAATTCAGCATATAAATAGGCAGAAAAGAAAGTAATAAAATAATATGGTTATCCGTATAACCATAAATGCCAAAAACTTACCTGGTAGAATTCAGCAGCCAATTCTATGTGTATTAATATAAAAACATAATGTCATTTACTATAAAGCAGATCTAGCTGCTAAAATTTTAACGAGATACAAATAAACTCTCAGTTACAAAAGAATGAATCACGATGATTTGTTTCCATATCAACAGCTTTCAATTTTGACAGGAGAGCTCACTTGCTTCTGGAAGAACAAGGGAAGCCTGAATAGGAAAGTGTGGACTTCAGAATTTGACAAACACAGGCGCAAATACGGTTCAGCCAGGTATTAGTAGGGTGATCATGACCAATTATATAATCTGCCCAGGACCCAGAGGTTTTTTTCTTGGATTTTTTTTTTTTTTTTTTGGGGTATGTGGGCCTCCCCCTGTTGTGGCCTCTCCCGTCACGGAGCACAGACTCCGGATGCGCAGGCTCAGCGGCCATGGTTCACGGGCCCAGCCGCTCTGCGGCATGTGGGATCTTCCCGTACCG
>NW_006791294.1:353611-366135 GCF_000442215.2 Lipotes vexillifer
TTGGATTTTTTTTTTTTTTTTTTGCGGTATGTGGGCCTCTCACTGTTGTGGCCTCTCCCGTTGTGGAGCACAGCCTTCTCACGCACAGGCTCAGCGGCCATGGCTCACGGGCCCAGCCGCTCCGCGTCAGGTGGGATCTTCCTGGCCCGGGGCCCGAACCCGTGCCCCCTGCATCGGCAGCCGGATTCTCTCAACCACTGCCACCAGGGAAGCCCAGGTCCCAGAGTTTTTTAAAGCGACGTGAGGGCAATAAATCACATCTTGCCAGGTCACTCTGAGGAGTACAAATAAAATATTCAGACTAGTCAGTACACAGTAGGTGCTCAAAAACTTCTCCCTTCAGTGCCCCTGTTGCCAGCTCTGGCACTAATAATTTGCACAATTCGCATTTGAATCTGAGCTTACACGGGAAGTATTTTCTTAGAAGACCCTCACCCGCCCACTACCTCTATTTAGAGAGAAAGCATCACAGGTTACTGTATTTTCCCATTATAAAATAATTCTTGCTTATTTGGAAAAATTGGGGAAAAAATGAAAATACACAATATAGAGTTAAAGTTTCTCATCATTCTCTCTCATTGGCATCATTAGATTTTAACATATATCCTTCTGTGCTTGGGATCATACTTGGAATTGTAATTTTAAATAACATTTTAAAATAGAACTTTAAAGTCTTCAGTGGAAAAGTACTTAAATTGAAAACCTCATTCCACATGTAATTTTACAGCTACCCATCCATTTTCCAACATCAGAACCTGCAGCGTTTTTGATCCGATCAAAAGTCATACACTATGAACTACATACAGTCTGTCAGTTTTTATAAACTCGTATCGTTGGTCAAATGTGGAAATGGTTCAAGACCATTTCAGCGCCTTTCAGTGTCTCTTTCTGGTAGCTCACTCAACAACCATTATCAAGTAGGAAGGACAACAGACACAATGGCTGGAATAGAATCCTGCCTGATGCCATGGGGTAAAGCTTCATTATTTATGAATCTAACAAAAAGTGAAGTGAAAGTTGGACACTTTCCAGTTAATTTCATCAATGTAGACAACTCAACTGTATATTTGAGTTCCTCTGTGGCAAGTAACACAAATGAATTCTTGTGTCTCCTTTAACCTTGAATTATCTGGTGAAACTGTCCATACAGCTGAGATTAACCATGTAATGGCCAACATTCCAGTTTCCACTGGGCTGTTGAAAACTTCACTACACTGATAGCACCCCAAGGCTTTTGTCTGTTCAACCTTTTTATGTTGCCTATAGTTAAAGTTGGCTGCAATTAAACACAAGATTGTCTAAAAAGCCCATTATTGTCCTTGTTTAGCTGCCTAATTTCCTTCCATTTATATGTTCTTAGAGCCTTTCCAAACGACATTTTCCTAGCTAATTTGGGAAACACACTTTACAAAGAGCAGGTAATTTTGTTTTGTTTTGTTTTTTTTGTTTGTTTGTTTTTGCGGTACGTGGGCCTCTCACTGCTGTGGCCTCTCCCGTTGCGGAGCACAGGCTCCGGAAGCGCAGGCTCAGCAGCCATGGCTCACGGGGCCAACCGCTCCGTGGCATGTGGGACCTTCCTGGCCTGGGGCACGAACCCGTGTCCCCTGCATCGGCAGGCGGACTCTCAACCACTGCACCACCAGGGAAGCCCAAGAGCAGGTAATTTTAAAAGCATCATTCTAATGTTGGTCTTTCATTATTTCTCTAATAAGCAACATAATTGGTACAGGCTGAGGCCACCTAAAGATCAACCTTTAGACAAACCTTGTATATTCAAGTTAAAAAACCTCTTCCTGAGCCCAACTGCATTCTCTTAGGGGAAAATTTGAGAAAGATTAAAGTTGTAAGATTTCTTCTTCCATCGCCCCGCACTCCAACCCCTGTAAAACATCGTTTATCAGTTCATGTCCTGGAGAAGCAGACATAATTGCAGGAGCTCTAAGAAATAAAGGGAAGAATCTGTCACATCCTATTTTTATCAACTTTGTTTTGAAAGCTTTCGATGTGTAACTTCTTTTATTAAATGATTTTATGCATATGTTCTCTATGAGAGGAGAATAAGATGCATGTATGCTGTCTGCTGTATCTAGGGTGTCATTTGGAGAATCAACCTCAATTCTAATTAATTCAAATCTAATTAATTCCCCTTCAACTAGAAAAGCATGAAAACAGTCCATAAAATAAAACTTGTAAGTCAGTTACATTGTCAAGTCACAGAAAAAATATTAAATGGGTAGGACAGAGACATCCTACATGTGCCATGGACTGCCATGCAAAGAGGTTTACTAGGTAGTGGATTGATTTTTAAATCCACATTCAAGTGTTATCCAAACTCTTGTTCCACCATTGAACTAATACCATTGTGTCCAATGGAGACACAATCTCATGTTGAAAAGACCTCCTTGTTGTGTAGAATGCAGGATGAAGCATTCGTACAAACCAGTCATCCAAGGGAACAGACAAGACAGGGATTCTCTTAAATTCAGATAACAAGCCTGATCTGAAATTGTGGCTAAAAACAACACTCATGATTTTTATAGACATTTGTGATCTTTCATAGGTTTCTGGGAAATAACCCCATAAAATAATCCCAAGGGAATGGGATACTGGAATTGCTCGGGTCCAAGTCACACGGTCCGTCCAGCAACTAAGGGTGGAATCAACTTCCCCCAAAGCACCCAGGCCAAGAGTCACGAGAGGGCATCGCAGAGGAATGCAGCACACTGTTAATGTTATCAAAAGTGGGGTCCGGCTACTTGCCACTCAAAAGGCAATAAAGAGGCAAGGTTGGTGGAAAGGAAAATTTGCTTTATTTAAGCAGCCGGCACCCCGGGCCGGGGGTGGGGGCCAGGGGTGGACTCATGTCCAAAGGCCACCTCCCCGCCAACTGACAATCAATGGGCAAGAGCTTTTTATAGATGGAGGGAGGGGGCTACATGCCGAAACAGCACAGGCAGCTGTGACAGTCATCTTGAAACTGGTCATGCAGTGGCCTGACCAGTGTCATCTTGATTGTTTTGAGTACAGTTAATCTTGAGTTCCAGGGTCGGTTTATTCTTGTTTCTTTGAGGCCAGTTCTCGGAATTGTGGCAGCTTATGTCATGGCTACAGTCTGGTCATCGTACAGTTAAATTCTTCCACCTGTTGGGGGTTTCAGTATCTACAAAACAGCTCAAAGGACATGGCTCAGAATATTATCTGTAGCCCTTGAGGAGGAACTAAAGGTCCTTGACTTTAATGACTAAACTAATATTATTTGGCCTTGTTTGACTGTTTTCCTTTGCTTCTGCATTTCTCACTTCTCTTATTTTTTGACTAAAGTTTTTCTACAAACAAAAGGCAGGCGGAGGACATGGGAGGGAAGGACCTTAGGGTGCTGCTCTGTTTCACTAACAGAAGAAACGTGAGTGGAAACAGGTAGTCTGCTATCTCAGACACTCTAAAATTGTTCCCTTGATTAAAAGTCATAATGGATATTTTAGTTCTTAGATATTACTTCTCTCTCCAAGGCACTTTAGTGGAACTAGTCTATATTATAAGATTAAATGAAACAGCTTTCTAGCAACAGTTCTCTTATTTATTGTGAAAGTATTATTGAAGGCATTTTTTGGTATATCTCACACTTCCCTTTGTTTTACAGAATCCATATGAGAACTTTTTATCTGCTGTTAACATTAATTATTGTTATGATTCTCCTGAGAAATATGCTCAATTCTATCTTCTGGAAACTGTAACTTGTGTGACTAATTATGTTTCCTAATATTTCCTTATTTTTACCTCTGAGAGAATATAGGGCTCTACCCTTAGCAAACAAATGTACAGAAAACATACACTGGATAATGATGATGATGATTGTTATTATATAGGTTCACTTTTTTCTTTCCTGTCTACTTGTAATTTGAATTAGTTCAGTGCATTTTATATATTCTTATAAGGTACAACTCATATTTCCCAGAACAAAGAGTGATATAAATATATCAGGAGTAACAAAGTCAGTAGCTTATAGGAGCCAAGCAAGTGATGGAAATGGTGAAGCATCCCACATGGGGACTAGCAAAGAGCATGTGCGCCTCTTCTAAAGGAACAGCCGTTCTTTAGGTCCAGCCACTTGGCACCACAAGGAAACGGGAGACCAACATGGCCACATCTTTCAAGAGAAACCAGAACTTCATCCTAGCCCTATACTGCCTTCACAGACATAACATTGGGGGGTAATACAGAAAGTTAAAGCTATTCTTAGCCATTTATTTTTGTCTTTATTGAAAGCATAACAAATCAGAAATATGTGGTTTATTAAAGCAGAAAAGAGATTGGTGGAAAGGGTATTAGCTATAGCTCATGGTGTCAACAAGGAGTTTGCAGAGCTGGGCTGGGAAAATGGACCTGCCACCACCGCACGCTCACCAACATGCTGCTGGGCTCTGTCGCCACCATCACACCGAACTCTGGGCACGGGACCCTGTCTTCACCTCACAGATGAATCCCAAATGCATCCTGCCTCTTGGAGCATTTAGTAGCTGAGCTTAGCCGTATGCTCAAGACAAAGCTGCCAGGAATGAATGAGAAAATGTGTCTGAGCTTTCATCATCCAGTGTTGGATGGTGAGACACATCCAGTGATTTTCTAGACACAGGGGTTCACATGCTTGGCGTGCACGAGCAAAAGGGCAAGTGTCTGCTGTGTACCCCGAGAGCAATATCCCATTGATGGTTTCTTGAAACAAGAAAGAAAAAATCCTATTTTACGTTAAGTGATATTTTTCTTTTAAAACATCCAATTTACTATGCTTTTAATAAAGAGGAAGTAAGATCAGTGTCTTTGGGATCACTACTTTTTATTCATCAGTGTTAAGGTTCTACCTTTGAAAGTTACACAGGGTCGTAAAATAATAACACATCCCTTGTTTGGGAGGTTAGACAAAAATTTAATGGTCTCCCTGTGGGAGGTAAAAATAAAATTATCTAGATGACCAAGCAAAAGCCTTACAGCCACCTTTGTGGAGAACCAACCGGGAGGCCTTAGTGACAGCCTCCAGGTGGTATCAAAATCCAGTAGCTCAACGTTTTTAGGTTAGAATCACTGGGGAAGACTGAAAGGGTTTAAAAGGGCTGATGCCCAGGCCATCCCCAGAGCCTGAGATTTAACCTGCCTAGAATGAGGCCCAGCATCACTATCTGTTCAATGTTCTTCAGGTGCTTTCCTGGTTGAGAACTACTGTCCTGAGACCAAGAAGAAGCACCTAGTCCCACAAACAAAGACAAAGGGGAAAAGAAATTTGTTCCGGGGGCACAAGACAGCATCTTTCCAAAAACACCCATCCCCCTGGCATGAAATTAGAGCCCTTTATTTGGGACGGGATGAATGGGATGACAAGTTTTATCAAGTCCAGAGGATGGGTAGTGACTGCTGAGCGCTGATGTAAAAATGATAATAATTGTGAGGCTGGAGTGAAGCCAAACAGGAGAAAGTACAGTGACTGAGGCCGCCATGGGTGCAGGGAGAGCAGCTCCAGCAGGGAGACCAGGTGTGTGCCACCCCTGAGTTAAAGCATCTTCCACAAATGGGCTCAGGACCTCTGATGGACACCGTGACTAGCTCTGACACGGCAGAGAATCTGGCTCTGTGAGAATGAGGCCACAGGCAAGTCGAGGTTTTGAAAGAGAAGCAAGACAGAAAAGAACCACAGTAGGGTCCTCAGAGTGTGACCTAGAGACTCCTGGAGGTCTTCCTTTTAGGAAGTCCACGAAGTCAAAACTAGGTTCATAATAACGTGGAGATATATACATATGTGTGTGTGTACCACCCTGTATACATGTGTCTTATCAGTCTATCCATTCATCTATCTCTGAGAGTGACCGCTTCCTTAAATTTTGTACCGTAGGCACCTCCCTTGCTTTACTCTGGGTCACACCCTGTTTTCTTCAGAGCACTTAATCACTATCTGAGATTATCTTGAATATTTACTTATTTTCTCCACCTCCAGTTTTTAGATTTCAATTACCGCTTATGGGAGATTGATTACAAAAATGTCCCAAATCATCCCCTTTCCTGGGACCATGTCCTTTGCACCTCCTCCCAAAAGAGGTAGAATCTATTCCCTCACCCCGATGAATTCAGGCTGGCCGCTGATTTGCTTTAGCTTACAGGATGCAGAAGAATGATAGTGGGTCAGTTCTCAGCATGGGTTCAAGGACCTTCCACTCTTTCTCTTGGAACTCGGATTTTACGAGGAGAACACGCCCTGCTAAGTTGAGCATAAAAGACCACGCACAAGAGAGACCAGCTATCCCAGGCAAGGCCATCCTAGACCAGCCGGCAGCTAGCCACCTTCAAATACATGAGAGAGCCCAGCCAAGGTTAGCTGAGCTGCCTACCCTCTCTGGGGCTGATTTCAGGTGTATGAATGAGCCCAGGTGGGAGCAGCAAACAACCCACATGCCCTGTAGGTTCATGAGCAATAATAAATGCTTATTGTTTTAGGCAGCTTTTTCATTATTAATGATGACTCACAGCATTATTGTGGCAGTAGACAGTAGATTCACCCCTCTATTCCAAGAACCAAGAGTGGTGCTTGATACTTAGAAATATATTTGGGTAAACTCCTCCAAAACCGGTGGATGTTAGAAAGAATGAAAAATGAACTCAAAAACCCCCACCTATTTATACACTAGCCCAATTACATTTTCTCAGCTTGGTCTAGAGCTAACCTCAACCATATAATAAGTTTGTTCATGCAATTAATTCAGTTCTTCTGGGCATCCACACCAATTAATGGAAAAGACAAAGACCAACTTTAGAATAGACATTTCTACTAAATAAAAAGTATTCAAGTATTTATATCTACTCTCTCTCCCTGCAGAGTCTATAAATACACCAGCCCAGACAAGCTTTATCGGTGTTAGCTGAAGCAGACTGCAGCTAAGAGACAACTGTGGTTTTCCACTTCCCTTTGAGCCACTGCTCGTACAGAATGAAGAATCCGCGGTTTTGTTTCTGCCTAATCATTTACTGTAATGCTGAAGGGAAGAAAAAAAATCTTGGAAACTTTGACCAAAATCAGTTTAGTTTTTGCATTATCACAGCAGGAGAGGAAAACATGGGTTTTCATTTTTAAGGATAATTAAAGTGTGTACAAGAACTAGCTAAGTCTAAATAATATTAGGAACATTTGAAATGTTTTTAAATGGATTCAGGGCTGCACTGGTTTCTGCCTTTAGATCATAAAGTCCGTTGGCTGCCAACTTTCATCTGCTCTCAGCGGTGGCAAAGGCGCTGAATACTCTGCAAATTGTAGATGCCATTGACTAATTCAGAGAAATTCCTGGCTTAGAAGTTACCGCTTAAAGACTCCTGTCGTAGTTAAAAAAAAAAAAAATTAAAATTAATGTCTTCTTTGAATGCTATTATTGTTTAAATTAATTTCCATTCATAATGCACTACCAATTAAGTCAATTAAAATATTGGGCTTTTAATAATAATTGAATATTTCATACTGAAGTGAGTTTTTCTTTGTGTGTGTGCTAACGACCTTCATGCATCTATATGTATGTCATGAGTTGTTTTCTTTTTCCTCCCTTCCTTTCTCCTTCCCTGTCTTTTTTTAATTGAATTATAGTTGATTTACAATGTTATATTAGTTTCAGGTATACAACATAGTGATTCAGTATTTCTATAGATTACACTCCATTTAAAGCTATTACAAAATAATGGCTATATTTCCCTTGTTGCTTACCTATTTTATACATAATATAAATATCCTTGTTGCTTATCTATTTTATACATAGTAGTTTGTATCTCTTAATCCCATAGCCCTATCTTGCCCCTCCCCACCTCTCTCTGAGATAAAGAAGATGTGAGATATGTAGATATACAATGGAATATCACTCCGCCATAAAAAAGAATGAAATTCTGCCATTCACAACCATGTGGATGGACCTAGAGAATATTATGCTTAGTGAAATAAATCAGGCAGAGAAAGGCAAATATTCTATGTCATGATATGTGGAATCTAAAAAATAAAACAAACAAATGTGTCAATCAAAACAGAAACAGACTCACAGATATAGGGACCAAACTAGCGGACCTATCTTTCTTCATCTCTCTCTCCTTCCTGCCGGCCTCTTTCCTCTCCCTCTTTTCTTTTCTCCCTTCATCCCCCGCCCCCTTTCTTTTCCTCTCTCTCTGCTTTTTCTTTCTTTTCTCCTCCCCTCCCCTCTCTCTCTCCCTCCCTCCCACCCCACGCCCTTTGGTGGCCACTTCCTAAGAGCCAGTGGATAAGAAAGGCTATTTCTTTCTGTAGCACTTTCACTCAGGTAACACACAGCACAGGAACAACATCTCTGAGTTGGTCTGTTTCCCGAGCTGACCATAGTAGATCCTGAACAGAAAATTTAATGTGTCCGGGAATCACTAGACTTTTTAACTTTACAATTGCAGACTGAATTCTTCCTTTTATATCTTAGAGGTCAGAAAAAAATTACATCTTTGGGCAACTTTCCCTTTTCCAATTAACCTGCTTGCATATTTTCAGTATTTAATTTTACAGTTTTAAACTACCCATAAGGCTATGTGTATTGCTGATATTCTGAAATACATCACAAATTTATCTTTGTTTTATGAACTGCCGGCCGAACACTAGATACCATCATTTGATCAATTTGTGTATTTGATCAATACGTTTTATTTGTATCCATTTACATTAATCAGGACAAGTACTAAATTGGTATGCTAGTTCAATATGACTTCAGTTTAATCAATTTTATCAGTTGATTACCTCATTTAGTTGGTGTTTTCATTCTTCTATGTAACTAACCCCAGGATTTAAAACTAGCTTTGTCATTGGGAGTCCAAAATTAACTTACATTTCTCACAAGAGAATGAGAAACAGCACAATTAGGATACTTGTTAAAGTAGATTTTAAATCAGAAAGATCAAATTCAAAACATAAAATAATAACCTGACAGGGTTTAAAAATTATCGTGAATGTTGACCCAATACTGATGTGAATATCGTGAAATATCTGCACTTGTACTTGCCTATTAAAAGGTTTATTTGCAGAAGTCTTTTGTAAGGTAATTTGATAATACATTTTATAATAACTGTAGAAGTGTTCATAAACTTGATGAGTTATTACCACAAGGAAATAAGAAACACTCCATCCAAAAAAACTGGGAAAATATCTGGGCATGAGGACGTCTATCATGGTGCTATTTATAGTAGTAGTAAAATATTAAAATCAACATAAATGTCCAACAATAGGAGAATGACCAAATAAATTACAGTAATATGAAATTGATGGAGTTTTATACAGCCATTAAAAATAAAAATCATGAAGACTATATAGGAACATGGAACATTCCTATACTAAAATGTTGAGTTATCTGTGTTATCATTTAATTTATATGAGAACCATACAGCTGTAACTATTTATCCAGTATGTGCTTAGTGAGAATGTGTCAGGCCCTGTGCTAAGAGCACCAGGCCAAGGCTGGCACGTAAAGCCAGACAAAATACGATCCGTGCCCTCTGATCTGGTCCACCTGCAGGAGCATCCCCAGATCTCCACTTAGGAACTGTGTGCCTCTTCTTGAGATACTTAATCTCTTGCAGTCTGTTTCTTTCTCACCTGCAAAAACAGGGATCAGATGAGTGACCACCTCATGCAGCACTTCTTTGAGTATTTAGTAACTTTTTATATGTAATTTGTTTAATACAGTGCTTGGTGTGTTAGTTTGCTGGGGCAACTGTAACAAAGTACTAAAGACATCTACTGTCCCACAGTTCTGGAACCTAGAAGTCCACAATCAAGGTGTGGGCAGAGTTGATGCCTTCTGAGGGCCATGACAGCATCTTTTTCATGCCTCTCCCTTCAGTGCTAGTGGTTTGCTGGCAATCTTCAGCATATGCCTCGGCTACCGGAAGCATCACGCTGATCTCTGCTTTCATCCTCATATGATGTTCTCCCTGTGTGCATGTCTGTCTCCAGATTTTCACTTTTTTTTTTTGGCGGTACACGGGCCTCTCACTGCTGTGGCCTCTCCTGTTGCGGAGCACAGTCTCCGGACGCGCAGGCTCAGCGGCCATGGCTCACGGGCCCAGCCGCTCCGCGGCACGTGGGATCTTCCCGGACCGGGGCACGAACCCGTGTTCCCTGCATCAGCAGGCCGACTCTCAACCACTGCACCACCAGAGAAGCCCCAGATTTTCACTTTTTTAAGGATACCATTCACACTGGATTAGGCCCACCCTAGTGACCTCTTATTAACTTGGTTACCTCCGTAAAGACCCTTTCTTCAAATAAGGCCACATTCTGAGGTACTGGAGGTTAGCACTCCAACATATGAATTTGGTGGGGGGCTCAGTTCAACCCATAACACTTTGTATATTATAAGCTTTCAACAGATGTTGGCCACTATCGTTACTATTATTACCAATATTGTTAAGAGTAGTGGCCATAGAATAGCATGATAGCGTGTGTGGTAAAACCAGACATGTTAACGAAATAAGATGAAAGCAGTTGATTTGCTAGGGTGATAAGGTTCTTAGTGATCAAGGATTTTTTTTGTTTCCTTGTTTTGTTTTTGTCACTCTTATTTTAAAATTTCTATAATGCCCATCCTTCCATAGAGTTTGTGCTATTTAAAAGGGAGGAAATCTAGAACATCTCTTAAATATAAGTAATTGCCATTCAAACATAAATGCAAATTCCCACACTTCCCTCTGGTTCCCATCTTCATAATATTGTCTCTCCCTCTCAAATAGAAACACTGATGAAAAGTCCAGCTCCCTGGTGGACAAGGAGGGAGGTTCTCTTTGTCTTCATTCTGTGCTCTCCAGTCTTTAATTATATTAAACAGCAGCCTGCTCACCTGCCTTTGTGTCAGTTCCTAGGATTTTATTTCAACACGTCTGCTTATCCTGGCCAGAAGAACAAGGCGTAAGTTTTAGATTTCTCTCATCTCTCCTGACCACAGTGTAGTGATTATGACATACGTTACTGCCTATAGATTCTTTACAGGAAAAAGGTCTTCAGGCCAAGTGACAAAATCTTTGCCTTTTTTAGAGTTATTCTTTGCTCTCACCATCTTTTTAAATATTTATTTTCCTCCAGGTATTTTGTCTTCCTGGTGTCTCACCATCCTTGAGTTAGGACCCAGTGTTTTGTTTTCAGAAAAAAGTACCTTGGATTGTGTAGTTTTCAGATTAAGAAGAAATAAATGGGGCTTCCCTGATGGTGCAATGGTTGAGAGTCCACCTGCCGATGCAGGGGACACGGGTTCGTGCCCCAGTCCAGGAAGATCCCACGTGCCACGGAGCGGCTGGGCCCGTGAGCCATGGCCGCTGAGCCTGCGTGTCCGGAGCCTGTGCTCCGCAACGGGAGAGGCCACAACAGTGAGAGGCCCGCGTACCGCAAAAAAAAAAAAAAAAAAAAAAAAAGTGAGAAGAGGAATAGGGTTTTGAACTCTGGCATAATGAATCAGATCACGCAACTGGAGCCTTGCCTACTAAATTAGGCCGATAATATTTTTCCCTCTAGGTGAGACCTGAATGGTGCTCCTTTTGGATGTGTCAGAAATAGGATTGCAAAGAAGGGTTCATGCACAATTAGGGAAAATAAATCTTGTGCAAAGATATTTTGGCAAACGTGGCCGTAGTGACTGCTTCCTCACTTCCTCCCAGATGCCGTCTGAGTGCAGTGTTCCTCCTTATATACCTGCAGCACAGGGAGAGGTCGTATCCTTAGAATGAGAGAGAAACTAGATTTAGAGACCAACTACGATTTTTTGCCAGTGGAGACCTATCTGTCCAATATTGCTTTAATAACAAAACAAACTTCCAAGAATTTTATGGAATTTTCCCTTCACCATCTGCGTTAGGCAGAATTCCAGAATGTCCCCCAAGATCTCCATGCGTTGGTGTGCGTGCCCAGCATAATACCGACAGAAGCAGGTGAGCCCTTCTGAAAGAGGCTCAAAAGACAGAGATAGGAGAGAGAGAGACCTGAGGCAGCAGAAGATGCTTTCCTGTTGGCCTTGAGTAAGAAAACCGCTGTGCTGTGGAGTGGACCACATGGTGGGGAGCTGAGGACCTCAGTCCTATAACCAACAATGAACTGAATTCTGACAGCAGTCAGGGAGCCTGGAAGAAGACCCCAACCTCAGATGAGACCCCAGCCCTGGCTGACACCTTGATCAGAGGCTTGTGAGACCCTGAGCAGAAGGACCAGCTAAAGCACATCAGACTCCCAACCTAAGGAAAACGAGAGATAGTAATAAGTGTTCAGGGCTTCCCTGGTGGCGCAGTGGTTGAGAGTCCGCCTGCCGATGCAGGGGACATGGGTTCGTGACCCGGTCCGGGAAGATCCCACATGCCGCGGAGCGGCCGGGCCCGTGAGCCATGGCCGCTGGGCCTGCGCGTCCGGAGCCTGTGCTCCGCAGCGAGAGAGGCCGCGGCAGTGAGAGGCCCGCGTACCGCAAAAAAAAAAAAAAAAAAAAAAAGAGGGGGTTGGTTTAAGCGGCCAATAA
>NW_006791294.1:367686-414551 GCF_000442215.2 Lipotes vexillifer
TGTGTGTGTGTGTGTGTGTGTGTGTGTGTGTGTGTACGTACGTACTATTCAGCCATAAAAAAGAAGGAAATCCTGCCATTTGCAAGGACACGTATAGATCTTGAGGGCATTATGCTAAGTGAAATGTCAGAGAAAGACAGACACTGTATAATCTCATTTACATATGGAATCTAAAAAAAACAAACTCACAGAAAAAGATATCAGATGTGTGGTTGTCTGAGGCAGGGGTGAAGGGTGGGGGAATTGAGAGAAGGTGGTCAAAAGGTAAAAATTTCATGGATTCAGACTGTTCCCACCAAAGTATATCATTAACAATTCTCTCAGTAAATTTAGGAGAGGCTAACTTTCTTAATTTGAATATACCTAAAAACGCCTTTTTGTCCTGTTTTCTTTAATAATTTTATTGATGCATGCAAACATAAAGAAACAGTGCAAACCATAATGGCGTAGTTCAATGCATTTTTTAAAATAATAATAGTAATAATAATAAAATCTTAGATAACCAGCACCCATATCAAGAAATAGAAGCTCACCAGCATCTCCGAAGCCCCCCAGCATCTCCAAAGCCCCCATGTGTCTCTGAGTCACCGTCCTTTCTTCCCACCTCAAAGATGATCTCTCTCCTGACTTTTTACCCCACACTTCAGTTTGCCTGTGTTTGAACTTCAAATTAATGGACGAAGGTCGTTTTGAACATATTTATATTTTGGATCTTTCTAACTTGTTTTAGTATCTCACGTCTCATGGGGGTGGAAATTCTCCCCTTAGCTGTGTCCCTCAACTGTCATGAGGGACAGATGACTGTCCCTCACGGTGGATCATATCCTCCTGTAATTTTTTATTATGAGCTTCTATTTGGGACAGGCATATATTCTATTCTTTTTCCTCTTGGATTCCCATGTGTCCGGGGCTTGGAAGAATCCACATAGAAGAGTTTGTGTGCTCTGACATGCACTGACTGCTTGGAATGGTCTAAGGTTATATGAACTGACCTGGCTTTAGATTCCTACCCTGCAGTTGGTAAAATTTCAGATTCCACACCTGTGCATCATACGTGAAATCAAAATATACATACTTCTGGCAAATCCCCAGTACTTGCTATAACTTGCCTCCTATACAACTTTTTTCAAATTGACGCAAATACCTTTTTTTATAAATTCAAAACCAAACTCTCTGTATGATGATGCAGACATCAAATACAGTTATAGGTTACTTGACATAACTTCATGTCCAACATGTTACAGAGTTTTTCAACAAGAATTTATTCCCAGTTAACATGTGAACATGTCTTCTGTTCATGGAACTCACTAAATGGGATCCAGATGCCTAAAAGGATGGCATATATTCTACAAACACATACAGATACAAATAATAAACTAGTAGATCCCCCTTTGGGCAGAGGCACATGGTGAATCTAATTTCTTCTTCTTGGTGTCTGGACCCCTACTCTCCTTTACCAACTTTTCTTTCTGCTTTCCAATCTGGATATTTTTCTTAGTTGTGCCACTACAGTCCTTTCCCTTTTAGCACCTCCCAGCCTTTGCTAATGACAGTCCCACCCATGAAAAACCCTATCCTCTCAACTATACTTTTCATAATATTCCTAAAGCCTACCATAAAACTTTTCTGAAGAACTGTAACTTTTCTCTAACTCTCTTTGTTTATGCTAAGAACATCCATGCCTCACAAAATGTGGTTTAATTATTAATGTAGACCTATGTCAGCAGCATCTGCTTGGCACTCTTCTGGCTCAGGGTGGACCAATATGCTCCTTAATTCTTTCAATGAAGATCTGGAGTCTCCTTCTTAGGACCACGTTGTGTGTGCAGTGGTCCTCTTTAACCATACGGTTATCTTCATAGAGGTACTGTTGTGACACACCTTTCACGGGATGGGCATTGCTTCTGGGTCAACCACTGGGATGCTTGGTACAAATGGCATTATCTCCACTTAAATGAAGAACGGATGCTGGGCTGAAAGGAATACGTCTTAATTTAAATAGCATCTTTCACAGCAATCTTTTTCTTGGTTCACCTGCTAGGTAACAACCTCCAAATTGGGTCCATTCTTTCAGCTCAGGATACCCAGGGTTAATGTCCCTCTCGTCTTCCCGTGTCCTTTAGTTTTCTAGAATGTTCTGCCTCGTATCCCATTTGCCCATCACACCATAATCTTCATTACTTCTTTTACATTTACTCCCTTCAGTTAGGGAGCCCATAATTAGTTCATTAGAATATGACATCAAAATTTTAGAAAATGCTAATTCCCTCTTTCTCCAGGTAAGAAAATTCCAATCTTCAGCCTAATTGCCTTTCCCTATAAAGGAAGGAATGTTTTCACTTTCAGAGGAAGTCACTTTCATCCTTATGCTTCATTTATGTAGGAGATAAAAAGTGATTTAAAAAATCAGTTGATTGCTCATGTGCTGATATGATCTCAGGATATAACAAATGCAAACACTATCATTCTCAACAGCATTCATTCAAGACCTACCATGTGCAGGGAGGTTGCTCTGCCTAACACTGACTTATGACAGGTGTTACATCTCCCATTTCATTATACGCTCCCTAAGGATAATGTCCATGTCATGGTCACCACTTAAAAATCAGGATGGATCCCACCCAAAGTTTGGGTCAGATGTGGAGGCTGATGATGCCACACACGCACCAGGAGGGTATGTAAAGGTTTATTATTTATGTAACATCTCAAGCAGGTCAGAAATGGCTTGAGACCAAAGAAAAGAGACTGCCCTGGGTTTTTTGTTTTGTTTTGTTTTTTCGGTACGCAGGCCTCTCACTGCTGTGGCCTCTCCCGTTGCGGAGCACAGGCTCCGGACGCGCAGGCTCAGCGGCCATGGCTCACACGCCCAGCCGCTCTGCGGCATGTGGGATCCTCCCGGACCGGGGCACAAACCCGTGTCCCCTCCATCTGCAAGCAGACTCTCAACCACTGCGCCACCAGGGAAGCCCGATGTCCTGGGTTTTTATTAAGGGTAAGGATGCAGCCAGGGTGAGAGTTCCCTCCCAGGCAGGGGCTTGCATGGTTTCAGTGTCCCACTGGTGCCAAAGGCGAGAACAGCAAGCTTCCCTATACAGATGTGGGCGCAAGGGGAAGAGAGAGGGCGGAGGCTTAAAATCTATCAGTAGCCAGACTTCAAAAAATGGAGTCAGGGCTTCCCTGGTGGCGCAGTGGTTGAGAGTCCGCCTGCCGATGCAGGGGACACGGTTTCGTGCCCCGGTCCGGGAGGATCCCACATGCCGCAGAGCGGCTGGGCCCGTGAGCCATGGCCGCTGAGCCTGCGCATCCGGAGTCTGTGCTCCGCAATGGGAGAGGCCACAACCGTGAGAGGCCCACGTACTGCAAAAAAAAAAAGGAATCAGCGTCCTCATTACAGACCACTTTTTATAATTCTTTGGAGCCACCATTTTGCTTACCACCATGCTAGATTCCTTCTGGTTCACTCAATAAGTGCTTCCAGATTCACTGTTTGGATTAGGAATCTTTTTTTTTCTCTAATATCTGATGGAAACTCAAAGAGTAAGTTCTTTGTAAGAGCATTAAGCTCGATCACTCCACCCAAAATGCAATGCTTTTGGAAAACCAAGCTGACACTTGTTGAGTCCGTCCAGCCTGTTTCTGCTGCCACTACTCTCCCTTGATGTCTGAAAAATTCCTCCTTTCATAGTTAGTCTTGCAGCTCTGCTCCAAAGGGAGGTTCAGTTCTGTCTGTTGATTTCCCTGGAAGTCTCACTTCTTCTGGCAGGATCTAAGATGAGGTCAGCAGTGTGTTCTCTATTTACTATGTGATCTCATCCCCCAGAACCCGAGATGAATTGTGAGTTCAACAATCACTCTCTGTCTCTTCGCTTCCCCATCAGCATCGCTTGGTTGATCTGTGCTGAAGCTTATTATCCTTCAGGTTGTGTAGGAAAAAAAGAAAATGTATGAAATCTATTTCCTCCCCCAAATAAAAATGCAAAATGTACATTTTATACTTCCTCAATCTCGCTTTGATGTTCACATATTCTAGGCTACATCCGACCCTTAGAAACTTGGCTAATTGTAACCACAGAAATTAACATTAATTTTATCATCATACCTAAGGAGTAGAAATGGACTTTAGAATGTCATTTAAGTATTTATCGCCATTTTGCATTCAGATAAATATCTAGCTTGACAAAAATAGGGCATTTATATATATGTACATTTGTATACACATTGCCAAGATCTGAACATTTATGTCCCTTCAAAATTCGTATATTGAAACCTAACCCCCCCAAAGTGATGGTATTAAGAGGTGGGGCCTTTGGGAGGTAAGTCATGAGGCAGAGCCCTCATGAATGGATTAGTGCCTTTATAAAAGTGTCCAAGAAATGTCCCTTGCCTTTTCCACCATGTGAGGTTTCAGCAAAGAGATGGTCATCTAGGAAGTAGGCTCTCATCAGACACTGAATCTGCCAGCTCCTTGATCTTAGACTTCCCAACCTCCGTGAAAATTTTTTGTTGTTTATAAGCTACCCAGTCTGTGGTAGTTTGTTATAGCAGCCTGAACAGACTAAGACACACAGGCTTGCTACATGTTGGTTTTATGTAAACACTCAAACCAATTAATTACACTTAGGGTAGAGTCTGTGGCCCTAAATCTTAAACATGGCCCTTATTCAAGAAAATATACTCATTGACTTTTTTTCCCCTCTCAACCCTGAAAGCATCAGTCAATTACATTTGGTCATGAAAAAAATAATAACATGAATGATAACCTAAAAATTTCAGCCAAATAAACACTGGGATCATTATATTATTAACACTGATACCCTCAGAAATTTATTTGGCAGTCACAACCTCTCTGAAAAGATTGAGTATGAGTAAACTTTTAAATACCTGGTAGAAATGCACTGTGTGTATTTCCCAAGGTACCCCTGAGGTTTAGATTATTTCAGTTGATCGTTTCTGAGGGAAAAAAATACTAATAAAGCATTTTTTCTCCTTCTTCATACCCAAAGTTCTCAGAGAAAAGTTGAGGGGTTTAATTAATCTACTTTGGTTTTAGAACTCGCTAACTGTAATTAATCAGAGAACAAACTCCTTGTACATAATTTTCATTTCCAAAGTCATGCACTAAATATCTTTGATTTTTCATGAGTTTGCCAGTGGAAGTTCATTCTTCTTGTTAAGGAACCCACTCTTACAGCAACAATTCATCTTACCCTGCTGGCCTCTTGATTACAGCAAGCAATTTGGATCCAAAGTTTCAAAGCTAAAGGAGCTTTATATGGAAAAAGAAAATACACTTTATTCCTAATTGACATTGCCAGCTGTCAATCTATCAATGATTGACATATTTCATTTTCTCAAATTCAAAAAAGCTGTTTTCTAACATCTAAAAATTGATTCTGAATTGTACATATGGTGTTATCCTATTTGTTCATTCAACGATGACTATCGCTCTGTCTAGAGATGTGATTCTGTCAGTATCTAAGTACATACTTATATCTGTATCTCTGTTGACATAATTATAAGAAGAGCTGCTAGGGCTTCTCTCCAGGGATAGGATTAGAAGAGACCCATAGTACATTTTATATCTCCATATTGTATTGTTTGAGCAATTCACAATCATGTTTATGAGGTATAAGTCTCAGTCTAAACCAAGTGTACAAAAAAATATTTTCTCAGTGTGTTTTATTTCTGCAACAGAACACACAAACACACCTAGTGTTGAGTCAGGAGCTAGAAAGTAAGTCAACAATCTACATATTTGCACTTTCTTCCTGTCACCTTGGAGTCTACAGACACCCTTGTTCCCGTCTGGCTTTTATCTGCTAGTCCATGGAACCAGCTGCATCCCCCTCTTCCTGACTGTGAAGACTCTTCACACCCTCTGGATGTCCTTAAACCAACTGTTCCCAGACATGTGGGAGACACTTTCCATGTCCTTTGCTGCCGTAGCTGGCAGAAAACTCTATGAGGCTCAACTGCTCAAACATATGAAGATACACAATAAACAAGATAAGGTCAGAGAGTAAGAACTGCTGGAAGGATATTAAAACTGGATATTATAATAGGGAGTGTGAGTGGGGTGGGGCACTTACTTCAGAGGGGGCAGTCAAGGATGGCTTCTTGGAAGTGGTGCTATTTGAGTTGACGTGCCCTTTGCTGTCTCCTTCATAAGATCATAAATTTACATGATCATTGAAGAGCTCAAAGACCTGGCTTGAAAGGGGTACAAAATGGTGCAACAACTGGTGTCCAGGGAGCAGGTATTAATCAGTCATCACATCTGGGCATGAGCTACCGGGAGGAATAAGTCCCATCATTTGTTTTCTCCATCCATGTCAGAGTCCGTTCCATTCAAGACTCAACCTCCATAGATAAAGAGTCTAAGAGCACAAGCTGGGGTCCTGTGCTCCCCCACTGACTAGGGAAGACCGAGGAATCTTTATTCTAATTTCACCAATAATTCTCCAAAAGGGAGTTGCACTATAAGTTACCCCACCAAAAAGTGGTGAGTGCACTACGGAAATGGGTACCAAGCGGCCAGGGACCACAAACAGCTCTGCATGTTCTTAGGGCACACGAGAGGCGTTCTCCTATTTGACTTGCTAAACAATCACTGCAGCTTTTTACAAGCTCGTCAATATCTACAACTCGGATCCCACTGCAGCTCCACTTAGTATATTCCATTTTGAGGAGGAAATCTGTCATTTTGTGTATTGCTGGCTCAAGACATCATGAAATTTCTTCCCTAAGAATGGACTAATATAAAATTATTGCCTGCCCTTCCCCAAATCTCGTATAAGAAGGTTGGTAAGTAGAACTAAAAATAATAAAAATGAGGCAGACATCTTGATCATCCCAAGGAGGTTTATTTGCAGAACAACCCAAAGCCTTTCCCCTAACACAGCAGACACCTGTGCTCTCAGTGCTGAGACAGACTATGGAGTTGGAAGGAAAGACCTGGGTCTGACTTTTGTCTTTTTTCATCACTAATAATATGGTTTGGGCTACTTAATACCACTAAAGCCCCTTTCCTTATCTTTTAAGCAGGAAAATAATATCAAAACATGGTTTGTGTGAGAGCAAATAATGTAAGGTCTGCAAGAAGGAAGTACTTAACTGCACATCATCAAGTGCTAGTCACTAAAGCCAATCCTTTCCACCAACTTAGCATTTGTGCCAAAGAAAACTGACCACAGCGAGGGTTAAGACTATAGAGATGGGCTTCCCTGGTGGCTCAGTGGTTGAGAGTCCGCCTGTCGATGCAGGGGACCACGGGTTCCTGCCCCGGTCCGGGAAGGTCCCACAGGGCCCGTGAGCCATGGCCGCTGAGCCTGCGCGTCCGGAGCCTGTGCTCCGCAATGGGAGAGGCCACAACAGTGAGAGGCCCGCGTACTGCAAAAAAAAAAAAAAAAAAAAAAAACTATAGAGATGCTCTAACCTCTGACTCTTCCTTCATTTGAGCTCTTTCCTTACCTTAAAGTTGTTTTTTTCCCTTCTATAAGCTAAATCTAAATTATATTTGCTTGTATTGTCATGAAACTGCATTTTACAAGTTATATTAGGCTTAGATTTTAGTCTTATATTAGATGGCTTTGGGGTGGAGGGTGGCCTCAAGCAGATTAAGCTGGATTTACAACCATCCCAAGCAACCCTTGTATGGCCAGTAATCCTGTATAACATTTACAATCTCTGAAGAGCAATGGTCTATTTGATTGAGGAATTTAGGCCTTCTAAAAATGTTCCATTTTGCATTCCATCCATCTTCACCTTGACACGACCTTCTGTTCCAAAAGTCACCGTTTAGTTTATTTACTTTCCAAAATAAACACATAATTTACAAACTATAAAGCTCTTGGGACTTCCCTGGTGGTGCAGTGGTTAAGAATCTGCCTGCCTATGCAGAGGACACGGGTTCAAGCCCTGGTCTGGAAAAATCCCACATGCCACGGAGCAACTAAGCCCTTGCGCCACAACTACTGAGCCTGTGCTCTAGAGCCCGCAAACCGCAACTACTGAGCCTGTGCTCTAAAGCCCGCAAACTGCAACTACTGAGCCCGCATGCCACAACTACTGAAGCCAGCATGCCTAGAACCCATGCTCCACAACGAGAGAAGCCACTGCAATGAGAAGCCTACGCACTGCAATGAAGAGTAACCCCACTCGCTGCAACTAGAGAAAGCCTGCGCCCAGCAATGAAGACCCAACGCAGCCAAAGATAAATAAATGAATAATTTATATATAAAAAAGAAACATAAAGCTCTTTAGAAATGGCACTAAGTCTTCTCATTGGACAAACTTTCAATGTAATTATATCATTGGTTTGAAACTTGGGTACCTCTCCTCATTTCAATGAGGTGCCATGTGAAGGATGGCTTGTAGTCCAGGGGAATGGGATTAGAGAGGAACCGAAGTCAAAGGATTTACCCCACACCATCAGCCTCACCTCTGTGATTTACATTAATGTTAAAGTTTAGCTTGCATGTTGCACACACCCTGAGGCTCTTGACTCCATTTGGGAGTGGAAATCTGCATTATTATGCAGGTCTGACTCTAGACATAGTGAGGAATTTTTTTTTTTTTAAGAACAGTCTAAAGTCAAATCTTGCTTAAGCAGTTGCTTAAGGGCTGACTATGTTGTTTGATAAAAGCACAGAGACAGAAGATAGCAAGGGAACAGTGAAAATTTAGGGAAGAGGCAGATGTCAAGATGTGTAATGATTGTATGTATGTATTTTTCAGTCTTAAATGTATGAGAATTGAATCAGTCAATGCTTAACATTTCTTCTTCCTCTATGAAATAAATAAAAAGTTCACAGAATAGACTTATGACAAGTTCTCTGACAACGAACGCATAACAAACGCATTGAGTAGCTGTCGATGGGGAAATCACGTCAGGCACGATCACTGTGTCCTCCTAGGCTGGGAGTCACAAGACCACCCATATCTAGTGTGGAGTTCCCCTTTCTCCTTGTATCCCATTTCACTCCATTAGACCCTCTGATAATCACGTTGTGTTTATTTGTGAAAGGCTTGTTACTGTGTGTTTCTGTTGTGACTGTAGGTTTAAAAGGATTTAGAAGATTCAAGCTTCAAAAGTCAAGCAGTGACTTGGCTCAGGTTAGGCTGATTTTTTTTTTTTAAACAAAAAACCAGGGTCAGGAAAATTGAATATCCTCCCTGTGCATAACTGTTACTAATGGAATCAGTTGCCAGGGCAAGGGGAGCTGTTTCTATACCGGCAGAGAGAATTATGTAAGATTGTCTTGACTGTTGTTGAAGTTTTCCAATATGAGGAAGGTGATCACAATTAAGTTTTTTTTTTCCAACAATGAACACTGCTGCTTATATTCTTTTAAGAATTTCTTTTATTTTGCCTGGTTCTATAGCCAGTTATTCATGTTTGTCTGCCCCTTAAATCTTAACTATAAAGCAGGGGACATGTTTTAGATGTTTCCCATCCCTAGTAATTAAAACACTATCTGAAATAGGTCATGAGAGAAAGAAATGAATGCCTGAAGAGTGAATGAAAGAATCTTGAGGTAACAGAGAGGAAGGAATATAGTCTGTAAGACTGAAATTAGCACTCCTCGATTGTAGCAGATACTTCACCGTTATGATTTAGGAATGGAGAATATATGCATTAATGACTTCCTTTACAAATGTTAAAAATAAACTTGGGAGAAACTAACAGAGTTACAGTCTTAGACCATCAAGTCTTAATTTATGCAGGTTTCAGTTTTCTCTCTCCCTCCCCCCAAAATATATGCATATATATAATATTTCTTTTCATTTCATGTTTATTTTTATATAATTTTCTCTTTATTAGTAAACCAGTTTATTCACGTTGATGACCCTGACCAAGGTTTAACGTTACCCGTGCATTTGCAATGGATCTTTATTGCGAGGGGTGGGGGAAATTCAAAAGTTTTCTCCTTAAACTTGGAGGTCAAGATGAGAGAAGACTATTATTGCATTAGAAAAGAAAACAAGATATTCCTTTTGTTTTACAGAATATACCTCACCCTCTAAATTTATAGATGTAGAGAATCAGAGTGATACGGTGGAGAAATAAGAACCCTCTTTCAATGCAGAATAACCAGGAGTCCGTCCGTGATGATATCTATACACAAGACTGCAGAGCAGAGACAAACCCGAAGTTGAAGGCAGCCTGAAGTTACTGTGGCTGCGACTAACGTGAAACCTGTCGAGGTACTTTCCTCTCCTTCCTTGGGAGGTTTTCTGAGGGGACAGCCAGGGACAATATGGCACTTCGATGCAGTTAAGCTGTGACAGAGCTAATATTGTTTCAAAGCAGCATCAATGTCACTTCGATTGGGCTGTTTGTTTTTAAGGGCACTGTCATTTGGATTTGGATTGGCTACTGAATCACCCCTTTATTATTGACTTGGGTATCATTATGGAGCTGATAAAAATGTTTGGGTTGGTTACAAGTTCCAAGGAGCTCCGAGGAGCCCTACAGCGCAATTCTGTGTGCTCTTTGGAATCATTCATTTTCTGAGTGTCAGGATGTGAAAAGACTTCTCTGTACAGAATTGAAAATCGTTTGTGCCTAAGGACCAGGACTGTTTTTTCTATTGTACACCGCTGTTTAGAACCTTCAGTAGTTTTTAACGTGATATTTTTATAAGAAGAAAATGCATTCATCACTTCAGAAAAAAATGGATAAGGAAAACATTTTGACACATCTTGAAAGCATCACAAATGACGAGAGGGGTCTTGATTAAGAGTTCTCCAGTTTCCATTTGCTTGTTTTCTGCATTGAAAAAGATTAGCATGCATATGTGGCTGGTACCATGCTCAACTTTTTTTCATGTTTTTCAGGCAATGAAATTCAACAAATACTTAGTAGTATCCCTTTACTAAACACTATCTACCTGTACGGTTTAGACCAAAATTTAAATGAATCTTTCCTCATCCTATGAAAACTCCCTTCCACACACAAAGGAAAACAGAGGGATCCTTTTGAAACACAAATCCAATGAAGTCACTACTGTGCTCAAAACCATGTAATTAATGGAAAGAACCTCACAATGATGGGCTGTATGTCCCAGGTGGGTGGTGCCCAAATGCGTGTATTAGAGACACAAATATTCTCTCTCTCTCTCTCCACCCCTCTAGCCCCTGTCTTTCCCACTCCTTCATAAAAGAGAAAAACTCAAGATGCTTCTGAAATTTGGAGAGGGTTAGAATGTCAAATACCTGAGTCTGCACATAAATACCCCCGGTGAATTTCCCTTTGAGTATGTGACACCCTTGGGTCAGAGCCTGCTACCAGAAAATGGAACAACCATTTCCAGTTTTATTCAGAAACAATAGGGCATAGCAGTTAAGATCCAATTAATCCTGGCTCTGCCACTTACTAGCTGTGACTTACCCTTCAGTACATGAGGGTAATGACAAATCTACTTCATGAGTTTGTTGGCAGATAAATGAATTAATTCATGTAAAGTACTTGAAAACGTGTCTGACGCACAGTAAGCACAGAATAAACATCTTTTTAGACTCAGGGCTGTTAACAATGATTCCTGTGTAAGAAAGTTCTCACATTCATTTTAGATATTACTTTTAGTTATCCAGTTAATAAAATGCCTATTTAATGCTAAATACTGAAGATGCAAAGATAAATACTACGGTCTCTTTCCTCAGGAAGAGAGGAGTGTAATATACAAATCATTATAAATATAACTGGCAAAATTACTGCAACATTTGAAGTGCAATGGGTTTAAATGAGTTTTAAAACATGATTTAGCTTATTCACAATAGACTCATTTATAGTGACTCCATTTTTTTTTACATAAGTAACAAATTTAGTTAAAAATAAAATAATCAAACGATGGACAATACTATGTATTTTAGAGAGGACTTGCAAGCAGAAACAATAGACACCCAGGAAAGATGCATATAAGCCTAAGTTGGAAATGAAATGTCAAAGTTAAGAATGAAATGTGACATTGATAAATTAATTTTTAAATTAGTTAGAAAATCAATAGATTGAACTAAATTATAGGTGAGAAATGTCATTACTTTTTATAGTCATATTTACTTCTAAACTCGTAGAAATTAAAGGATAATAGACTGTAGATCTATAATTAAGATCGTAGAATAGAAAGGAGAAATAACTGGTATCAAAAAACTGAATTAAGTGACTCAAATTCAAGTTAAATTCTCTATTTAGCATCTGTACCTCAGGGAGCAGCTGGAGACTTGGGTGACTCTCCATTAAAGCAGGACCAGGGTTTCATAGGGTAGGGAAGATGGGGTACACACCCCTGAGGCTTAAGCACAAGGCAGCAGTTGGTGTCTTGAATGGGAACTTGTAGGCAGGGGTAGTGCCTGTTTCTGTGCCACCATGATGGATGGGCATCCTTGGTGCAATTCCAAAAACCATCAGAACGGTAATCCCAGAGAACTGTGTTTGCAAACCTTGTGATATGTTAGTCAAGGCCATAGGTAAAGAAAGATGTGGGAAAGAATAAAAAGAAATTAGAATAAAATAAAAAACAAGATAAAAAGTAAAACAAAGAGAAGACAAGCAAGGCAGAAGTCAGAGGGAAACTGGGGATGCTCCCTCCAGAATGTCTATTTCCATAGTCATTTTCCACTGGCTTTAGTAGATGTCCCTGAATGGACGGACATAATCATTTGTCCTTGGACAACAGAACGTCATCTGCCTCCAGACTGCTGCAGGCCATCTCTAATGGGGGTTATTCACATGTACAAAATTCCTCCAAGACAGTTTGGATGTTGAAGAACTGAGATCTCAATTTCCATGTGGAACACGGGTTCCCTTAAGGCACCAGATCTTGACTTCCTATTTTCTAAAATAATTCACATTTAGAGGTTTTTGTTGTTGTTGTTGCTCTGTTTTGTCTTTTGGCCTTAATGTGGAGGAAATTCAAGATGATTTTAATCAGGAGGAACTTGGCCACTTATCTGGGAGTAATATATAATCTGTTAAGCATAAAAATAAGAAGCCACTATTTCAAGAAAATGATATTCCCACTCCAGGGCAGGCCTTTTTCAGTTTTATTTCTTTTTTTTTTTTTTAATGTCTTACTCAGGTAAAAGCAACATTTATTAGTATAAAACAGTAATATCATTTTTTAGTAGGGCTGTTTTAACCCAGTAGTCTAGATACAAATGATCACTTTAAAGATGAGACACTCTCCCATCTTGATTTGAAATTTGCCAGGAAAGTCATTTTTTATAAAATGATCTATGGAGCCTTTCTACAAGATTATTAAAAAAAAATTATAAAATATTTAGAGTGCAATTAAAATGCAGTGTTTTTGTTGCCTTCCTCATACTAATTTCTACATCTATTTTCATATCAAGGAATATTCAAGAGTTGGAAACACGAAATCCTTCACAAGGGGTAGGGGACAGATAGTAAAGCATGAAGACAGCTGTGGGATGGTTCTGCTGTTTTTACTGCTGCCCCTTGAAATGTAAAAGGAGCTTAATGTATGCCTAGTATTGGCTTCAAAGACCACTAGCAAGAACAGAGATGCGCAATTATCCTTTAAACCCATGTTAACACCCCTTTGATAAACAGGAAACATTATATGCCCTTCTTTTAAAGCTTTTTGCATTTTTAGGATAATTGGTTATTATTAAATATGAATGAAAGCAAAGGGTGGAAAACACTGGTGGTTTTCAAACTCCACTTTATCTTCCAAGAATGCAATCCCTCCAGGGGATGTAGGATACAAGCGGCCTTCTGAACCCCCTTCACCCACATAAACTACTGCTCAAGATTCCACACATTTATGCATATTCACCAGCCCTTTTTATGTTGTAATGCCCTCAGCAATTTGGGGGAATATCAAAACAGGTAAAAATTACTGAGGCCTGACAGCTGCAAAAGGTCACCAAATTAAATTCATAAGGGTTACCTCCAGTGCATCATAATATACAGAGAGAGAAATTAACTGACCCGCACACTTTGTAAGGATCATCCTCCAATCCTTTTCACCATCTGGTTTCATAAAAGAGCCAGGCTCCTCCGACTCTTTTAGACTCCACACAAATCAGAATGTAAATTAACCAGCTGTATAGCATGCATTTTAAAAAAATCCCTTGATTATCAGAATGAAACCCCAAAGGTTTTGAAAAAGGGGGTTCAGGAGGTCGAAGGGGAGAAAGACAAAGTAAGGGAGAAAGACGTAGATACTTAAAAATCTGATTCATTCATTGGAAGTGGAGAAGCTCTATTCCTGCCCTAAAAATTTCTGTAATTGAGTTTCCCAATACTCTAAAGAGCAGGAGCTCAGTTTGGGGTTTAATTTAATTTAAGCAAATATATTTATATGTTTCTTTTTTTCTTGTCCTGAAGCTTCTTAAACAATGTCTAACATTACATAAATTAAAAAAAATAATTATACATAACTTTTTAAAAGTTAAATTATTCTCAGGTTACATTTTTAAATAAACTTACATAAATTTGTTTAACTAAGCAATAGGGCTTCCCTGGTGGCACAGCCGATGCAGGGGACACAGGTTCGTGCCCCGGTCCAGGAAGATCCCACATGCCACGGAGCGGCTGGGCCCATGAGCCATGGCCGCTGGGCCTGCGCGTCCGGAGCCTGTGCTCCGCAACGGGAGAGGCCACAGCAGGGAGAGGCCCGCGTACCACCAAAAAAAAAAAAAAAGGAATAATTTAGGGATCTAGTGGGAACACAAAGAGGATGTTTGACAACAGAGAAGGGTACATGGGGAAAGGGCTGGTGACCCTGAGGGAAACCAAGATGGCCAGTTTTCCCAAGGGGGCTGGGGGACTTCCAGATTCTTGGAGGAAAGCACATCTATCGAATAGTCACTTCTCTGCTAACGGGTGGGACTGAATGTCAGGTAGCAGAAAACTTAGGACTTAACATGAGTGTCGAGGCAGACTCCGAAATGACCCCCCAGTTCTCCTACCACCTGGATTCATGCCCTTGTGTAATTGCCTCCTGCGTGGTATAGGCTGGACCTAGGGACTCGCTTCTAATGAAGAGAATATGGCAAAAGGGAGCGGATGCTGCTTCTGAGATGAGGCTGTAAAGGATGGTGACCTGCATCTTGCTCATCCTCTCTTGCACTTTCACTCAATCACTTTGATGAAGACAGAGCTACACGCCTCCCCACAGAGAGGCCCGCGTGGCAAGGAGGGGGCCTCCAGCCAGCAGTCAATGAGGAACTAAGACCTCAGTTCAACCACAGGGAATTGAAGCTCACCCACGGCCATGGGTGAACTTGCAAGCAGTTCCTGTCCCAGGTGAACCTTGAGATGACTGTGGCCCAGCTGACACCTTGAGACAGACCCCGAAACAGAGAACCCAGCTGGGCTGCTACCTTTTCCTGATTCACAGAAACTGTGAGATAACAAGTATGTGTTATTTTAGCCATTAAGTTTTGGGATAACTTGCTTCACAGTAATAAATAACTAAAACAAGATTTCCTAAACGTCATTTATCCAGTCATGTATCACCATGACAACTTCTCCTTCATATGTTGTGATAATGCTTCTCCCCACAAAGCTGTCTACATCTTAATCCCAGGAATTTGTGAATATGTTATCTTACATAGCAAAAGGGACTTTGCAGATGTGATTAAATTAAGGATCTTAAGATTGGAAGAATATCCTAGATTTTCCAAGTAGAACCAATGTACAGTAAATCCCCTACCTTTGAACCTTCAAGTCGCGAACTTTCAAAGATGTCAACGTGCGTTCCATCAATGTCAGGCATGAGTGAAATTGCAGCTCACCCTCTGTCTCCTATTGCGGAGGATCCTTCAGCTCTACCATCTCCCACCTCCTCTCCCTCATCCAGTCAGTAACTCTTCTTGTCTGTTCACTTGATGCCAGCCCCTGGATGCCAGTACAGTACTGTACTACTGCACTTTTCAAGGTGCTGTACTGTAAGTAAATGCTTTCTTTATTTTTTGTGTGTTTTTAATGTATTATTTGTGTGAAAAGTATTATACACCTAGTACAGTACAGTACTATAGAGCCGATTGTGTTAGTTGGGTACCTAGGCTAGCTTTTTTGGACTTACGACCAGATTGGACTTAATGAATGCACTCTCAGAACGGAACTCGTTCATATGTAGGGGACTTATGATAGTTACAAAGGCCCTTAAAAAAGAGAGAAAAGAGTGTGCAAGTCAGAAAAAGGAGATGTGATGCCAGAAGGAGAGGTTAGAGCAATGGAGGGAAGGGCCACAGGGCAGGGAATGCAGGTACCTCTAGAAGCTGGAAAAGGCAAGGAAACTGATTCTCCCCATGGCCTCCAGAAGGACACACCTCTGCCAATACCTGCTTTAGCCCACAAGACCCACTGCAGATTTCTGATCTCCAAAACTGCACCACAAAGCTTGTGTTGTTTTCAGTCACTGAGTTTGTGATAATCTGTTACAACAGCAATAGGAAACAATCCATATGTATCTACTCTGTCCTATTGCGTTCCTTACATCAGCTCACTTTCTGTGCATACGTTTATTCTAAAGAAGACTTGCACTGTGAGTTTGGTGTGCTGGCTACCCCTCCCCCCCAACACACACACAACATATATTATTAAGGTGAACACATGTCTAATGAAATGTAAAGGTTTACATCATACTACCTAAGATCACCTTGTGTACCAAAGCGTGTGAGGATCCCACTTTGGGAAACAGTGGCCCAGAAGGAGAATGCCACATCATGCCTTTCAGAACTCAATCCTGTGGGCAGGTTAAGAATTTGCTTGCTCAAGTTCTTTTTGGCTATGAGTGCAACAGAGTTGGAAGTGATCACTAACCACTATAAATCCTCCAGCTGAATTTGTTTAATTAGGCTTTTCAAAGTTGGAGAGAAGACTTCACTGGGTCCCAATCTGCTGACTACGTGGGGGACTTCCCCTTAAAAAGCACAAATTTTTGCTTTCAGCATGAAACTGACTAGGCTAGCATGTGCTTTGCTCTGCATGTCTCACTTGAAGAAGGAATGGTGGTCTACTTAAAACTGTGATCCCACAGATGTGGGAAATAAGCCCATCAGGACTAGTAGCTTTACGTTAAGCCAGTGGTTCTCAACTTGGGGTGGTTTTGTCCCCCAGCGGATATTTGGCAATGTTGGGATAATTTTGGTTGTCACAACTCAGGACTGCCATTGGCATCTAGCAAGCAGACTCCAGGGCTGCTACAAAACATCCTCCAATGCCCAGGACACATCCTCACACATACAAATGCACAACAGATTATTACTCAGCCCACTGAGGATGAGGCACTCTGCCGTAGACAATGAACCCACTAGACCTACTAAATTATTAACAACTCAGGGACAGGCAGGATCAGACAAACTGGTTCCCTGGTATTACAGTAGACTCTGCCCTTTGAAAGCATATGGGATTAAATACAGACAGCCCAGGCAATGTATCAGGAGTGGCAGAGTACAGAGAAGGAGAAGAAAATTAATTGTGAAAGAGGAATCGTCATAAAAGCGATGACTTTTCTGCTGTGTTGGGCGCTATTTCATGCCCTACCAGCCAGGAAACTGTTCTCTTCACACTAAAAGCAGGGGGAGAGGGAAGTGCAAGGTTAAAGGGAGTGTTATATTCATGATCCCTCCCCTTCACCATCACGGCGCAAAGTCAGAGAGACAGAAAGCAAAAACAGATGCTCCAACTGCGGACAGCACCATGGGGAAAAAGCAACTGGTGAAGCCTGACTCTTAGAAACAAATGTGGGTAAATGTATGTTTCATTTTGTAAGAAACTGCCAAACTGTCTTCCAAAGTGGCTGCACCACTCTGCATTTCCCACCAGCACTGAATGAGAGTTCCTGTTGCTCCACATCCTCCCCAGCATTTGATATTGTCAGTGTTCTGGACTTTGGCCTTTCTAATAGGTGTGTCGTGGTATCTTGTTGTTGTTTTAATGTGCATTTCCCTGATGACATGATGCTGAGTATCTTTTCATATGCTTATTTGCCATTTGATGAGGTGTCAAGATCTTCAGTCTATTTTTTGATCAGGTTTTTTTTTTTCCTTATTTTAAGAGTTCTTTGTATATTTTGGATAAGTCCTTTATCAGATGTGTCTTTTGCAAATGTTTTTCTCCCAGCCGTGGCTTGTATTCTCCTTCTCTTGACATTATCTTTCACAGAGAACAAGTTTTTAATTTCAGTGAAGTTCAGTTTATCAAGTATTTCTTTCATGAATTATGTCTTTGGTGTTATATCTAAAAAGTTATCACCATACTTAAGGTCATCTGTTTTCTCCTATGTTGTCCACTAGGAATTTTATAGTTTTGCATTTTACATTTAGGTCTACTATCCATTTTGAGTTAATTTTTGTGAAGGGTGTAAGGTGTGTCTAGGTTGTCTTTTGTTTTGTTTTGGGTTTTCTTTTTTGCATGTGGATGTTGAGTTGTTCTAGCATCACTGATCAAAAAACTATTTCTGCTCCACTGTACTGCCTTTGCTCCTTTGTCAAAGATCAGTTGAATACATTTACGTGGGTCTGTTTCTGGGCTTTCTGTCCTGTTCCTCTGATCTATTTGTCTGTTCTTTCATGATTAGTTTACGGTAAGTCTTGAAGTCAGAGGCCATGTCAGTCCCTCAACTCTGTTCTTCTCCTTCAGTATTACGTTGAATATTATGGATATTTGCGTCTCCGTGTTAGACTCGGCCTACATGGATAATCCCAGATAATCTCCCATTTCTAAGATTCAGAACCTTAAAATCTGCACAGTTGGTTTGCTTTTGTTTTTGCTATGTGACATACACGTTCTTAGGTTCACAGGGACGAGGGTAGGGCCATCTTAGATGTCATTATGCCAGCCACAGACAGTGACATTGAAGTTTCATAACCTGAAGTAGATTGTGAGTTTTCAAAGGCCCACATTTACATCATGATCACCGATATGTGAGAGAAGTCATTTGGTTAGGTAGATGGTCCCAGCCAACTATTCCATATCCCACGCCCATGCATTCAATATTGGCTTACTGCTATTGCTTAGGCAGTAACTCCCATGAACTGCTCCTCTGGGATTTTCACATAGGATTTGCAAAGGGCTGAGATTTATCCATTGCCATTGTCAAGAACCAGTATTCATTATTTTCCATGTGGTCTGTCTGTATCTTATTTATTGTTATTTGTCTAATGAATTACGTTTAGTTCTCTTTCAATAGAGAAGGTTCAGATGTTCTCAATTGATCCTTCTTTATAAAGTTTCAAGTAAAAGAAACGCTTTAAGTATTAATACAAATAATCCACGCAAATATATAGCATATATGTAACTTCCACTCCTTTCCCATGCCCAAGGCAGACATTGTTCATCAATTGCAGCACTTTTTTCACAGAGAACTAACAATCAGCCTCAGAATTTCTCCTAAGACAGAGTTCCAGGAAGCTACTATCAATCAAGTGAAGGTAGCAGGCTTTTAATATTTGTAACTCACAATGAGCTCCCCAGGTAAACAGGACCATGTGCTTTGGCCTATCTTTTCCTACTTTTATGTGTTTGGGGTTTTTTTTTTTTTTAACGTTAAACTTCATAGATGGCATACTAGATTTGCTGATGAGATTTTTTTACATCTTACTCACAGAAAGAAATAATTCTTGGAAACAACCCAGTAGGGTAAAAAATAAAGCCCCCCAATCATTTTCTATATTTCAATTCCTCATTCAAACATCTTGTTAAGTTCACAAAGGCCTTAATTCAACCACAGATCTTACAGATCCTAAAGCTGGTGACTTCTGAGCTCAGCAGAGCACCAACTTCTCTGTGCAACAGTCGGATGCCTTTGCAAGGCTTTTCAGGAACGTTTGGAATGGCTCTAAATGTTATGTAATAAAGCTCTATTATGAAATATCTGGCTATATTACGATGATGGTTCTTCTGCCAGTTAAATCATATTCTCTGTACTCTGTTACAGTGAAATATTGTGTTATGGCTCTCTAACTTCGCATGGAGAGTTGCAAACAGTTGCTCTATTTCTTGCTCCTCTAGCAACTGTTTATTTTACATCCCTTGGGACATTGCATTTACATCAATGTTTGTAGCTTTTAAAAATCTCAAGATCTAGATCATCTATACAAAGGGATAGCAATGTTCTCCTGGGGATGCCTAGGCTATACAATTTAGCGCTTTACAGATTATCTAGCATTGTTCAAAGGATTCACCCGGGTAGGATTTATTAAACTAAACTCACAGCAGACTAGAGATGGGAGGTTGTCAATTACCGGGACCAGCTTACTTGGTACTATCAAACAAATCAGCTGATGAAACCATGGTAACTCTGACTTCCAACAACAACAACAAAAATCTTTAGATGTAAAATATATTAAAAGCAACTACTCCAGGCTGTCCTCTCTCCTGTCACTATTTATTTTATAAGGTAACACTATAGTCTAACATCAGTGTGTCATTAAGCCACACTCATGTGAGCCAATGTGAGTTTGAGGACCAGTGAGAATGAAAATTTGCCTTTATGCACCAGAATTAAATGAATACCGACACTAAGTAACGCTGCAGTGATCTTCCTAAATCTCTGGTGGAGTAGTTAATAGCCCTTGGAATGTCTCATTTCCTTCCTGACACGGTGTGTTCTAAACAGCTACCCATTTGGAGAGCTGTGTAAAACAAAACAGAACACAAGCTAGATCAACACTTAACAGTAAATTGTTGCTCTTCTTTTTTTCTTTAGTATCTCTGTCACTGTTTTTAATAATTACTGTTTTATACAAAAGGAGTCACAAATCTGCTCGATTTACAAATGGGGCATAAAAGACCCACCTGCCAGAGGTTAAACACTGGCAATCCTTTTTTGAAATATAGTTTTGATTCATTTGTCTCACGAGTTGTTTCTGAAACCTGTGAATAGGTTGCCAACACTGATAAATATAGAGATTTGATATGACAATACAGATTCTTTTGAAAAGTCAAAAGTTTGGCAACAAGAGATTTCAATTTTGTAAGGAGGCTAAAAGGAAGAGGCACACACTTTCTCCAGTTCTTCGTAGACCCAAAGGTTCTGCTCCCTAGCCATGGATACCCAATCTAATTAATGCCTTTTACACCTTCTTGTTGCCTCTACCCAGCCTAAGCCCTTGCTACTCAGTGTGGCCCATGGATGAGCAGCATCAACGCCACCTAGACACGCAGCATCTCAGACCCCACCCCAGACCCACTTCATGTGAAAAAGATCCTCCGGTGAGCCATGTGCCTTTTCGAGAAGTGCTGGTGGAGACTCACAGTGACTCGGATGGAAGCCACATACTGTTTCTTCATTACGGTTGCCTTGTCTCCTACTTTCTTTGGTTTCTTTTTTAGTCTCGTCTCCACCTTCCTCCTTCACCTACTTTGTTCCTTGAATTTAACACTTGTGTTGATATACTCGGCTCCTCTCCAGTCTCCCCTCGCCCTCTGCAGACATTCAGAAGATGTTGATGTCTAAAACACCCTCTTTTCTACATTAAGAATGCTATTAAAATGAACAGTTTTCCTATGTAGAATTATAGAATATCTGCTTTGAGTGGGACATTGTTGGAGGTGATGAAGGCACATGGTTCCTAGAGTCGGCTGAACGCTGGCTCTCAGAAGGTAACATCCAGGGCTTCCGGGAAGATAGCGGAAGAGTAAGACGCGGAGATCATCTTCCTCCCCACAAACACACATCAGAAATACATCTACATGTGGAACAACTCCTATAGAATACCTACTGAATGCTGGCAGAAGACCTCAGACCTCCCAAAAGGCAAGAAACCCCCCACGTACCTGGGCAGGGCAAAAGAAAAAAGAATAAACAGAGACAAAAGAATAGGGAAGGACCTGCACCAGTGGGAGGGAGCCGTGAAAGAGGAAAGGTTTCCACACACTAGGAAGCCCCTTCGCGGGCGGAGACTGCAGGTGGCGGAGGGGGAGCTTCGGAGCCACGAAGGAGACCGCAGCAACAGGGGTGCGGGGGGCAAAGCGGAGAGATTCCCGCACAGAGGATCAGGGCTGACCGGCACTCACCAGTGCGAGAGGCCTGTCTGCTCACCCGCCGGGGCGGGCGGGGCTGGGAGGGAGGATCGGTCTTCGGTCGGAGCGCAGGGAGAGTCCTGGGGTTGGCGGCGTGAACACAGCCTGCAAGGGGGCTAGTGTGGCACAGCTAGCCGGGAGGGAGTCCAGGGAAAAGTCTGGACCTGCCAAAGAGGCAAGAGACTTTTTCTTCCCGCTTTGTTTCCTGGTGCGCGAGGAGAGAGGATTAAGAGCGCTGCTTAAAGGAGCTCCAGAGACGGGCGCAAGACGCGGCTAAAAGCGCGGACCCCAGAGATGGGCTTGAGACGCTAAGGCTGCTGCTGCCGCCACCAATAAGCCTGTGTGCGAGCACAGGTCACTATCCACACACCCCTTCCGGGGAGCCTGTGCAGCCCGCCACTGCCAGGGTCCCGGGATCCAGGGACAAATTCTCCGGGAGAATGCACGGCGTGCCTCAGGCTGGTGCAACGTCACGCCGGCCTCTGACGCCACAGGCTCGCCCCGCACTCCCTGCCCCTCCCTCCCACCGGCCTGAGTGAGTCAGAGCCCCCGAATCAGCGGCTCCTTTAACCCCGTCCAGTCTGAGCTAAGAACAGATGCCCTCCGGCCACCTACACACAGAGGCGGGGCCAAATCCAAAGCTGAGCCCCTGGGAGCTGTGAGAACAAAGAAGAGAAAGGGAAACCCCTCCCAGCAGCCTCAGAAGCAGTGGATTAAAGCTCCACAATTAATTTGATGTACCCTGCATCTGTGGAATACCTGAACAGACAACGAATCATCCCAAATTGAGGAGCCGTGTGGATGAAGGGCTCTTGGTGCTGCAGTCAGGAGTCAGGGCTGTGCCTCTGAGGTGGGAGAGCCAACTTCAGGACACTGGTCCACAAGAGACCTCCCAGCTCCACATAATATCAAACGGCAAAAATCTCCCAGAGATCTCCATCTCAACACCAGCACCCAGCTTCACTCAACGACCAGCAAGCTACAGTGCTGGACATCCTATGCCAAACAACTAGCAAGACAGGAACACAACCCCACCCATTAGCAGAAAGGCTGCGTAAAATCATAATAAGTCCACAGACACCCCCAAACACACCACCAGAAGTGGACCTGCCCACCAGAAAGACAAGATCCAGCCTCATGCACCAGAACACAGGCACTAGTCCCCTACACCAGGAAGCCTACACAACCCACTGAACCAACCTTAGCCACTGGGGACAGACACCAAAACAACAGGAACTACGAACCTGCAGCCTGCAAAAAGGAGACCCCAAACACAGTAAGATAAGCAAAATGAGAAGACAGAAAAACACACAGCAGATGAAGGAGCAAGATGAAAACCTACCAGACAAAACAAATGAAGAGGAAATAAGCAGTCTACCTGAAAAGGAATTCAGAATAATGATAGTAAAGAGGATCCAAAATCTTCAAATAGAATAGAGAAAATACAAGAAACATTTAACAAGGACCTAGAAGAACTGAAGATGAAACAAGCAACGATGAACAACACAGTAAATGAAATGAAAAATACTCTAGATGGGATCAATAGCAGAATAACCGAGGCAGAAGAACGGATAAGTGACCTGGAAGATAAAATAGTGGAAATAACTACTGCAGAGCAGAATAAAGAAAAAACAATGAAAAGAACTGAGGACTGTCTCAGAGACCTCTGTCACAACATTAAACTCACCAACATTCAAATTATAGGGGTTCCAAAAGAAGAAGAGAAAAAGAAAGGGACTGAAAAAATCTTTGAAGAGATTATAGTTGAAAACTTCCCTAAAATGGGAAAGGAAATAGTTAATCAAGTCCAGGAAGCACAGAAAGTCCCATACAGGATAAATCCAAGGAGAAATACGCCAAGACACATATCAATCGAACTGTCAAAAATTAAATACAAAGAAAACATTAAAAGCAGCGAGGGAAAAACAACAAATAACACACAAGGGAATCCCCATAAGGTTAACAGCTGATCTTTCAGCAGAAATTCTGCAAGCCAGAAGGGAGTGGCAGGACATATTTAAAGTGATGAAGCAGAAAAACCTGCAACCAAGATTACTCTACTCAGCAAGGATCTCATTCAGATTTGATGGAGAAATTAAAACCCTTAGAGACAAGCAAAAGCTCAGAGAGTTCAGCACCACCAAACCAGCTCTACAACAAATGCTAAAGGAACTTCTCTAGGCAAGAAACACAAGAGAAGGAAAAGACCTACGATAATGAATCCAAAACAATTAAGAAAATGGGAATAGGAATATACATATAGATGATTACCTTAAATGTAAATGGACTAAATGCTCCCACCAAAAGACACAGATTGGCTGAATGGATACAAAAACAAGACCCATACATTTGCTGTCTACAAGAGACCCACTTCAGACCTAGAGACACATACAGACTGAATGTAAGGGGATGGAAAAAGATATTTCACGCAAATGGAAACCAAAAGAAAGCTGGAGTAGTGATTCTCATATCAGAAAAAACAGACTTTAAAATAAAGACGATTAGAAGAGACAAAGAAGGACACTACATAATGATCAAGGGATCAATCCAAGAAGAAGATATAACAATTGTAAATATTTATGCACCCAACATAGGATCACCTCAATACATAAGGCAAATACTAACAGCCATAAAAGGGGAAATTGACAGTAACACATTCATAGTAGGGGACTCTAACACCCCACTTTCACCAATGGACAGATCATCCAAAATGAAAATAAATAAGGAAACACAAGCTTTAAATGATACATTAAACAAGATGGACTTAATTGATACTTACAGGACATTCCATCCAAAAACAACAGAATACACATTTTTCTCAAGTGCTCATGGAACATTCTCCAGGATAGATCATATCTTGGGTCACAAGTGAAGCCTTGGTAAATTTAAGAAAATCAAAATTGTATCAAGTATCTTTTCCAACCACAAAGCTATGAGACTAGATATCAATTACAGGAAAAGATCTGTAAAAAATACAAACACATTGGAGGCTAAACAATACACTACTTAATAACAAAGTGATCACTGAAGAAATCAAAGAGGAAATCAAAAAATACCTAGAAACAAATGACAATGGAGACATGACGACCCCAAACCTATGTGATGCAGCAAAAGCAGTTCTAAGAGTAAAGGTTATAGCAATAAAATCCTACATTAAGAAACAGGAAGCATCTCGAATAAACAACCTAAACTTGCACCTAAAGCAATTAGAGAAAGAAGAACAAAAAACCCCCAAATTTAGCAGAAGGAAAGAAATCATAAAAATCAGGTCAGAAATAAATGAAAAAGAAATGAAGGAAATGATAGCAAAGTCAATAAAACTAAAAGCTGGTTCTTTGAGAAGATAAACAAAATAGATAAACCATTAGCCAGACTCATCAAGAGAAAAAGGGAGAAGACTCAAATCAATAGAATCAGAAATGAAAAAGGAGAAGCAACAACTGACACTGCAGAAGTACAAAGGATCATGAGGGATCACTACAAGCAACTCTATGCCAATAAAATGGACAACCTGGAAGAAATGGACAAATTCTTAGAAATGCACAACCTGCCAAGACTTAATCAGGAAGAACAGAAAATATGAACAGACCACTCACAAGAACTGAAACTGAAACTGTGATTAAAAATCTTCCAGCAGGGCTTCCCTGGTGGCGCAGTGCTTGAGAGTCCGCCTGCCGATGCAGGAGACGCGGGTTCGTGCCCCGTTTCGGGAGGATCCCACGTGCCGCGGAGCGGCTGGGCCCGTGAGCCATGGCCACTGAGCCTGCGCGTCCTGAGCCTGTGCTCCGCAAATGGGAGAGGCCACAACAGTGAGAGGCCCGCATAACGCAAGGAGAAAAAAAAAAAAAAAAAAAATCTTCCAGCAAACAAAAGCCCAGGACCAGATGGCTTCACAGGTGAATTCTATCAAACATTTAGAGAAGAGCAAACACCTTTCCTTCTCACACTCTTCCAAAATATAGCAGAGGGAGGAACACTCCCAAACTCATTCTACGAGTCCACCATCACCCTGATACCAAAACCAGACAAGGATGTCACAAAGAAAGAAAACTACAGGCCAATATCACTGATGAACATAGATGCAAAAATCCTCAACAAAATACTAGCAAACAGAATCCAACAGCACATTAAATGGATCATACACCATGATCAAGTGGGGTTTATTCCAGGAATGCAAGGATTCTTCAATATACGCAAATCTATCAATGTGATTAACCATATTAACAAACTGAAGGAGAAAAACCATATGATCATCTCAATAGATGCAGAGAAAGCTTTTGACAAAATTCAACACCCATTTATGATAAAAACCCTGCAGAAAGTAGGTGTAGAGGGAACTTTCCTCAATATAATAAAGGCCGTATATGACAAGCCCACAGCCAACATCATCCTCAATGGCGAAAAACTGAAAGCATTTCCACTAAGGTCAGGAACAAGACAAGGTTGCCCACTCTCACCACTCTTATTCAACATAGTTTTGGAAGTTTTAGCCACAGCAATCAGAGAAGAAAAGGAAATAAAAGGAATCCAAATCGGAAAAGAAGAAGTAAAGCTGTCACTGTTTGCAGATGACATGATACTATACATAGAGAATCCTAAAGATGCTACCAGAAAACTACTAGAGCTAATCAATGAATTTGGTAAAGTAGCAGGATACAAAATTAATGCACAGAAATCTCTGGCATTCCTATATACTAACGATGAAAAATCTGAAAGTGAAATCAAGAAAACACTCCCATTTACCATTGCAACAAAAAGAATAAAATATCTAGGAATAAACCTACCTAAGGAGACAAAAGACCTGTATGCAGAAAATTATAAGACACTGATGAAAGAAATTAAAGATGATACAAACAGATGGAGAGATATACCATGTTCTTGGATTGGAAGAATCAACATTGTGAAAATGACTCTACTCCCCAAAGCAATCTATAGATTCAATGCAATCCCTATCAAACTACCACTGGCATTTTTCACAGAACTAGAACAAAAAATTTCACAATTTGTATGGAAACACAAAAGACCCCGAATAGCCAAAGCAATCTTGAGAACAAAAAATGGAGCTGGAGGAATCAGGCTGCCTGACTTCAGACTATACTACAAAGCTACAGTAATCAAGACAGTATGGTACTGGCACAAAAACAGAAAGATAGATCAATGGAATAGGATAGAAAGCCCAGAGATAAACCCATGCACATATGGTCACCTTATCTTTGATAAAGGTGGCAGGAATATACAGTGGAGAAAGGACAGCCCCTTCAATAAGTGGTGCTGGGAAAACTGGACAGGTACATGTAAAAGTATGAGATTAGATCACTCCCTAACACCATACACAAAAATAAGCTCAAAATGGATTAAAGACCTAAATGTAAGGCCAGAAACTATCAAACTCTTAGAGGAAAACATAGGCAGAACACTCTATGACATAAATCACAGCAAGATCCTTCTTGACCCATCTCCTAGAGTAATGGAGATAAAAACAAAAATAAACAAATGGGACCTAATGAAACTTCAAAGCTTTTGCACAGCAAAGGAAACCATAAACAAGACCAAAAGACAGCCCTCAGAATGGGAGAAAATATTTGCAAATGAATCAACTGACAAAGGATTAATCTCTAAAATTTACAGGCAGCTCATGCAGCTCAATAACAAAAAAATAAACAACCCAATCCAAAAATGGGCAGAAGACCTAAATAGACATTTCTCCAAAGAAGATATACAGACTGCCAACAAACACATGAAAGAATGCTCAACATCATTAATCATTAGAGAAATGCAAATCAAAACTACAATGAGATATCATCTCACACCAGTCAGAATGGCCATCATCAAAAAATCTAGAAACAATAAATGCTGGAGAGGGTGTGGAGAAAAGGGAACACTCTTGCACTGCTGGTGGGAATGTGAATTGGTTCAGCCACTATGGAGAACAGTATGGAGGTTCCTTAAAAAACTACAAATAGAACTACCATATGACCCAGCAATCCCACTACTAGGTATATACCCTGAGGAAACCAGAATTCAAAAAGAGTCATGTACCAAAATGTTCATTGCAGCTCTATTTACAATAGCCCGGAGATGGAAACAACCTAAGTGCCCATCGTCGGATGAATGGATAAAGAAGATGTGGCACATATATACAATGGAATATTACTCAGCCATAAAAAGAAACGAAACTGAGCTATTTGTAATGAGGTGGATAGACCTAGAGTCTGTCATACAGAGTGAAGTAAGTCAGAAAGAGAAAGACAAATACCGTATGCTAACACATATATATGGAATTTAAGAAAAAAAAATGTCATGAAGAACCTAGGGGTAAAGACAGGAATAAAAACACAGACCTACTAGAGAATGGAGTTGAGGATATGGGGAGGGGGAAGGGTAAGATGTGACAAAGCAAGAGAGAGGCCTGGACATATATACACTACCAAGCATAAGGTAGATAGCTAGTGGGAAGCAGCCGCATAGCACAGGGAGATCAGCTTAGTGCTTTGTGATCACCTGGAGGGGTGCGATAGTGAGGGTGGGAGGGAGGGAGATGCAAGAGGGAAGAGATATGGGAACATATGTATATATATAACTGATTCACTCTGTTGTAAAGCAGAAACTAACACACCATTGTAAAGCAATTATACTCCAATAAAGATGTTAAAAAAAAAATAAAAAAACCAAAAGAAAATAAAATTTTGCATCTGCAACTCTTGAATTTGACAAGAGTCAATTACATACTTGGAAAGGTGTAAATAAATGGGAATAATTTGAACTATTTGATGAATGGAAGCTTGATAATTTTTTAAAAGCTCTGGAAAAGTCTAATGAATGTTGCAGTAATATCCACAAACTGATAAGGGCTCTGCTGCCACTTCAAAAATGCAATGTCAAAACATTAGAAGATTCAAAATCATTCCAAAAATAGTTTTAACTCTTGCATTTTATTTTCAGAAACTTCCAGTTCTCAAGAAAACTCACTAGTCTGATGTATATGCCTGAGCTATCCCATCTACCACTTATTAAGAAGATAACATCTTAATGTAAAAGACGTTCATACAAAGAGACAGGAAACTGAGTGCTTAATGAGTCTGCAGTGAGTTCCTTTCAAATAAATTTAGCACATCTGCACTTACTGGGCACATATACAAAGAGTGAAGTTTGAATTTGTTCCCTGAAGCCTTAGTACAAACAGGACCAGCAGACATTTTTCTACTTTGATGCCCAATGACGCCTTGTGTATCCCTTGCTTTTTCCTCTTCAGAACTTAGGGCCGCATATATTGGCGATTTTAAAGTTGGGCAAGATCGATTAGACTGGCGGTAACCAAGGCGATTCTGACTCCCAGGGCACATTTGACAATATCTGGAGACATTTCTGGTTATCATAACAGGAGGGGGATAGGCCACTGGCACCCAGTGGGTGGAGGCCAGGGATGCTGCGCGACATCCCGCAGTGCACAGGGCGGCCCCGCAACGGAGATTCATCTGCCTCAAAATTTCAGTAGGGCAGAGGCTGAGAACCTCTGGGTTGAGAGGTGTTTAATAAATGTTATGTATAATTATATATATATATATATATACATATATATATATACATATATATATACATATATATATATGTATATGTATGTACATACTGTTAAATTTATGTATATCCCATCACTGTGTGTATACAGGTGGGAGTGTTATATGTTGCAGGAAACCATGATAAGGTGTTATTAAATTGGGGGAATTTCCTGCCATAGGTCCTGGTTCTTTCACTAGTGCTTCCTGTGTTCAAAATACCATCCTGAGGGCTTCCCTGGTGGCGCAGTGGTTGAGAGTCCGCCTGCCGATGCAGGGGACACGGGTTCGTGCCCTGGTCCGGGGAGATCCCACATGCCGGGGAGCGGCTGGGCTTGTGAGCCATGGCTGCTGAGCCTGCGCGTCCGGAGCCTGTGCTCCACAATGGGAGAGGCCACAACAGTGAGAGGCCCGCGTACGCAAAAAAAAAAACAAAAACAAAAACAAAATACCATCCTGAGCACTTTCTAACTAACTCACTAAACCTTCGTAACAACGCTTGCAGATGGCTAATATTATTATTCCCATATTGTAGGTAAGAGAACTCAGACCCAGAAAGGTTAAGGAGCTTGCCTGAGGTCCCAGAGCTAGCAAGTTGGAGGATCCATGATTCTCACTCAGAGAGTCTAATCCATCTTAACCGCTTCGCAATATTGTCTGATCGCTGACCCCAAAGGACCTTTAAGGCCCTTCCACTGGAAACTCTGATCTTAACCACTTCGCAATATTGTCTGATCGCTGACCCCAAAGGACCTTTAAGGCCCTTCCACTGGAAACTCCACTAGCCCTTCCATCTTTCTTTCTACAAACGGTAAGCTCGTACACTGGTTTGCACTTCAGCAGCGGTGAAGTCTGAGTCATTAAGAAATCTTCAGGAAAGAGAGAAGGCATTTATCAAAGCTGTCGAGATGAATGCTAATGAGAAAGGTAAACATATAAAACTGCTGTTTTGGGCTTCCCTGGTGGCGCAGTGGTTGAGGGTCCGCCTGCCGATGCAGGGGACGTGGGTTCGTGCCCCGGTGCGGGAAGATCCCACATGCCACGGAGCGGCTGGGCCCCTGAGCCATGGCCGCTGAGCCTGCGCGTCTGGGGCCTGTGCTCCGCAACGGGAGAGGCCACAACAGTGAGAGGCCCGCATACCACACACACACACAAAAAACTGCTGTTTTTTCCAAAAACTATTTCCAAGTCCCTACCAGGTGCTGTTGCAGGTACAGCTGGGTCGCAGGAATGTTTCTCTGCAGAGGATGAGCAGGAAGGGCACCGAGCCACGTTCTCAGCCTAAGGCGTTTCTTTATAGCAAAGTTGAGCATTACTTTCGATTCGTATTGTCTGGATATCATTGCGGAAGCCAGGAATGCCCAGAAAACACACCAAAAAAAAGGCAGACTCAGGCAGTGATCAGAAGAATCTTATTATCCAAGTTGCAACATGCAAATATCTCCTTTGCATTCTGCTTTCTGCAAACACAGAGTGAAAAAATAAGTAGGGAAAAATGAGGAGAAAAAACAAGCAGTACGATTCATGCTTCACAAAGTCCTGTAGGTTATTACCATGTTTTAAATTGTGAGTTGCAAACACAAGCTGTTCTTAAACAAGAACAAAAAGAAAAAGCAGATGGTTTCTTTTTACATCCTGTGAAACTTTTTCTGAATGCAAGCGTATGCTCCCTTCTCCCCAGCTGGCATTGCCCATGCAAATGATCCGTTTTCTGTCATTTTGAGAAAAATTCTTCATCCCCCATCCCCCATCCCAAATGCCAAAATACCTAGAAACGAGGGCAGGGAAAGGCATCGCCAGAATATTTTGATCCAAGTAAGTCTTTGAGGCTCCAAGACCACATACTGGCATAGAAACATGATTGGTGTAAGTCAGGTATCACCATGATATTATTATTGCCATTATTTTTTATGTGATGTATGTTTATTTCAACAAACATCTTTATGGATGGTCAGTTGATTTTGCTATGTATGACACAGTGGAAAGTATGTGAGATTTGCAGTTATATAGATTCTGGATTATATAGGCTCAAATTCCAGCTCAGCAGCTTAATAAATAACTGCATCCTTGAGAAAATTATTTAAAATGCCTTTAAAATTGCTTATTCTCTGTGACTCAGTTTTTTCACTTGCAAAGTGGAGAGAGCAAAATCTGTCTTTTCAGGGATGTTTCAAAGCTGAATTTCAGTTCAAGAGGGAGAGGCACTGCACCGAATTTTGTTTGCTTTACTCATATAAATGAGAGTAATAGCACTTGCTTCACAGAATTATTTGAGGATGAAATAAGGCAGTGTATTATTTGTACAACATTCTAAATCCTAAATAAATGGTAGTTATTATTGAGTTGTTATTGTTTTATCAGTATTTATTGGTATTGTTAATCTGGAAAAGTGTATGAGGACCTGAATTGTCTTAAATGGTCTTCCGTTTTACTCATTTATCTGCATTGTTTTAAAACAATTTCCCACAGATGCTCATTGACATCCTGGCTTAGGTGGACAACAATTGCATTAGCTTCACTACATTTCTTAGCAGCCAAAAGAGTGTCTTTCTAGTTACTACTCAAATTCTTCTTGTGCCATAAGTTTTAGGAAGAGAGAGTCCAATTTTTCTGATCAGTTTTATTTTATGGCCAAGCTGTACTTGATCTAGTATTAAGGATTTACTGCTGTGTAAAAAAAATTATCCCAAACTTAGTGGCTTATAAGAAAAAACATTCAGGTCACACGATTCCTGGGGGTCAGGTCTCCAGGAACAGCATAGCTGGTTGGTTCTGGCTTGGAGCCTCTAAAGCGACTGCAGCCAAGTTGCCAGCCGGGCCTACAGTTATCTGAAGGCTTCACTGGGGCTGGAGAATCAGCTTCCAGGATGGTTCACTTACACAGCTGTTGGTTTGAACAAGGAATCAGAGAGAGAGACATTGAGCAGGGGAAAGAGAGAGAGAGAGGCCACAGAGTCTTTTATAACATAATTTCAGATGTGACATACCATCATTTCCCCTGGATTCTATTGGTCACACAGCCCAACCTGGTAAAATGTGTGAGGTGACTACACAGAGGGTAAGAACACCAGGACGCTGAGACCACTGGGGAACCTCTTGGGGACTGGCTGCCGAAGTACCCGGCCCTGTAATTTATATGAAAGTAGGCGAGTGTGATAAGCGAGAACGAAGGTGAGCACCACCTCCCACTCGAATTCACAGTCTCATTGTTAATTGAATACCCAGCTCGACTTCTCCCTCTTCCAAGAAGCTTCCCTGACAAGATGTATTTCCAATCATCTCCCTATGAATGCTGACAGCATTTGTTCATACTTCCCTGCTTTAGCGATGTCATGTTACTCAATTTTTATTTTACAAAAGCTAGTCTCATCACCTTGAGAGCAAAGGTGATGTCAAATTCTCTTTTGGATTTTAAAAAACTCCTCGCATGTGCTAAGTACATGGAGTGCATACAAATTCAACTCCAACTCTGTGACCTTTCCAATGAACAGGCCTGAATGATGAACATTCCCTTTTTTTTTTTTTCCGGTACGTGGGCCTCTCACTGTTGTGGCCTCTCCTGTTGTGGAGCACAGGCTCCGGATGCACAGGCTCAGCAGCCATGGCTCACGGGCCCAGCCGCTCCATGGCATGTGGGATCTTCCCGGACCGGGGCACAAACCCACGTCCCCTGTATCGGCAGGCGGACTCCCAACCACTGCGCCACTAGGGAAGCCCAACATTCCCTTTCAAATTGCCCTACAGCTCTCTAAATTCCTTGGTCATTACATTACAGTTCCATCTTGGCCATTATATGCAATATAATAAAAATAAGCCCACCCACACTGGTCCTCGCACACTCCCACTGGAAGCTCTTGCCTTGCCTCTCCCTTTGTTGACACGTTCTTCCCCAAAATATCCATCTACTCAGCTTGTTCCATCACCTTCATAAGGTTGTTCTTTGTTCAAACAGCAGCTCCTCATGAGGCTCACCCTGATGACCATATTTAATGTAGCAGTCAGTGCTTACCCACCCTCTCTCCACTGATGAGTCTCCTCAACACGCACAAATTTTTCTTTTTGCCCTAGTAACCTATCACCTCCTTAAGAAAAAAACATATAACTTACTAATTTGTTACATTTATTGTCTGTCTTCCTCCCCAGAGTGTCAGTTCCCTGAAGACAAGGACTCTTGCCTGTCTTGTTTTCCAGTATTTCTGAAGTGCCTAAACCAATGTCTGGAAAATACCAGATGCTTAGTATAGAATTTTTGGATAAATGAATTGGAGTAATATTTTTCACAACAGAATTTGAAACCAAAATGTCTTTGCTGGTGAGTCTTGAGCTAAGCAGATATTTCAGTTAATCAAGACTACTTTCCCAAGATTTCTGATTAATCGTGGCATATCTTCTTACATAAGTAGTTCATGAACCACTGCACAAAGCAAATATGATATAATTAATAGATAAAAATCTCATATAGAGTATTTTATTTTAAAATTTTTTCCCAAAAAATTCATTAAAGTTACAGTATAGAAGTTGATAGGCCTTATTAGTCAATTCAGTTAAAATCACTTTCTACTGCAGTTAGAGATGATACAAATAGATGGAGAGATATACCATGTTCTAGGATTGGAAGATCAACATTGTGAAAATGACTCTACTACCCAAAGCAATCTACAGATTCAAACTACCACTGGCATGTTTCACAGAACTAGAACAAAAAATTCCACAATTTGTATGGAAACACAAAAGACCCCGAATAGCCAAAGCAATCTTGAGAACGAAAAATGGAGCTGGAGGAATCAGGCTCCCTGACTTCAGACTATACTACAAAGCTACAGTAATCAAAACAGTATGGTACTGGCACAAAAACAGAAAGACACATCAATGGAACAGGACAGAAAGCCCAGAGATAAACCCACACACATATGGTCACCTTATCTTTGACAAAGGAGGCAGGAATATACTGTGGAGAAAGGACAGCCTCTTCAATAAGTGGTGCTGGGAAAACTGGACAGCTACATGTAAAACTATGAGATTAGATCACTCCCTAACACCATACACAAAAATAAGCTCAAAATGGATTAAAGACCAGGCCAGAAACTGTCAAACTCTTAGAGGAAAACATAGGCAGAACACTCTATGACATAAATCACAGCAAGATCCTTTTTGACCCACCTCCTCGAGAAATGGAAATAAAAACAAAAATAAACAAATGGGACCTAATGAAACTTCAAAGCTTTTGCACAGCAAAGGAAACCATAAACAAGACCAAAAGACAACCCTCAGAATGGGAGAAAATATTTGCAAATGAAGCAACTGACAAAGGATTAATCTCCAGTATTTATAAGCAGCTCATGCAGCTCAATAAAAAAACAAACAACCCAATCCAAAAATGGGCAGAAGACTTAAATAGACATTTCTCCAAAGAAGATATACAGACTGCCAGCAAACACATGAAAGAATGCTCAACATCACTAATCATTAGAGAAATGCAAATCAAAACTACAATGAGATATCATCTCACACCAGTCAGAATGGCCATCATCAAAAAATCTAGAAACAATAAATGCTGGAGAGGGTGTGGAGAAAAGGGACCCCTCTTGCACTCTTGGTGGGAATGTAAATTGATACAGCCACTGTGGAGAACAGGATGGAGGGTCCTTAAAAAACTACAAATAGAACTACCATACGACCCAGCAATCCCACTACTGGGCATATACCCTGAGAAAACCATAATTCAAAAAGAGCCATGTACCAAAATGTTCATTGCAGCTCTATTTACAATAGCCCGGAGATGGAAACAACCTAAGTGTCCATCATCGGATGAATGGATAAAGAAGATATGGCACATATATACAATGGAATATTACGTAGCCATAAAAAGAAACGAAATTGAGCTATTTGTAATGAGGTGGACAGACCTAGAGTCTGTCATACAGAGTGAAGTCAGAAAGAGAAAGACAAATACCGTATGCTAACACATATATATGGAATTTAAGAAAAAAAAATGTCATGAAGAACCTAGGGGTAAGACAGGAATAAAGACACAGACCTACTAGAGACTGGACTTGAGGATATGGGGAGGGGGAAGGGTAAGCTGTGACAAAGCGAGAGAGAGGCATGGACATATATACACTACCAAACGTAAGGTACATAGCTAGTGGGAAGCAGCCGCATAGCATAGGGAGATCAGCTCCGTGCTTTGTGACTGCCTGGAAGGGTGAGATAGGGAGGGTTGGAGGGAGGGAGACGCATGAGGGAAGAGATATGGGAACATATGTGTATGTATAACTGAATCACTTTGTTATAAAGCAGAAAGTAACACACCATTGTAAAGCAATTATACTCCAATAAAGATGTAAAAATTAAAAAATCACTTTCTAGTCATTCAAGCAACTGGTTCGAGTGACTTGAGTTCAGTGACTGAAGTAAATATTTGACAGAATTTATGCACGAACATTTTCTTTCATTATAAAAGTGTTGTTAATTGTTCCAAAGTTCTAAACAATCTTTTTTTTTTTTTTTTTTTAGTTTTACCTCTAAACCTCTAAGTATGACTGATATCTGCTTTCTAGCTTAGGACATATGCTGAGAATTTACTCCTCCTTTTGTTCTCAAAGTGGTAATTCCATGAGAGGCTAAAGCCAATATATTTTGAAAAGAAATGACACTATAACAATAATATAACTTTGTAATCAAATATTAATGTTCTTCTAAATGTTTATTGTGCTGTTAAATTAAACGATTTCCATGCAGGGGCAAACTAAACTACACATGTTCTGCCACAAAAGAAATGGTAAATCAAATATCTGGCTATTTCACAACATTTTCTCTATTTTCAACACCTGCAATGTCCTCATTCCTGAATTAATCCCTAGAAGAAATTCTGAAGTACAGAGCCAAAATTACGGAAAATGCTCTTATGACAGGGAGACACACGTTCTAATTGTGTAATTATCAGAGTCCAGAGTTCACAAATTACATCTTGTAGTGACGTTTAACTTGTTTAACCAACCTCTCCTTTGTATAAGAGGAGTTATCCCTGAGTGACAGTGTTCTCTTTGGAAGATCATGTTTAAGCACTTGCATTAAAATTCTATACTCTTTTCATCTAATACAAGCAACATGCATGCAATTAAGGCACCTACATTAAAAATCTATGATCCCAAGAGTTGACATGTTTATTAATAATTTATAGCAAATAATTTATTTATATACTTTATATATATATAATATATATTATATATAAATTTGCTAACAATTTATAGCAAATCGGTGTGGAACTTGCTTGATGGCCACCACTTGAATAACCCCTTACTTCGCCTGTCACTAAATAGAGAAGATCAAGGCAGCATTCTGAAATGCACATTTTATTTTTTAAAAAAGGATTTAGTAGATAAAAAAACCCCAAGAAGCTATTACTGTGTAGCAAGTCCCTGATAAATCTGTGATGGTAGAAAGCATGCAGTAGTGAAAGGCATGACCAGTAGTCAAATTCTTCCTCCATTAGTTCACTTCAGCATATACATCTTTTAAAAATTTCACAGTCTTAAAATCTTTTCGTAATGAATGGACGTTGTGAACCTGTTATGGCAGTGTTGTTAGCAGAAACGGTAAACCTATTGCAGATGAGATTAGTTTCGATACGACCTTGATCTGCACACCCACCTCTTACGGAGGAAGTAGCAGTGGATGAAATAAGAAAAATAACAGAATTAAGGAGGCGAGTCTGAGAGTGGTACTCAGACTTCTAAGAGGATGCACAGTGATCCCCACATCCTGGTATTCACACTCTTGTGTAACTGCCTGCTCTGGAGTGGGTGGGACCCATGACTTGCCTCTAACTAACAGGATACAGCAAAAGTGATGGGAGATCTCTTCTGTGATTAGGTTACAAAAGACAGTAACATCCCTTTTGCTAACAGACTCTCTTCACCGCTGTCTCTGAGAAAGCCAGCTGCCATGATAGAGAAGCCCAGTGGACAAGGAACTGAGGGTGACGTCCAGTCAGCACCCAGGAAGAACGCAATGAGCTCCGTCCAACAACCCACGAGGAACTGAATCCAGCCAATAACCACTGAGGAAGCCTGGAAGTGGATCCTTGAGGCTTCAGATGAAACCCCCGCCCTGGCTGACACCTTGACTGAAGCTCTCTGAGACCCCAGCCCAGCCTGCCTGACCCACAGAAACTGTGAGGTCATAAATATGTGCTCTTTTAAGCTGCTAAGTTTCGGGGGCAGTTTGTTAAGTAGCCATAGACAACCAGTCCAGACCGCGAACCTTTGAAAGAAACCCTTGAAAAATATATTCTTGTTTACTAAAAGCAAACAATAAAAATAGCACAGGAGAGAAGACCACTTCGTGGGGTGAGGTGCAACACGGTGCTGCCTCATCCTCCCACAAAGGAGAGGGACTCTTTGTGAGTCAGGAACAGATGGAAGCCCTGAGTACTCGAGGGCTTGGTATTTTGGGGGAGAGGAATAAAACGATTATAGATAGACAGGAACACAGCCAAAGACTCTTGTGCTCCTTCCACATGACTTTTATTCTTCTTTCTTCCATCTCTCAACAGATGTGGTCATGTTCAACAGGGTCTTCTCCAGAGCAGCTTTCGCTAAGTAGCTCACAGATCCTTAATATGCAATGTTTCTGATGTGAGTCTATTTAATAAAAACATGTCACCTATTTTAGTAAGATTTTAATCTAGCAGTTCCTAATTTTTAGGATTTTTCAGACCCTTTTTAAAAATTGGGACTGACACAATATTGCCAACTTTCTGATTTGCCCAATAAGGACACGAAAACATTCACCAAAACAATAACATCCTACCATAGATTATTCTCATCATTTTATGGAAGAATATTTTTTTACTAAGGAAAAAAAATCTCAAAATGAATTATTATTATTTAAAGTTAAATACATATAGTGTTATAAGAAATTTATCACGTTTTATTTTTTTCTCATCCTGTCGTGAAACTGCAAATTTTGCTACGTACGTGGACTCATTTCAGGAGCCACTGACTTAGTCTATATAACTCTCTTAGCAACAAGAAGCATTAACATCCCCGAAACCAGATCAGAATAAGATCCACCTCATAGAAATACCTGACTTTATCTTTGCTGCATAAGTGTGGTTGGAGTCACCAGGTAAAATACAAGATGCCCAGTTAAATGTGAATTTCTGATAAACATGAATAATTCTTTTTAGTATAAGCACCTCTTATATGTGGGACAAATATTGCATGGGACCTACTTATATAAAAAAATTACTCACCGTTTAATCTGACATTCAGATTCCACCGGGCATCCTGTACTTTTATTTTAGCAGTAGAGTGAGTTACTCAGGAAAAGTCACAGCTGACTTGAAAAATTATTACTTCAGCTTAAACTGGAGTTTAGAAAGAAGTAAATATTGTGTGGAGGTGGAGAGGATCTTCCCCCCCATAGAACTTGTATGTATATCAATAAGAACTGCCTCTACATAAGCTACACTCAGAACTCACTTAACAAGAATCATATCTCCAGTGTAGACATATGATTCTCTCCTTAGCAGTCTAAATTTTCACATGGGCAACTGAAGTCGGGAAATATTTACAGTGACTTCACCTTTCTTGCCAATGGACATCTGAATCAGGTGAATAAGAACGTAACTGTAAATTTCCTACTTTCATCCTCCTGAGTCATTTCTCCAACCAAGGATGTTCTGCATAGTTCTTCAATTCACCATTTGTCATCTCAACCACACAACCATACTTTCTTTGGGAGACTCAGATGGATTTCCTATGTATTAGGTTCTCCCCATAGATGGGGGGAAAATGGCAGGTATCCATTGGAAGTTCTTAAATATTGAAGATACAGGTATATAAAACGCAAAAGTTGAAGTTAGCCCTCTTTTTGTTAAAAGGGGATAATTATCAGTGGTAAAAGTGTTACAGCCACAATAACCTCAAAGTGAGCCTTTAATTTTTCAAAAAGACTGGAGAATAATTTAAAAGAGCACCAACGTTCTTGAATACAACTCAGGTTTAATAGTGTATCCTCTTCCCATCTAAAATTATCTCAGATTCATGTTCACCTTTGATAAACACAGAGATCTGCCCAACAACTTCATTCCACAGATGAAGGAATGAGAACCTGGCCCAAGTTCTAAGATAAAATGACCACTTTTGAGGAGGTGTTTTCTCATCAATATTCTAAGAACCATCGCCCAAGGGAAGTGAGGGGCTTGAGAGATGCTACCATATTGTCAGTGCAGAAATTACAGTGCTGGGAGGGTAGGCACATTTCCTAAGATCACCAAGCCAGTCACGGAAGGTCGGAGCCAATAGAAGGAGCCACTGACATCATCAAACCTCTCATTTTGCATGTATCAGAACCCAAGGGAAGAGGGCTCCCCAAAACCTATGAACTAAGCTGTTAAACTGGAGCCCCAGACTACTTTTCTGCCAGTGCCTGCCACCTCCTGAATGACAATGTGTGAATAATTCTCAAGTCTTTTATGCTTTTCCAGCAAGTTCTTCTGCTAAATCCAAGCTTATTGAAGCATGGTTCAGTTTCCCTGGATCCTAGATCACTGGGGTGACTGTTAGAAGTGTAGAATCCTGGGAGGTAGCGTCCTTCCACCCGCATTTTAAACAAGGCTATTTCCGATGCGTACTCGAACTTGATAACTCTTTCCTGAAACATAACTAAGTCCCTTATTCACTTCTCCAGTATCTATTTTCTGAGGCTTTGGTGTGCGATGAACCTTGGTGGCGAACTCCGGCATGTGAACAATGCCTTCTAGCCCGACGATACACATTCTCTGGGTTTAGACTGCAAATGCATCATCTGCCAAGAGGATTACTCTGAATTTTTCAAATCTTGGAGGGAAAATGATACGTGTGTGTGTGTGTGTGTGTGTGTGTGTGTGTGTGTGTGTATCAGCACACAAAAGTTGTGTCATGGGACTTCCCTGGTGGTTCAGTGGTTGAGACTTTGCCTTCCAGTGCAGAGGGTGTGAGTTTGATCCCTGGTCAGGGAGCTAAGATGCCACATGCCTTGCGGCCAAAAACCCAAAACATAAAACAGAAGCAATACTGTAACAAATTCAATAAAGACTTTAAAAATAAAATGGTCCACATCAAAAAAAAAATCTAAAAAAACAAAAATGTGTCATAACTGTTTTGGTAACAAGTCACAAAATTCTAATCGGAACAGGAATTTATTGTAAAGGATACTGGATACTTTCAGATCCAAGGCAGGAAATCAACTGGTTCTCAGAGACGTCCAGAATGCAGACTCAAAAGCTGCGAAAGCTTTCCCATCATTGTTTATCCAAGTCTTTCCATGTTTCTATGCGTACCTGCTTCATTCCTCCCCTCTCCTTCCTCTCTCTCCCTCTCCCCCTCTTTCTCTGAAAAATGAATTTCTAGACTTCTCTGGTCCTCAAGGAACCAGAGACTTTCCATTCATCTCATGTACTCTCCCCACCCTCACATAAACACGCTGAATTAAACTTTTTCTGGCCACCAGCCCTCAGCATTTGCTCTGCCCTCAGCCTGGAAAGCATTTTGCCTGACAACTTCTTTCCCCATTGTTATAAATCAGTTCAAACACCGACTCCTAAGAGAGGACTTCCCTAGCTCATACTTACTGGGTACTTATCATACGCAACTGTGGCTCACAAAATCCCTGAATATTTGACAGTTGGCTCTCATTTAATTGCTCACGTCCTATTCCATTGCTTATTTGCTTTACAGCATTTATCCACATATGAAAGTACTGTGCTTACCTATTAGTTTACCCATTTAACTTCTGTCTTATCATGATATAATGGGAGCCCCATGCAGAGGTGTGCCAGGGCTAGTTCACATGGGCTCATGACAGCTAACTGTCAAATAAGCAGGAATTTTGTGAACCACTTGTTAAACTGATGACACCGTGGAAACTGAAAAATGCTACAAATCAGGACTTTCTTTTATTGGGGTATAGTTGCTTTACAACATTGTGTTAGTTTCTGCTGTACAACGAAGTGAATTAGCTATATGTATACATATATTCCCTCCCTCTTGCACTTCCCTCCCCTGACATCCCACGCATCTAGTTCACCACAGAGCACCGAGCTGAGCTCCCTGCACTATACAGCAGGTTCCCACTAGCTATCTGTTTTACATATAGTAGTGCATATATGTCACTCCCAATCTCCCAATTCATCCCACCCAACTCCCCAACCCATGTCCACACGTCCATTCTCTACTTCTGTGTCTCTATTCCCGCCCTGAAAATAGGTTCATCTGTACCATTTTTCTAGATCCCACATATATGCATTAATATACGGTATTTGTTTTTCTCTTTGTGACTTACTTCACTCTGTATGACAGACTCTAGGTCCATCCACGTCTCTACCAATGGCCCAATTTCGTTTCATTTTATGGCTGAATAATATTCCATTGTATATATGTGCCACATCTTCTTTATCCATTCATCCATCGATGGACATTTAGGTTGATCCCATGTCCTGGCTATTGTAAAGAGTGCTGCAATGAACATTGGGGTGCATGTGTCTTTTTGAATTATGGTTTTCTCAGGGCCCAGTAGTGGGATTGCTGGGTCATATGGTAGTTCTATTTTTAGTTTTTTAAGGAAACTCCATACTGTTCTCCATAATGACTGTATCAATTTACATTCCCACCAAGAGTGCAAGAGGGTTCCCTTTTCTCCACAACCTCTCCAGCATTTACTGTTTGTAGATTTTTGGATGATGGCCATTCTGACCAGTGTGAGGTGATACCTCATCGTAGTTCTGATCTGCATTTCCTCTAATAAATAGTGATGTTGAGCATATTTTCATGTGACTCTTGATATTTTTCATAGAATTAGAACCAAAAATTCTACAACTTTATTTGGAAACACAAAAGACCCCAATTAGCCAAAGCAATCTTGAGAAAGAAAAATGGTGCTGGAGGAATCAGGCTCCCTGACTTCAGACTATACTACAAAGCTACAGTAATCATGACAGTATGGTACTGGCACAAGAATAGAAGTATAGCTCAATGGAACAGGATAGAAAGCCCAGAGATAAACCCATGTACCTATGGGCACCTAATCTATGACAAATGAGGAAAGGATATACAATGGAGAAAAGACAGCCTCTTCAATAAGTGGTGCTGGGAAAACTGGACAGCTACACCTAAAGGAATGGAATTAGAACAGTCCCTAACACCATATACAAAAATTAACTCAAAATGGATTAAAGACCTAAACATAAGACTGGACACTATAAAACTCTTAGAGGCAAACATAGGAAGAAAACTCTGACATAAATCACAGCAAGATCTTTTTTGACCCACCTCCTAGAGTAATGAAAATAAAAACAAAAACAAACAAATGGGACCTAATTAAACTTAAAAGTTTTTGCACAGCAAAGAAAACCATAAATGAGATGAAAAGAAACAACCCTCAGAATGGGAGAAAATATTTGCAAACGAAGCAACTGACAAGGGATTCATCTCCAAAATATACAAACAGCTCATGTAGCTCAATATCAAAATAACAAACAACCCAGTCAAAAAATGGGTGGAAGACCTAACAGACAAACCAGGACTTTTTAAATGTTTCCCAGTGAGCTGATCCACCGGTACAGCACTGGTTCCATGAAAGCAGAGACTTCTTTCCTTTTGCACTGCTAACACCTAGATACATTCAACATTGAACTTGTGTTGAATACACCGACGCATGACTTACTACTTTAGACGATTTCTTGTTCTTTCCCAAATCCACAAGTCTTGGGGAAGTGATTCATTTGCCCAACTAGAACAAGGTACTCATGACTGAACAATTAACTACAGCAAAGGCAGCAGTGTCATGACATAACTAGGGGCTAGTCCACTGATTGTTTGCTGTGTTCATAGGGTAGGGGTACCATTTCCAGAAAAGGCACTGGGTAAACAAGTCAAAACAATTAAAAGAAAATTAAAATGTTCATTACATTTATCTCTCCCACTGGACTAGGATCTTCCTGAGGCAGAGCTGATGTCATTCAACTTTGTAGCCCCTCTGCCCACCAACACACTTTAGTAAAAAAATGAATAATGGGCTTTCCCCATTGACCAGCAAAGCTCTTTCATAATGACATGGGAATGGTGGGGGAAGGCTCCATTTGAAACCCTTCTTCTAAAGCTCGTTTGCTTTATTCAAGGAAACCAACAGAACAAGTGGGTCCAGGGACTCTGCTCTGTTGCCTAAACCATCAGGAGAACATCTCAGGCCAAATCGGATAAACATGCCCAGGAAAACTCCTTTCTGTGTTAACAAACCACATGGTGCATGCTCTAATAAAAATAATGAGCCATTTTATAAATTTATTTTTACTATGTTAAGCTTTTTAAAATAATGAGCCATTTTTGACAAATAACCCTATTTTTAATTTAGCGTTGCCCAAATATGCAGTAATAACAAGGGTGACACAAGTTCTTTTATAATTCTACCCCTTAGGTGAGGGGTTGGGTTAAAACCCAATTCTCTCTTTCTTTCAAAGAATATAATTAAAGTGCTGTCTCTAAGTGGCTGCTTTACTGCCTGACAGAATATGTTATCTGCCTTTTTCTCCATAAAAGGCTTTCCAGCGAGTGCTCTTGGTAAAACAATCTTGACAAAGTTTGGGAGACAAGAGCGATGCCCGAACATAAAACAGTCTGAAATTAAGCAGCCGAGCCACATTCGCAGCTGCTCTTGACATTCGTCACGAGCCCACAGCTAATTAAATAGAGGTAACTTTTCTCCACCTCGTCCCATTCATCACCCTCCAGGCTCAGTCTGTAAGCAGGTTTTTCTGTGAATTGTGGTCTGCTGGAAAAATCTGTTCACATAAAGGTATTTGAAAGTTTTCTCTTCCGTGGCCCCAGAGCAAGCTGAAGCACTTCAAAGCAATGACAACAACATTGGAAGGAGAGCTTTCTGAAATTCGCCTGCGATGAACTACCTGCTTGAGATGGAGGGCCAGGTGGGCACGACTTGTGGATGTTCCCTGCCACCTCTCAGGTCCCTGAAGATTAGCCATCTCTCTCCTGGTCCTGAGGCAGTGCGGACTCGTCTCTAACTACATTTTCAGGCACATATCTGACCGTCGGGGATCATTTATGGGGGATGCTATAAATCTCAACTCAGAGAGAGAAAAGAGAATCACGGTGCTCAATGACTGGTAAATTTTGGTGAGCGATAGCAAGATTAAGCTCTAAATAAAGGCTTTCAAACACCATCCAGAATCAGATGCAAAAACAGTGATGCCCCAAAGTTACGTTCTCTTAGGACCCCATTAGACAAAGGAGAGTGTCTTCTGATCACGAACTGCCATGCTAGTCAATTTCTCCTCCTGCTCTTCGTGTTTCATATCCTTTAATTGTTCCAATAAAGACAAAAGCAAGCCAGGGGACCCTTCAGTCAATTAGGGCTGCTACTTCACCTGGGGGCGAGGATCCCAGGATCATACCTGGAGACACAGTGTAAAGGCTGGAGATGCTCCCTATTGGTCACCTTAGGCTTTGACCTTGGGCCAAGTCCACCCCAGGCCACCCTAACTGAATTACACTCCCCTGCGATAAGAATCAGTAAAGAGCGTTTCCAAAATGGGCCTCAACCCTGGCTACACATTTAGAATTGCCTGAGAAGGTTAAAGAATTACCAAGATGGGGTCCCAGACCCCAGGGGTTTCGATTCAATTGGTCTGGAGTTAGACGTAGGCATCAGTGATTTTTAAAAATGCCGCAGAGCAAGTGGTTTCAAGGGTATCAGAACAGGAAGCCAATGCAGCCTCACCAGGTTCACTTAGAGACAAACCAGTGGTGCTAATTGAAGGGATATGAGTATCCACTCATGCCAGCACTAAATTAGGGTGCATTTCCTAAGATTGAGAAAGGAGATTCCAGCTCACCTGCAAACCAAGTCTGGGACACATTAAATGGAGGCTTGAAGACTCTTGTTTACTCACGTGACCACAGGTGCATACAAATGAGCGAAGAGGTCCTGGTGGAGACTGAGATGAAGACAGAAGGGGCCTGACGAGCCTCAGCTCCAGACAGTGAGGCCGGGAGAAATTTGCCAGGTTGTGCAGTTTTTCAGGAAAAGCTGGGAATTGGATTTCTCTACAAAATCTCATTTTTTCAATATTGGTTCTTTTATGTTTTAAACACAGGGCCGGCCAAAAGAAACATTCTCTGGACCCTGTCACTTGTGGAACATCTCGTGGCCCACAGACCTCCTGGTACAGTGAGCTGGACCACTCCTGAGGAGCTTTCTCATTGATCAGTTCATCAACGTCCCTTTCTCTATGTGAGTCTGTTTCTGCTTTGTAAATAAGTCCATTTGTGTCATATTTTAGATCCTACATATAAGTGATATCACATGGTGCTTGTCTTTCTCTGTCTGACTTACTTCACTTAGTATGATAATCTCTAGGTCTTTCCATGTTGCTGCAGAGGGCATTATTTCATTCCTTTTGATGGCTGAGTAATAGTTCATTGTATATATATCACATCTTCTTTATCCATTCATCAGGGGAAAGGGGGTGGGGGAGAGGGATAAATTAGGAATTTGGGATTAACAGATACAAACTATTATGCACAGATAAACAACAAGGTCCTACTGTATTGCACAGGGAACTATATTCAGTAACCTGTAATAAACCATAATGGAAAAGAATATGAAAAAGAATATATGTCACATATATATATATGTATATATCTGAATCACTGTGCTGTACACCAGAAGCTAACATAACACTGTAAGTCAAGATTTACAGTATAAATTTTATTACAGTATAATATTTATTATTGATTGAAGTATCAATAATAAATTAAAATATTTTTAAAAGATGTCATAAGTTTTTAAAAAAAGCCCCTTTCTCAAGCATCTGCCGCAAACATAAAACTTTGACATGTTGCCTAAAATTCCTCCAATCAGATATGAGTTTGAATAGAATAAAAACTTTTTACCATGAAAGTCTTCTCATACCTCAGAGGGAGTTAGTTCACTACGATATGCACCAAGGGAAACAGAAGGATATGGGAGGATAATAATAAAGGATGGGTTATTTTGCCACCTGAAGCATTACCAGAAGGGGGAGGTTGATGACAGGCACCGGGAAGCCGGGGGGCAGCAATGGGGCCCAGGGACCTGCAGACAGTGGCAGACTTGAGATTAACAGGAAGTAAGAGCAAAAGAATAGCGACGCTGGGCTACATAAATAAACATAAACATGTCCCTGCCTTCCCGGAATTTACATCTTTGAGGAGGAGACAGACAACGTACAAATTAATATATAACATGTCCAGAGTGTGTGAGGAAAGAGT
>NW_006791294.1:414561-419612 GCF_000442215.2 Lipotes vexillifer
GAAAGAGTGAGGGGATGTCGGTGTGTGAACGGTGGGGAGATGGAGGGCCCTGAGAGCCATCGCACAGACACTGGCCTTAATCCTGCTTGAGACAGGCAGGCATCGTGGGCTTTGCAACAGAGGAATCACGTGATCTGACATATTTCTAAAAGACTCACTCCACATCGCAGTGTGGAGAATGTGCTGTAGGGGCCAGTGGTAGAAGCTGGAAGCCCAGCTAGCACAGTGCAATCATCCAAGCCACAGAGAATGTCTCCAACACCAAATCAGATTTCTGCTGCAAGAATACTGGGAAACGCAGCAGATTAGGGAGGTGAAAACAACAGATGCCTAACAAGCGAGCTTAACCATCTTCCATTAAACTGGACAATTAACACTTGCCTCCAGCCACTTTCTGAAGCTGAGAGCTGAAAGGACTATTACATTCTCAGCCAAGCCCATCCTAAGGGAAAGAAATCCCTCCACTCTTTGTTGCAAGGGTCTAAGGGTTGTGGAGGTTAGGAGAGTAAAATGACAATGATGGCTTTTACTCTGCTGACAGCCAGCAAATGTTTTGAGTTATGGCTAACAATTAAGTCCTAATTGGCCATAATGTAAACCTCTTCTGAATGGAGGTGTAAATATTGAAACAGACAAGCTGCTATTTTTCAGACCTGGATGGCAGTCAGTCAAAATGAAAAGCTAATTTCAGCCTTGCAGGAAAACTCTGTATTGTAATCAAGTGTGACAGAGTGGGAACAATAAATTGGCATTTAAGGTGAGGGGCTATTTACTTCCCTGTTGCAATGCTTGTGATGATAAGTTGCACTGCCCCTTTGCAAAATTAAAGCAAGCTATGGCTTTGATCCAGAGCATGAGGAAACAACTGGGGAACTGGCCAGAGGCAGAGTTCAAAGACAGCTGAGAGCTGAAGGCAAACAATCCACCTTCCCAGATGTCCAGTGCTAGGGGTATATCTTGTGCTATTTGGTTGTCCTCCCAATAGCTGGCCAAAGTAATTAATCAGAAGTTTATACTGAAAATCATGAAAATATAGGGGGGTGTGTGTGTACTGTTTAACCATACTGCAGCCCAACATTAAAATCTAATTATTGGGCTTCCCTGGTGGTGCAGTGGTTAAGAATCCGCCTGCCAATGCAGGGGACACGGGTTTGAGCCCTGGCCCAGGAAGATCCCACATGCTGCAGAGCAACTAAGCCCGTGTGCCACAACTACTGAGCCCACGAGCCACAACCCCTGAAGCCCATGCACCTAGAGCCCGTGCTCTGCAACAAGAGAAGCCACCACAATGAGAAGCCAGCACACCACAACAAAGAGTAGCCCCCACTTGCCGCAACTACAGAAAGCCCGCATGCAGCGATGAAGACCCAACGCAGCCAAAAAATAAATAAAATAAAATAAATTTTAAAATTTTAAATCTGATTATTAAGGATCTAAAATATTAATTTAGTAATTAATTTGTTTACGAATTATTAACTAGGTGCCAGTTATGTCCAAGGCCTTATTCTAGGCACTAGGGAATCATCAGTGGACAAAATATATGAAGTCCCTTCTCCTGAGTAACCTACATTCTATTGAAAATAATAACAACTAAAACTTTTGTTCTTACTCTAGAAGTCTTCACTCTTCTAAGTGTGTTACTTGCATTGACATATGTATTCCTCATAATAACCCTAGCGGTTAACTACTTTTACTATCTCCAATTTACAGATGAGAATCCTGGGGCACAGAGAGATTGAGTAATGAGCCCGAAATCACACAGCTTTGGCTCCTGGGACACAGCCAGTGAGCCAGGCAGTGTCCTCTTTGAGCTTCAGGTCTAGAGGGGATGAAAGCATTATAGGAGGAGTTCCAAGTGTTACAGTTGTTACAAAGGAAATGCATGAAGTGCATGGGGTTGGGGTAGGGGGAGGGAATAGGCCCCAACCTAGCTTGAGTATTTTTATCACAGCAGTAACACTTGTAATATGGCCTCTCATAAACATGCATATGTTTTCCCAAGTAACATGTCTGGCTGATTTGAGGACAACAGTTGGTTTTGCTCTTTGCAAAAACCAGTAGTCTGGAATCCTAATCTCCTTTCTCCGTATTCATTTTAACCTCTCTCCCTCCAAATTCTATTAAGGGTGGGCTGAACATGGGAGGGCGGGGTGGATATTTTCTAAGACATTAAACTTCTTGAATCATACAGTGTATATAATTTATATATGTAATGTTCTGAAGATTTCATATCTTCTGTGAGTCTCTCCATTATAAATTATTTATAGGTTTTAATATTTCAATAAAGCCAGTAGGATTCATTCAGTTGCTCTGAATTGCTTATTCTAATACTCAAGAAAGAAGATCAGCTTGTAAAATATTTGCTTTATTAATCTGAACATATTGAGGGGATTTTCTTAATTGTTCAGGGTTTAACTAAAAAAATGAAAAGAAAAAGAAAACTCTTTCCGTCCCTGAGAGTCTCAGGTGCTTTACCAGATGACCCAGGGCTGTGTCCTTGGGTAACGCCTGCTCTGATTCTCCAGCAGCAAGAAATGTAGAGAAATTTTTCCTTTTAAATGCTTACTTCCTAAATAAGCTTTGTTAATTAGCTGACAAAGGAATTGTAAGCTTTCTCACTTTAATGGGGACAGTCACAACACAGTAAAAGCTCCAAGTTTCCAGATCACATTCTTCAAAGATGTCTGTAGATATTTTAAGCTCCACCCAGAAAGCACAAAGCCAGGGTTCATTCGGTCACATCATTTGGCAAATTACTCATCCCCTCCGTTCCTCAATTCCCTAGGCTATTAATGGGGGTAATAATTGTATCCATGTCAATAAGCCAATATCAGAATTCAACTAGTCAATATAAAAACACCTAGAACAGCACTTGACATGCAGTAAGTTAAGTATAAGCTGCCATGTTGTTTTGTTGTTACGTATTCATTTCACACATATTACTGGACACTCACTGTACTCTTTTCTAGCTGTGAGGGATACAGAAACAAATGAAGAGAAGACCTCCATCCATTACTGTATACTCTTGTAGGCAAAAGAGACAAACAACAAATACATGAGATAAATTTCAGCTTCTGTTAACGGTCATGATGAAAATAAAAAGGGCTGATGGGAGAGGATGCCTCCTTGGGTTCCGTTAGGTCAAGGGAATCAGAGAAGCCTCCCTCTGGAGGTGATACTGGAGGTGATGCTTGAACGGCAGAGAAGGATCTGGCTGGGGAAGTATCAGAAGGAAGTGATCTGCACACAGAGAGGAGCAAGGGCATGGGTCCTGGCCTGGAACGTGTCTGCCTGTTAAAGTGGCAAGAAGCCCTCCGAGCTCAGGGAGGAGCAGCAGAGCTGAGGTCGCAGAGGTGAGCTGGGACCAGGTCCGGCTGTGCACACAGGTGAGATGCTAGCTTCTCTGCCAACCATACTGGGAAGCTACTGGAATCGCAGGAGCTTGGAAATAACATCCTTTAACCTGCATCTTAAAAGATGACTCTGACTGCCGTTTGGAGCCACGTATCCAAGTCAACAGCAGTGAGCACATCTTTCCAGACACTGAGGGGAAAAGGGTGAGGGATTTACCAGGCATGTGAATCTTACAGGTACCAGAGCTAGAGGAGACCTCCAGAGGTTAAAGTCCAGCATCCTCATTTCACAGAGATGGAAACAGCACATCTCCCAGGACGTCAAGCTCAGACTTGAGAGAAACACTGATTGCTTTGCAAGTGCAAGTGCTGAATAAATTCAAGACGAGGCTTGAAAGCACAAGCTGTACCTGTGCTCCAGAAACAGCACCCTTACCAGGTTCTTTATTACCCCACAGAAACGTCGGGGCTTCTTTTTCCCTAAGTCTTCCTGAAAATAATCCTCCAGCTCCTGTCATCACTACTCACTGCCAGGCGGGGGCTGCATACACAGGCTGTGTGCACAGATCCACCTGAGGACAGGTGTAGGAGAAGGAAAGAAAAATACATCAAGGGAACATGCCCCCCAGGTGAGGTCTGTGCACGAGGGACACCGCCATCAGAACTGCACGCGTGTTCTGGCCGCCCTTGGGCGGTGGGTCATGACGTCATGCCTTTAAATAGGAAGGACATGGATCTTCAGGGAGAGAAAAAAACGATAGCGCACACCCGCATTCTGCCGCATTCACCTCAGAAACCTGAGCTCAGCAGATGGGAGTTAAAGAGACGTGTGCTGCTGCCTGAGGTGCGTATTCATTTGTTATGTGGTTCCATTTGTTTCTTTCTTTAATGGTTCACTTAGCCAAACTCAGAACCAGAAAAAAAAAAAATCAATCTTAGAACATGCCCAAACTCTTTTGAAAAAAAATGTTGGATTAAGGTGATTAAAAATGAGTCAAGGATGGATTTTACTACTTAATTTACACCATGTAGAAGACGACATAAATCCAGGGCTGGCATCATCAGTAGGCAAATTAAGTACATGGTTGGGGCACCAGCAAGGGCAGAGGCATTAATCTGGGGGGGCGGCAATAATGTGTAATGTTAAAAAGTCTAAACAATAATTATGGGGGAACACAGAAATTTGTAGGACATTCATTCATGTGTGTTTTCTTACGGATTATTTTGAACTTCGCATGAGGTAGGAGTTTAGGTCATAATCTCCCTATTAGTAAGGGCATCTAAAAGGCTTAATCTAATGGTTGTTATAAGGAGACAATGAAATGATAAATGAAAAGTGCCTTGGTTTATTCCAAAGACTTTGAATGATGGATGTTAGTGCTTGACCCAAGCTCATTCCAACTACAGCATTACTCAATGCCTTAGATGTATTTCTCGGCTTACAGATTTAAAAGAGTTTTGGAAGCCATTATTTCATTTGGTTTTCACACCAAATGAAAACCTGTAAGGTAACTGAGACCAAGAGGCTCTGGCAATTATCGGGTTTCTGATGACACATTAGCCACTTTTTAAACACAAGCTGAACTGATTTCTCCTTCACTACAGATTTTTTAAAAGGGATTAGTAGGGAGGAGTAATTTGTAAGTCTATTTACAATTAATACAAGTGATAAGACAAACTTTATGAATACTTTCCCTA
>NW_006791294.1:419622-434360 GCF_000442215.2 Lipotes vexillifer
CTACAACAGAGTTTTATGATACATTTTCTCTAAAACTGTAATTGTGGAGTTAACACAAGTCTTGGGGATAAAGGTTGGAGTCCTACGTTAAAGAAAGTCTGTATAGTCTAAGAGTTTGATGGTTCTGAAAAGGTTTGTCTTCTTTCCACTGAATCTGAGAAAACATGGGGAGATTATCTAACTTGCAAAAAAGAACCAATCATAATCAAATCTAATTTTACCTGGAACCATTGCCCCGTATTTCATTCATGAGTTTTAAATATTCTGTATCCGGGGTGGGATAGGGAGGGTGGGAGGGAGGGAGACGCAAGAAGGAAAAGATATGGGAACATATGTATACACAGAGCTGATTCATTTTGTTGTAAAGCAGAAACTAACACACCATTGTAAAGCAATTATACTCCAATAAAATGTTAAATATATAAATAAATAAATAAATAAATATTCTGTATCCTTCCCTGTCTTGTTTATAGAGAAAAATGCTGCACATCATGGCACCTGAATAAAAAGGTATTTTTATTTTTAGGTCCTTAGAGTTGTTTCCATTCTTTGCAAAATCCCTTGCCTAACTTATGATTCCTTTCATCAAGACTGGGCCAGAAGAGACAGGAAACGGAGATGGGGGAAGAGAGAAATAGAGATCTCTTTCACATTTCCCTTCTCAAAAAGGAGACTTAACTTTCTGATTTCACAATAGGAGGCAAAAGCATTACGAACCTCATTACACAGATAGGTTTAGGTGATCTGCCCCAAATCCCATAGCTAGAAAACTACTGTGAGGGGATATGAACTCTGCCCCTTCAACTCTGAGAGATTTCGGCCATGTGACACCGGGAAACAGACAGTCTCATTTCAACTGGATCCAGTGGTGACATGTTGAAAGGGGAAGAGAATTGTCCACTTTTTCAAGTTGACATGATCTTAACAGTGACCTTGAAAATCATGATAGGACCAAAGGAGAAAGTTCCCTCCTCCTGTGTCACTCATTTCACTTTTATTAAGTTAAAATGTCACCATTCTTTGCCCTACTTTTCCCTCCTCTGTCAAGTCTGCTCCACCCCAGTGAATCTTCATTCATTAATTTCTACATCCACATTTTTTTCATTCATTCAAACAAACATATAAGTGATTACCAAAAACCAGACGCTGCTCTGGAAATGGGAGCTATAGCACTGAAGTTAGACAATGGCCCTGCTTCTGGAGCTTATATCCTACTGTAAAAAGAGAGAGAAGTGTGATGTAAATGAGAAAGGAAAGAGCCAGCACATCCTTGGACAAAAGCCAAATGGGTCACATGATCAGGAGATGCCGGTCCCGGCAGAGCAGGAAAGCCCTTAAGGATAAACACTTCTCCTTACCTGCTTCCTTTGCTTGCTTCATCTTTTTTTGTCTCTCTCTTCAGAGCATCATGACCTACAGCAGGGAAGAAAGAGAGAGAAAAAAAAGCCTCAGAACTCTTTAATCAAACAAAATGGAATCCCGAGTTTAAATAAACACAGCAGATAAAGACAGAGCTACTCAGACTGACTAGAGAGTAGAGGTGAGAATCCAGTCTACTTGTTCTGTTTCCATTTTGCAAGGGCTCTTGGGTGGTGGTGTGGTTCAGAGGTCCATGGAACCATGAAGGCTCAAGAGAGCCAAGATAGAAACCACTGACAGTCTCCATTAGGTTATAGACCTAGCCTAGGGAACAGAGCAAAAATGTCTGGTCAACCTGCTTTTCAGGATGGCCTTTGGCCAGTGTAGCCAGAAGAGTCATCATGGCTCAGCCTCGCACTCCAGGGTCAGAACTTCTCTGTAAAGATGTGGACTGTACATTTTCCCCAGAGCATTCCATTTTGCATCCTTCTTGAAAAATGGGAAGACTGTAGGTAACCGGCCAAGAATTTAGGGACTCAGTATTTTACCCAAACAGTATTCATCTAAACATGGCTATCATAACTGCTGTTACATTCAGGTAGTTACTAATTCTAAGATTTTAACATAAACAATAAACCTACAAAACATGCATGCATGCTCTTATCTGTTTGCTCTCAATAGGCTTTTAGTGACTCAGATTATTTCTGTGTCTACAGACGTGTAGCCTTTTGGGGGAGATAGTAACAAAACAGAAACAAAAAGCTAACTTGTGGGAAATGAACCAATTTGACATTCTAAAATTAGCTAAGTTTTGTCACTTCTTTCTTCATTGTATTATTCTACCTACCCTTCTCCTCAGAAAAAGATTTCCAAGAACTGAAGTTTAGAATCTGATAAACCTCATCAAATCCCTCCAGAGCTTTACGATCTGCCATCTCTCTGACCTAAAGCAAACAGTTTAATTCCTTTTGCTTAGTATTCTTAACTGTAAAATGGGATAATAATAGTGTCAACTTCATAGGGTTGTGGGCGTTGGACTGAATGAGATAACATATGCTAAGAGTGTGACACAGTGCCTGGCACGGAATAAGTGCTCAATAAATGGTAGCTATTATTATATGTCGTGTATCTATTCTATCTTTTTAAAAAAATCTTAACACTTCCAGGCACAGGAGTTCACCTATAGCCTATACTCCACAACTGGGCGATTGTTTTTGGTTGACAACTATTAAGCTAAATCTTTAGATTTGAATCAGCCAAATATGATTAAACACCAACCATGACAACGCCTTGGGTCCTCCAGGCATTTTCACCTTTAATCCTTCCCTCCTTTAATCCTTCACGCAGCCCTGTGAGAACTGTATGACAGACTGGGAGTGGGATGGTGTGATTAACTAGAGTCTAACTATGTAACTTGAAATCCTAACTTTATTCCAGCTAGTTACTTGACTTTGGGGAAATTACTTCTCTCAGCAGGTTCAACTTTCCTCAAAGGGTTGTAATAAAAATTTAAAGATATAACACAGGTAAACATACATGTGGTGTCTGGTGTACAATAAGCATTCAATAACATTAGATTCCATTATAGCAGAAGCTCTTTAATCAATCTCCGCTTAACTAACTTAACAGTCTCCATTGCTTCAGTAAAACACTGTGACTGATGCTTACTAGTCCCTGGATCTCGTTTGCCTGCACACCTGTGCTTCTAGTGGGTAAATTCTATGCAAACCAGATCACCTATAACTGTTTATGCTATCTGTTCCTGCTACTGAAAGCATACACATGGTACATAAATTGGTGAATATTAGTGAAAACTAATTTTTCAATGAAAATTAAGTTGAAATATTTGGAAACTGGAAAGGAAATTGAACTAGGCTTGAGGGGAAAAAAATCATATAAAATGAAAAACATCATTAAAATATCTAAAAATAGTCTACATGCATTGCTTCACAATGTATTCTTTTTAATTTCCTCTTAATTAAAAAAAGAAACAGAACTCTCAATGTGTGTTAAGGGTATGGTTTACATAAGAAAGATGGAGGACTCAAATACTCAAAGAAAAAGTCCTTGTCCTAAATATGATTAGCAAATGAATGGAAATTTATATGTTTTCATTTAAAATAAATTCTACTACATTAGCTGTTATTTCCATATAATAGATATAAATGTGGTAGGCAGAATAATAGCCACCCCAAAATATCCATGTCCTAATTCCCAGAACATGTGACTATATTAACCGTATATGGCAAGGGACAATGAAAGTTGCAGACAGAATTAAGGTTGCTAATCAGTTGACCTTGAGATGGAGAGATGATCCCAGGTTATCCAGGCAGGCCTAACATAATCACATGGGTCCTTAAAAGTGGAAGAGGGAGGCAGAAGAGGAGGTCAGAGTAAAGTGATGGGAAAGGATTCAACCAGCAGTTGCTGAAGAGTTAGGAGCCAAGCAGTGTGGGCTGTGTCCAGAAGCTGGAAAAGGAAAGGAAGTGGATTCTCCCCTGGAGCCTCCAGAAGAAACACAGGCTTGCCAACATCTTGATTTTAGCCTACTGAGACCTGTGTCAGACTTCTGAACTGCAGAACTGTAAGACAACAAATGTATGTTGTTTTTAGACACTAAGTCTGTGGCCATTTGTTATGGCAGCAACAAGAAACTAATACAGTAACACCAAGGCCCAGAGGGTTTAATGACTTGCCTAAGGTTATGTGATAAACCCAGCCTTCTCACTTCAGTACAGGATTCTTTCTACTATTGTCCACCTCCTTGTTTAACATAACAAAAATTAAACGTTACACTTCTTAGAATCGTATGATAACTGATAGTTAAGCAGCCACTATTCTATTACTGTTGTTTTGGCTTTAAACTACCATTTCCTAAATGTTTATAATGTGTCAGGCTCTAGAAAGGTCACTGCATACAGAATTATTTTTAATTCTGAACTCAATCTGTAATGCACAAATATTCTCTGGTGGGGAATAACTGGTTACTTGCGTAGAGCTGACCAACGGAAAAAGACAGAGCTGAAGTTTAAGTTCAACTACCTAACTCAAAAACGGGGAGGGGGAAGGGTAAGCTGGGACAAAGTGAGAGAGTGGCATGGACTTATATATACTACCAAATGTATAACAGCTAGTGGGAAGCAGCCGCATAGCACAGGGAGATCAGCTCAGCTCAGTGCTTTGTGTCCACCTACAGGGGTGGGATAGGGAAGGTGGGAGGGAGATGCAAGAGCGAGGAGATATGTTGATATATGTATATGTATAGCTGATTCACTTTGTTATAAAGCAGAAACCAACACACCATTGTAAAGGAATTATACTGCAATAAAGATGTTAAAAAAAAAAAAAAACCTGTGGAAAGAAGCCCCGTTGTAACTTTGCATGCTCTGCATCCCTCTCTCCTCTTTCTCCCCCATCAAATGACCAGGACCATTATGAAACTTCCTGGAGCCCTAACTCTCTATACTTAGTTAACGTCTCACAGCGTGAACAGCCCCTAGCAGAAACCTGAAAGGTTTCCCTGGAGGGATCCAGAATTTAGATGCAGGTGGGAAAACAAAGTTAGATAAAGCATCACATTGACAGAGAGCCCTCCCTTCCTAGAACTGCAGTGCTAAGAGCCTCATTTTGGAACACAGCACCTCCTGCTCAATACACAGTAAATGACTTTCTTACATCCTCTTCAAGAAATGGGAAATATTGAATGAATTCATCTAAGAGCCAGCACAGAGTATAAGCTATTTGCCTCATGTTGTTACGACAATGAATGGTACCCTTTAATAACTGAAGCCTCCAAAGCGCCTCCCCTCTCTTTAAATTCCTTTTTAACCACAGTTCTGCTTATTCCTTTAGATCTCGAAAGCCTTCTTACAAGGCTGAATATATTACTTGTTTGTAGCACGGTATTTAAATACCCTCTGTTTGATTTTTTTTCCTACTAACCTTAACCTCCTCTCCTGAAGTATTATCACCTTTGCATTTCCTAAATCCAGCATAAACCTAACAGGGAGAATTTAAATTTCCATCACTGCAGAGAGGAACAGTATTTTTTTTTTGCGATATGTGGGCCTCTCACTGTTGTGGCCTCTCCCGTTGTGGAGCACAGGCTCCGGACACTCAGGCTCAGCGGCCGTGGTTCACGGGCCCAGCCGCTCCGCGGCATGTGGGATCCTCCCGGACCGGGGCACGAACCCGTATCCCCTGCATCGGCAGGCGGACTCTCAACCACTGCGCCACCAGGGAGGCCCAGGAACAGTATTTTTTAAAACACTAATTTTAGTTAGGGGATTTGAAACCAAAGTCCCTGAGCACAGCTTCCCCTCCCCAAAGTTGAAAACAATGGAATATGTTTTATTAATATTTAATACTGACTGTGCACCAGCCAAATGCACAGTTCTTCCACGCTGATGTACACGGTACCCTCCTGGGTGTTCCCAAACTAATGATCAGTTTTTCTCCCACGTCAATTTAGTTAACCGTAGTTGACGCTCAAATTAGCTCCAAATTCCACTCAAAGGGGCCAGATCCTTTTCTCTCGACCAAAAAAAAAACAAAAAAGGTATTTTTTTTTTTTAGAAAGACAAGTGGGGAAATGAAAGAAAGGCTGTGAAATAAGTTACATACAAAAAAATAGAAACCAATTTCCTTTTTCTAAGTTGAATGGTCTTCAACCCAGTAAATACACGTTAGTTTAAGAATCTGAGTTCCAGCCTTTAAACCAGTAGGTCCTTCTTACCTGTACCAATATTTCTTCACCTGCTCACTTTAAAGGCTCTCCTCCATATCCTTTCCAGCAATCATTGGAGGGAAGATATTTATTTTCTTTAATGCTTTGCCAATCTGTGTTTGCAGCATAAATGCAAATACTTGTCTACTTGTTATTTTCTTCACTCATCTCCCCAGGCCACTGCCAACCTCCCTTGCTTCATGTCCCTTGTGCTGGAGGAAAGCCCAGGATTTCCAACGTTTTAGCACCAGGTGTTGCATCAACACTACAAAGTGGTACTTGGTTTCCCCACCAGGAAACCAAGTACCTGTGTCACACTCGGGCTTGTGCAATCAGCCATTAAGCTACACATTTCTACCTGTTCTCTGACATTAAATCCTTCTCATTTCTGAAAGCCATTTTCACTGACCTGGACAGAGTCTACATATATTATTTATAATTTCCAGGGCTAAAAATTGTTAGATTGAAAAGAGCTCAAGAATTAGCTCTTAACCACACCCCCTTAATTTACAAACTAATAAAACTGAGCCAGAGTGATTCCATCTTTCTGTCCTTTCTCCCTTCACTTCCAATTTCTTCTTCCTTCCCTCCCACTTGGCTCATTTGCCCCCCTTCCTCCTTTCATTTTACAAACACCTGTTGAGTGACTTCTTCGTGCCCGGCACAGTTCCAGGTGCTGAAGATATAGATAGCAGTGTCCAAGGCAGACATCCCCTGTCCTCATAGGACTTACATTCTGGTGGAAAACATGAACACAAAGCAGAAAATTAAGTATTCATTTGCAACTGTGATCAATGCTGCCCAGGAGGACAAGATGGCATGAAATCAAATAACAAAGGGGGTGTTGGTACGACCTATTTGGGCAAATTACTCATCTGTATTAAACCTCTCAAAATGTTCATTCATTTTAGTCTAGAAATGGCACTAGAAATGTGCTCAAATATGTATTCACTTAGGAAATCGTTACAGGTGTTTTCTACCATAGCAAAGAAGCCATGAATGCCCCTCTTGAACAATTGCATTAGGTTAAGTAAAATATGACATAGCCATATGATGAATTAATAAGTGCTTGTTCAGGGCTTCCCTGGTGGCACAGTGGTTGAGAGTCTGCCTGCCGATGCAGGGGATGCAGGTTTGTGCCCCAGTCCGGGAAGATCCCACATGCCGCGGAGCGGTTGGGCCTGTGAGCCATGGCCGCTGAGCCTGCGCATCCGCAGCCTGTGCTCCACAGGAGAGGCCACAACAGTGAGAGGCCCGCGTACCGCAAAAAAAAATAAAAAATAAGTGCTTGTTCAAAATTCTGCTGTAGAAGGATATTGGTTTGGAGAAATGTTAACAATATTAAGTGAAGAAAGAGAAAGCCTATAAAACAGTACACATAATATGATCCTATTTCACACAAAATACAAAGTGAGGCGAGTGGTACAGATGAACCAAAGTCAGGAGGAGGCCCACCAGCATCTTGCCAGGACCTGTCTTCAAGGAAAGGGATTATGGATGATTCACTCCTTCATAATTTTTCAGTTATCCAGATTTTCTTAAATAAGTCTGTGTTACTTATGCAATGGATCCGTTTAATATTGTTTAAAAGTATGTGCTCAGTCATATGAGTATCTCCAGCACACAGGTCATGCAGTCATTAAGCATCTGTTGAACAAACTTAAGATATTGAAGAGGGGAAAGTTAAAAGTGCGTGTGTGTGTGCGTGTGTGTGTTACTAGTTTGATTGTAGTTAAAGGCTTGTGAAGTTTTGTAAATATCATATGAAACAGCTTCCTTCCATGGGAAGTTTTCAAATGCCTCATTATATTGTACCTATGCTGTGTAAATTCTGAAAGAAAAAAAATTAGTTGTTGAAAACATATAAATCCCAAAATTGGAAATGTGGGCTTCTCATAATAAGAATGATAATAATGGCTCATCACATTGAATAGCCCTTATAAATGCAAATTCACTTTCAAGTTCTTTCACATTTATTATTTATTACTTTCTGTCAGATATAAGCTCCTTGTATCCTAATATTGCAGTCACCCCTTACACCTTCAAATAAAGAAGAGTATAAGGTTCAGTTAAAATTCTGTATTCAAATATCTAATCAGCGTTAACTTTTTCATCAATAACCTTTCAGGGATTCCAGGGTCATTCATTAGGTGGTCAGAAATGTCTGAAATCTCTTGTATGCTAACTTCTTCAGTTTAAAAATAAAGCCTATAAATACAGCTGTCAAATGGAAGAATTCTTAGGTGTAGCATTGGAGCTTGTATAGATTGCAGATCCAGGCCACAGAGAGACAGAGAGAAGGTTTGCAGGCAATAGGCTTCTCAGGATCAATTATGAAGATACTGTGAAGATACAGAATAGAATGCTGTATATTATATGGTGAAATCAGGATTTTCTTAGCACGCGTGCCAAAAGATTTTAATCTCACCCAAGTGAACATTTTTTTTTTTTTTTTTGGATTTGCATCACTTGAATCTATCCTTGGGACGAAATGAAATAATTAAAGATGATATTCTTCTCACGTTGTTTTTTTTTTTTTTTTTTTTTTTTGCAGTACGCGGGCCTCTCACTGCTGTGGCCTCTCCCGTTGGGGAGCACAGGCTCCGGACGCGCAGGCTCAGCGGCCATGGCTCACGGGCCCAGCCGCTCCGCGGCATGTGGGATCCTCCCGGACCGGGGCACGAACCCACATCCCCTGCATCGGCAGGCGGACTCTCAACCACTGCGCCACCAGGGGAGCCCCTCACGTTATATTTTTGCTTAACAAAAATGAGTGATAATCCTTGGCTTTTATCTGACATTAAAGATGACTGCATTTCTCATTCAAATGGAACATGCATCCCATTTGGGTGTCTTTTGTGCCACCTGCATTCTTGAATACTGTCCGTACCCTATTTCTGAGTACTCACAAATTAATGTTGACTAGAAAAGATTGTAAATGAAGTCTAGGCCAGGGCTTTAAAAAACAGAGAACAGAAGGAGGTGCCCAAAGCAGAGGCCGAAACTTGGACTCCCTTCAATTTTGCAAAAGGCAGATTAACTATGTGAAAAACTACCTTGCGTCTCAAAAACTAATTAGACAATCTTTTTTGTTCCCAAATGTCTTGGATGAGACATTACATCCTAAGGATTTTAACAGACGTTAGTGGGGAACAGGATTAGCTGGTCAAATCAGTTTGGGAAAAACCAATGAGTTTGTTAACTGCATTAACCAAGTTAAACCATGTATTTACTATGATGCTTCTCAGAAACCTTAATCTGCCGATAATGAGCACATATGAACAGGGGAGGGCGCTGCTTTCCACACTCCCCATAGTACTCTTTTTCCATGACACACATTTTTCAAGATTTCACTGGGTGTTTTCTAACATTACAAAAAAATTACGCTTCGATCTTTGTAATTAATGAAGATCACACAAGAGTTAAATGTAAAGAATAGTGTCAAGTAGAGAAATGAAAAAGTGAGATGGTGCTACTAAGCATAGGGTACCATGATGGAAAGAATAAGTCCTTTGAATTCACATCAATCCAACCTTATGTCTGACTTACACTATTCATTCGTGGTGTGATCTGAACCAAGTCACTTAACTTTCTGAGCCTTCACTGACTCAGCTCTAAAATTAGAGAAATAGCCGCCACCTTTATCATTTGGTTCTTTGAAGAATAAAGGAAATAGAGCATGCACCTTTCCTAGGCTAGGACCTAGTAGCTGGATGATACACCCTCCTCCCTAAGGATGAAAGAGATGGACATGCGAATTCTAGGTTCTAGGATTCATTCTCTGAGCTTTGCTGAACCCCAGTGCTCTAATCTATAAAGTGGGGATAAAATACTCATGTAGAGAGTCACTGAGAAAACTGTGGAAAACCATATATGTAGCTTCTAGTAAGTGGTTAATAAATCCTAGCCCTTCCCAGAGTTTGACATGTGCTAGATCTTCAATAGGCATTTGTGAAATTTAATCGAATCACTCCGTTAATTGTAATTCAGGCTTCCCCCCTACCAAATGGCTTTAATATTTTAGTCAATTGCAGTTTAATGGTCAATTGAGTTTATGAGCCAATTACTTGAAATCCTTAACATTACAACCCAAACATCCAAGGATAGAAGTAATTTAACCTACTAGCCACTTTTTCTGAGCTTTGCTTAAAATCTGAAGTATTACAATTATCAAAACTATATTTATGGGCTTCCCTGGTGACGCAGTGGTTGAGAGTCCGCCTGCCGATGCAGGCGACACGGCTTCGTGCCCCGGTCCGGGAGGATCCCACATGCCGCGGAGCGGCTGGGCCCGTGAGCCATGGCCGCTGAGCCTGCGCGTCCGGAGCCTGTGCTCCGCAACGGGAGAGGCCACAGCAGTGAGAGGCCCACGTACTGCCAAAAAAAAAAAACAAAAACAAAAACAAAAACTATATTTATGCACCCATTTCTCAATGCTTTGAGACATTCAAAACTAGTTGAACCCAACAAGCATTTGCCTTTTTCTCCTCTTTGCATATTTCCTTTCCTGTTACATTTTCTTCTTCATATTTAAAGATGAAAAAAGTTCTGCTTTTTATTTGTCTTATGTGATTAATTGTTCCCTCCGTGTAGCAATAATTTTTCTCCAGTCATAAAGTAATGTAAACCAGAACTACTTTTAAACATACAGGGCTCATTTTATTTCCATTCATTTCTATTTTAAATGACTAGGGAACAGTCAAACTATGCCATCAACCAATTGTCAGTGGTGGCGAGAGTGACATGTGGTGTTACTATCTCAAATATTACCAGGAACTTGGGAAAGAGTGACAAAAAGATATCACGTGATAAGCCAGAGGAGAGATTCACAATCACTGTCTTGCCTTCATGACATAATTCAGTGGGTCTCAATGGGCACTGTATGGCCTCATAGGGAACATTTTGGAAATATGAAGGGACTTTTCCTACGGTTGTCACAATGAATAGGGGATGGGGTAGCCATGACCATGATTTGGAAAATGGGGTCCAGGGATACTGGACATCTCTGTATCAAAGAACAAAGGATGCTCTTGTATTCTGAGTGACTTTGAAATGTCCCCATGGATGTCCATGGAGGTAGCAATGGACATAATATTTTAATATTACATCATTCATATTATGAACCTAGAATGTAACGCCCTTCACATGCAAATCTAATATCTTTTTCACAGTTTTAACCACTCAATTTTCCAGAAGCACAATGTCTGTGTAAACTGATATAAGCTTTTACTGCAGTTCATAACTTTACCGAGTCATTCATTCATTCATTGTTTTGGAAAACCTCAGCATCTTCCAGATACAACAACCAACACAATATACCTCCATTAGTTGTATAGATGTGTACAAATAGGCAATTTTATATCTAAGTGCAAACATTTGACAACTACATTTTGCCTTCTAGCATGGTCAGGACTAAACGTTCCTGTATTAAAATACACATTATATTATTATTGCTATAAATCACAGTAGTTTTCTCTTATTTCTCATTTATATTATGATTAGGACATTATATTTTAAAATTATATGGTAAGTTGGTCATATTACCAATGAATTTTACTTTACTTCATAAGACTAAAAGATATAGTATGAAATATTTGTTATAAAAATTGACATTGGGGGCTTCCCTGGTGGCGCAGTGATTGAGAATCTGCCTGCTGATGCCGAGGACACGGGTTCGAGCCCTGGTCTGGGAAGATCCCACATGCTGCGGAGCAACTAGGCCCGTGAGCCTACAACTACTGAGCCTGCACGTCTGGAGCCTGTGCTCCGCAACAAAAGAGGCCGCGACAGTGAGAGGCCCGCGCACCGCGATGAAGAGTGGCCCTCGCTCGCCGCAACTAGAGAAAGCCCTCGCACAGAAACGAAGACCCGACACAGCCAAAAATAAATTTAAAAAAAAAAATTGACATTGGTTTGGATAGAGTTAAGATCCACTGTTATAAGAAATAACAGCACCAATAACAGCACCAATATTCCATGCATGTCCATGTATTTTGCTAATAATTCCCAACACACATGAGCTACAATTAAAGAAGGATGTTTGTGAATTCCTCCCGCCTGGAAGAATAACACTTGTTTTCAGGACTACACCATGTGTCCCCCGTAAACCAGGGAGGTAGCAATTTAACACAGGTTCATTAAGCATCTCTTAAGTGCAAGGCACTATTCTGAGTAATAAGCAGAACCCATTTCCCCCACTTTCAGGTCTCAACTAACTGTGGTCAAACTAGACTTGAAGATCTCATCAAAAACCAGGCAAATGAGATGAAAGTTACTCGGTTTCGTGTTTCAAGTTGCAGCAAGATTTTCTCATTAAAACATTTTTATTGTGCAAATACTTATCTACAAGCATTTGTCCTTTTCTAGGAGAGCTCTGTGTAAGTACTTGGCTCTATAATAAAGATTTTTAATTTGTAGTAGCATCCAGGATGTAAAACATTACCAGACTGCAAACCCAAAGTGCTATAAGTTTTAGGACATTGGAGATTATTTACTAAATTATTGACAACCATATTGTTTGAAAGACTTGCAAGTTAAAAGTGCATATTTAAAGAGAAAGACTGCTGACGTGGAATCTCTTAGGCTCTGATCTATCAGTCAGTATGCAACCTTATCTTCATAGAACACCTTTGAAATCAACAAGAATTCTGCTGATTTAAGGAGACAGGAGCCTCCAATAGTAATGTGTGTGCCGTGGGTACCCCACCTCTCACAGAAGGACTCCACGCCACAGGTCTGACTACAAAGTCAGGCACCTATTCTTCCCCTTCTAACATGTAAGTGATGAGACATATTCTTTTTCAAAGGGAACAGCTAAACTGTACAAATTCAGGCTTCAAAGCCATAGGTCTTCCAAATTACCATAAATATCCAACATTTATACACATATATGCAGGACACTGATATAATTAACAAGCTGAAATAAAGATGAACTCTGATACCATTGTAATGGTTCATTTTAAGTGTCAACTTGACTGCCCTAAGGGATGCCCAGACAGTTGGAAAAACATTATCTCTGGGTATGTCTGTGAGTGTGTGCCTGGAAATGATTAGCATTCTATCTGGTAGATGGAGCAAAGAACCACTCTCACCAACGTGAGTAGCACCATGCAATCCATCGGGTGCCTGAACGGAACAGAAAGGTGAGGGAAGGGTGAATTCTCTCTCTCTCCTTGAGCTGGAATGCCCATCTTTTCCTGTCCTTGGACACAGAAGCTCCTGTTCTCGGACCTTCTGACCCCAAGACTTAAACCAGTAGCCCACCGTCTCTCAGGACTTCGGACTTGGACTGAATTATACCACTGACTTTCCTGGTTCTCCAGCTTGCAGACAGCAGATTGTGGAGCATCTTAGCCTCCATAACCACATAAGCCAATTGCTATCATAAATCTCCTCTTATATCTACATTTATATCTATATCTATTACTATATATCTATATCTACGTCTATATCCTATTGGTTGATTCTCTGGAGAACACTGACTTATACCACCATTTTACAAAAATATATCTGCCTTTTGATGAAACACTTTGAAAGGTGGAATATTAAAACACAAAAAAAGGCCTTCTGATTTCTTAACTAAAACAGCTGCTATGTCAACCGCATCACTGTAACACCTCACCCTGCTTTGTTTGTTATAGTACTTATAGCTCTTAATTTTTATTTGAAAGACTTGTCTGTTGTTGCCGTACACTCCCACCCAGGAATATAAGATCTCCAACAACCAGAATTTTGTCTGTCACATTAATCTCTACATCTCCAATGCCTACCCACAATGACTGATGTAGAACAATAACTTTTTGGTGAATAAGTGACCAAATGTTACCTTATCTTCCAGATCAGTAATTTCAAGCTGAAGGGGGAGATGCAGATAAATAGAAGAATTTGTGGACTGTTAAATATTGTGAGTATATCTTCTGAGATGGTGGCTCTAGGTTATACTATGTCTAATGGAAACTTAGAGCTTTTGGAACTTGCTAGGGTTTCCAAAGTCCTCATAACGTGTGGGAGGCTGATTAAAATCAGTGCACCTTACATGCTTGGTCATTTTTAATAGAAACAGAATACAAAGCACTTTTCCCTTTAACCTCCCCTAACTAATCTCTGGCTATCTAGAGACTGGACTTGACAGAACTGGGTCACGCAGAGACTGAGCATCTTCTTGGACTGATCTTAGAGACTGGATTGTTTCAGAGGCCTCATTAGGCTGTTCATTAGAAGTCACGCTAGGTCAGACAAAGTCCCTGGGATAATGAGAAAATCCCCATTTTCCCTGACACCTGTCCTGAAAGTGGAGTCTTATGCTCTGGATGCAGAGAGTTACAGATGGAACAGTTCTCACTGCTTTGTGCATTCAGATGGGGAAACAGTCTCGGTCAGGAAAGCTACCCTTTCAATGTTTTTGTTTTTATTCAAATCTGTCTTAGAAATCACCTTGCTACGCATTCACCTGACACAAGACCCTTGGACACTGATTATCTTGTCTAACATGGGACTTTGGAAACGTCTAAGCTTCTTCACGGTATTGGTTGAAAATGGCCAGCTAACATTTTATAGGCTCTGCTTAATTTATACTTAGAGCTAAGACAGTTTATGATTTCAATTCATAAAATGACTCTATTTCAGGACACAAATAATAAGAGTGGAGCGGTTC
>NW_006791294.1:434382-435960 GCF_000442215.2 Lipotes vexillifer
GCGGTTCATCCAGAAGATGAATGTTTTATTACACAATGATGATATTCCATTATTATTTATGGTATAAAAATTAAAAGAAGGATCTTTAAAGGAGGAAAAGATCTAACTTTATGAAAATACTTTATTAGAAAAGAATATTATATTTAAACTCTGAATTAGATGGTCTTGTGGCATAAAGTGAAGTATATAGTCAAACATCACAATTTTGTACTAATTGGGGTCCAGGTAAATTAGAAAACAATTTCAATGAAATGCAACTTCTGTGCTGTCAAGTACTTTAATAAATAGCTAAGATGCTCCCTGGCGAGACCCTTTTACATAGCAAAACGAATTCTCTTTGAATAGAAGGCATAAGCCAATGTTAGTCTAGCTAAATCACATCATTATGAACTCCATGTTAGAGAACTGCAACTAAATCAGATTTTACTATGTATCTAAAGTCCTCAATACCTTTAAGTAAGGATTTTAGGGGAAAAAAATTCAATGTTTAGTAGATGCCTCCTTCAAACTGTTGGTGCCTGAATCCAAACTCTTCAAATCCCACTTTCTTGCTCTGTGTAAATTATAATTTAGGGTTTGGTACATTCTGTGACTACAATCAACATATTTTATATTTTCAATGTCCTGATACATGTTAAATTTTCCCTTTAAATATATACAACTACTCATCATATAGCAAGACTGCCTAAATGTTTAATATTATCTGCATTAATAAAATAAACTTATCTAATTTGGGGCCCCTATGTGCAAAGTAAAGCATTAAAAAGTCAACAGTTAAATGAACTATCCCAGGAATCTTTTCTTTAATTGGCCAATTAATTGCACGAGGAAAAGCTCACTCCTTTATAGGTCTCAATGCCTCTTGTCTGAGACTCCTCTGCAGTTTGTACTACCTAAAGGGAGACTGAATAACCAGGCTTCCTTTCCTTATGGATTCCATTGGAAATATGATGCTGTATAAACCCCCAGCAAACAAATATAAATCTAGCAAACATTCACTGTGTCTGTGAAGATGGAATGATTCTCCCCAGACAAGCTTTGCAAAATAATGTATTGATTTCCAATGGCAATTTATTGTTCTCTGCAATCAACTGTGTTTATACTATGGCCTTAAATTATAACCCTTCCTCTTTCATTCCTGGTCTTTGGAATGTGAAATCAGAGAGCCAGAAAGCTTCATAGAGGTCAGATCCAAAATACATGAAATTTAGATGAATTCTTTTGAGTCATAAAATTTCTACTCACTCTGGTCTTTTTTTAGTAGAGTCATATCAAAGGACACAGCATTAACTAACCCTTAGGCTTTCACCCAAAGTACAGCTGACCCATTTAAAACAAAGAGCAGTAACAGAGTCCCTAAAATCCAGACCTCCACTTCCCCCAAAATATTGAATCCCAATGTCAACCAAGCAGGGGCTTGGATGTTTTGACATTGTAAGTGTCTTACAAATAGCCATGTGAATTTGATTGGAGTCTTCATCCAAGAAAAAAGAAAAAGAAAAATGAGTAAAATAATAGTGTAATAATAATAATAATAAGCTCTATAGGTTTTCTTTGTTCTGACAGGGATCAGCAGGA
>NW_006791294.1:436720-447795 GCF_000442215.2 Lipotes vexillifer
AAAAAAAAAAAAAAAAAAAAGAAGACAGAAGAGTCATTGAAACGTCTGTGAACTTAGGCTCGCTCACCTTCTGGAAAATTCTACCTTATGTCCTCCAAGTCTTTTGCCATAACAGGGCTCTGATATAGATTACTGGTTATGTATTATGGTTGATGTACATAAATATTTTAGGAAAAAGTAAGCTTTAAAAGAAATCCAATGATGAGAACCATATCAACAGAAGAGAAGACACTGAAAGCAGGATAGATGACGGTGGCATTTAAGCAAAGAGATGGTGAGCCACTAGTGACCAGAAGTTATTTCTTTCCTGCACACAACTTTCTTTATGAATTGTTTCAAATCTGGCACACATCTGGAAATTCATCACAGCCCCTACCCATAATTATCTTACACGTGGACTGTTTCAGTTCAGGCCGGACACGTAACATTGTATGGATTTGCTTGATATCCCTAATTTTAAAATTTATACTGCCTATAAGTAAAACTGGAAATGAATGCTTCTTGATGGGAGCGTTTATATTGATAATTGTTTACAAACTAAAGCAATGGTTTCAAGATGAAGCTTTACCAGTCACAAAATAAATATTAAGCAATCTACTAACTCTCATAGACGTATCCATTTGGAAAAAAAGAAAATTCAGACAAATTAAAGCACCATATCAGTAATGCAGTGAGCTGAGGCAGAGATAAAATTGGATGTAAGTTTCATGACAATCTCCAGCTATCTGGTTGTAAGTCCAGTCTTTCCTCACCTAGGTATCATGATGCAAGTCATTATTTTACTTGCAATATGATTGACTATATTTTTTTTTTTTTTTTTCTTGCGTTATGCGGGCCTCTCACTGTTGTGGCCTCTCCCATTTGCGGAGCACAGGCTCCGGACGCGCAGGCTCAGTGGCCATGGCTCACGGGCCCAGCCGCTCCGCGGCATGTGGGATCTTCCCGAAACGGGGCACGAACCCGCGTCTCCTGCATCGGCAGGCGGACTCTCAAGCACTGCGCCACCAGGGAAGCCCCTTGACTATATTTTTAAAATGATTTTAAAAACCTTTGGTACTCTATATCAGTTACTAATTATTGGTAATACATCTCAAAACTAACTTCAACATACCAGATATCAATATATCATCACTGAGACGCACTTGCTCAGACACTTGATGAGAGAATCCTTTCCCTAACTTTCAAAACCAATTTTTGAAAGAAATCAAATCAGAACCTACCCGTCACTCCCCGCTCCAAGCATTTACTGACGATTGACTTATGTGCTGGACCAGCAAAACTCAAAATTCTTCACGAAGCCATTCATATTAATGGCATTATATTTCTAACAGGAAAAACATGACCCCAGTGCAATACCATCCTGCTCTCCTGTTGTGTTCTGTTTGCTGAGTGTTCCTTCATGAACATGCACAGTTTCCTGAAGGCAGAAACCTATCGTGTTCAACAGTGTGTACGGCCGGAACCCAGCAGGGTGCCTGGCAAATAACAGGTGCTCGTGAAATAGTTACTGAATGAACGAATCAATCTCAGAACGGTCACGTATTGTAAAAAAAGAAAAACGAAAAAAGAAGGGCTTTACTATGTGATGCATCCACTGCCACCATAACTGTAGATATTTCCTACGAGTTCTACCGAGTTCTGCCTTGTCCAGGATAGCAAGGTTCCCCCTTCTCATCCCCTCCCAATCAGCCCATCTCCTTGATCCTCTCTCCTGAGACACAAGGCTGTTGAACAGTGGCTCTTCGAGTGACGACTAGGACTAGTAATTCAGCGTCTACACTCCTCTCCCTGCATCTCGCAATGGAGTATCCTTTCCTTCTTCCTCCCATTTCTAGGACACGTGGTCTCCCCAGGCATCCAACTTCTCCAGAATCTGGGTCTCCTATAGCCATCCTGCAACTTTCCCTCCTCTGGCCTCTGAAAAAAGAAAAACTGCCCTCCAGGCATGGATCCACAGCTTTATCTCATTGTTAGCCTTTTGGATTCTTTGGCTATTTTTCCTCTGGTGTGGTTTTGGGTAGTTAAATACACAGGCAACAAGCAGATTAATACGTTGAGCTATAACTCCACCTCAAGTCATTAAGAATTTTTAATAAATGTCTAATGGCTGTACGACTGTCCATTACATGGAATTACCATAATTTAGAACATCATTTCCCTGTTGCTGGGCATTATTTTTACAAAGGACTTTAAGCAATCCTGACATGAGTGTTCTTATACTTAGATGTTTGTGAGTATCACTAATTATTTACCTGGGATATATTCTCAGGTGTGGAAATATTAGGCCAAACGATGGAACTTTTTCAGAGACAAACTCCATACTGGAATATACTAGACAGCAGAATATCACTTGATTTGAAAATCTATACAGAAGATATGGAGATAATAACTTATAAGCAAGGACTCACTGAAGACTGGTCTGTATATCCCAAAAATATTCCTTATGTAAATTTTATTAGTTTAGAGTGAGAGACAGAACTACAGCCCCTCAAAAATGTGATGGGTTAAATGCAATGACCTGATGTGTAGGTGTTTGGGAGTGTGTGATGGACAAATTCTATCCTCTGCATCTTCCTCTTTTCTGCATTAAGTAAGGATCTCATTCTGGCAGGAAACAGGAGTAGAATTGAGTACGTTCTGCAGAGAGCACGGATTTTTGTTTTTTATTTTTTTAATTGAAGTACAGTTGACTTATTATATTAGCTTCAGGTGAAGAGCACAGTTTTAAAAAGGCAGGAACCTAACCTAACAGGCATCATGTTTTCTGTAATTGAGGGAGACACACAAGCAGGAGCGGTTTTATTTCCTGCCCGTTTCATTCCAAAAGCAAGCAAGTATCAACAAAATGCCTTTTCTTCTTGATGGGTATATGGAAAGCTTATGAATGCAATAATGAGGACTCCACGTGCCCATCTGGACCCTGGTGAGTTATATAACTTTATCACCTTTTTTTTTTTTTTTTTTAAGTTAGAAGAACCCAGTGAAGCCTTCCATTAACTCCTACTCATGGACACCTACTGCATCCCCTGAGAGGTTCCCAATGACACAGAGGCTGGTGTTAATGTGCCTAGGTTTATGGCTTAGAAAATGAGAGCAATTTTATTTGACTGCTCCCTTAGGGTTTCCAAAAATACTATCTTCTTTATATGCATACCTGAAATCACAGGCCACTGGTCTCAAGAATGTTCCCATCTAGGAGCACTATAGAATTGGTGGGGCTCAGTGCAAACGAAAACATGTGGCCCATTGTTCAAAAATTATTAAGAATTTTACAGCAGGGACAGTACAGTAAAAATACCAAGCTTGGGGCCCTTCTCCGTGCGATTGCCGAAACCCCTCATCTCACAAAGACAAAGCACATTACCACCATCATCTCAAAGTCTCCCAGAAAGAATGACTCTTTGCAATAAAGAATGAGAGTCTGAAGAGGTTGACTAATTTCATTTAGATTACAGAATACACTATAGCTAGTATGTTGAACCATATAAAATTTCCAATATTTTTACCTACAAACAGAGCAATTTCATATGGTTCAACCTAATTCATAGTAACTGTTACAGTAGCACATTTTCCTCAGGATTGATAACCTTTTGAGTTGGCACCCCGAAAAGGAGAAGAGATGATGGTAACGGTTGCCACACATGGGTTCTCTTTGTGTTTGATATTTGTAGTAAGATAACTAGTATCGCTGTGTGTGTGTGTTCATAAAAGTAATACCTCTGCATTGCAGACACCTAGAAAAATTTTACAAAATTAATTAAAAAAACACAATTATACTATCACTTTAAAAAGTTTGGTTTTCATTCCAGTTTTTTGTTAGGTAAATGGATGGATTAACAGATAGATACATACATACCTACACAGATGCATAAATGCATAGGTAGATACATAGATGATTTTTATTACAACATTGGATTATGCTATGTGGTCAGTTTTTGTTTTCTACGATTTTTCCCACAAATTGCCATATTGTAAGCATTTATATGTTCATAGTCACTAAAAGAAGACTTTAAATTGTGTAATATTTTATCATGTGGGAATTGCCATAATTTATTTAATCATTTCCCTAGTGTTGGACATCATTTTTTAAATTTCTGTAAGCAAACCTGAAACAGACATTCTTCTATTTAAATTTCTCTTGCATATCATGGGTGACTTCTCTAGGCTTTTCCTGACGTGAAACTGCTGCTTCAAAGAGTTGAGCTTTTTAAAGCTGTCGATATTCCCCTTCTAGTAAGGTTAGACAGATTTACAGTCCTAGCATCAGGACAGGAGAGCACCTTTCTCCATGGCCTTATTCCCTTATCAGCTTTAGAGAAGCACTGATTAGTTGTTGTAGGCTTCTTCTCTTTAAACACAGAAGTAGAATGGGAACATAGTCTCAGTGTGGAAGACGCAGTGATGCAGAATAAAGTATTAACACCCCCCTTGTTGGTACTGCCCCACCTCACCCCACATATGCACAACTGCCCTTGCCACTTAGACACTCACCCTAGATATAGCTACTATCTATTCGGATACACACGCTTTCAGATGTTTTCTGTACAATTAGAGTCATATATATGCCCACAGACACATACTGTTACATGGCTGTGATCTTACGACTCACATTGTATTGCAGTGCAATTTCTTTTCATGGAAAGAACTGAAAATTTTTTGATAATTTTTCGTATCAGTCATTGGTGTATGTCTGATATGACATATCACACGGTATGATATGTCATTCTTTTGTAATGGCTTAACAGCATTCCATGAAGAATCATAAATAACGTCTCCATGGCCTTATTCACTGTTTGACATTGTGATACATATTTATTTGTGCATCTGTTGGCTGTTAATCTGACACCTCACAGGAAGGTATGCTCCCCGAGGTCAGGGTCGTTGTGTGTCTCTTCCAGCCTGAATTTCCATAATCTGCACTATTTTAGTTGTGCTCAAATAACAAAGGAATGAAGGAACAGAAGAGGGACATTTAGATTTTTCTCCACTATTATAATGGACGCACTTGAACATGTCTCTCCGTCCACATGTATGAGAATTTCTTAAATAACCTCCTAGGAGAAGATAATCTTTCTCAAAGCATATACAGTGTTTAGTTTTGGATAGACACTGCTCTCCTCAAGCACTTCACCAACCTTCACTCCCACCAACGATGTGCAAGAGTGTCTGCTTTGCTACATTCTCGCCAGCACAAGGTATCAGTGGTTGATTAATGACGTGGTTTTGACATCTTTATTGGAGTATAATTGTTTTACAATGTCGTGTTAGTTTCTGCTGTATCACAAAGTGAATCGGCTATATGTATAGATATATCTATATAGATATATCTATATAGATATATCTCCACATCCACTCCCTCTTGCGACTCCCTCCCACCCTCCCTATCCCACCCCTCTAGGTGGACACAAAGCACCGAGCTGATCTCCCTGTGCTATGTGGCTGCTTCCCACTAGCTATCTATTTTACATTTGGTAGTGTATATATGTCAGTGTTACTCTCTCTCTTCATCCCAGCTTACCCTTCCTCCTCCCCGTGTCCTCAAGTCCTTTCGAGAGAAAAGCCCTTTGGGCAAGCATCAGCAGGAGTGCCATCTACAGCTACCCAGGCTGTGCACTGCTCAACTCTGGGGGTGCCATTCATATAAGCTCCAGTATGAACTGGAGTCCTCCAAAGTGGCCACTCTTAGGGGTGCAGCAGATGGTCTCTGAGCAGTTGCCCCTTTCTTTTTCTGGTACATATGCTGACAAATGCAAGCTGGCCAATCCTATGCTAGAGAGCAAATTCAACTCTCACCAAAAGCACTTTTAACTGATACAAACTCAACTGTTATGCCCAGTTTAAAAGGAGAGGAAAAATAATAGAGTAGAAGCCTTGATATCAGAACTGGTAGATTGCTTGGTTAATTGAAAAGGTCATTTAAAGTGAAAATCAGAAAATAATTACACATATAATTACACAAATATAAATATCTGATGAGCCACATATAAAAATGTAAGTTGTATATATTTATCTAAAGCTATAAATAGTGTGTTTTATTTAGGGTACATTCTGTGCTGTTATAAAAAAGAAACTCCAACAATACAGTGGATTAATGAAGACAGAAGTTGATTTCTCACCTACCAAATGGTAGCAGCAGAGGAGGGGAAGGTGGTCCAGAACCGATGGGATAGGTCCATCTCAGCACACGGCAGCCATCATCTCTAGGTCCAAGGGAGTAGCTCTGGCTCCCACTATTGCATCTGTGTCCCAGACAAGAGGAAGGGGAAGATAAAAGTGAGTGCATGAATGTTCCTCTTAAAGGCATGACAGAAACAGGACCCATCACTTCAACTTACACCCTCTTGGCCAGAGCTTAGCCATACTGAGCTGCAAGGGCACCTTAGCAATTTATTCTCTAGTTGAGATGTGTGACCCAGCTAGAATTCAGGGTTTCTATGATTAAAGAAAGAACTAAAGAATAAATACTAGTGAACAATGCAAAGTCTCTGTCCTAACCAGTTTATTTCCACTTTTAAAACATATAAATCTACAATGTTCCCATTTTTTTGATGCAGAATACAATCCTGAGTGTAGATCTGCTGATTGGAGTTCCACATTTCCTTCCTCACTTGAAATATAACGTATCATTCTAATTTCACCACTGGCAGTTGCTTGAAAATGCCGCAAGACCTCAAAAACCTTTTAATATAATTTGAGTTCAGACTACTAGATTTTTATGATATTTTCACTGTCTTATCATTTGTCTCCCTCACACCTAATTTGATAGCATTTTTTAGCTAATTGCCTTTATCATTTTTTTCCCCAAGGCATTCAACTTAGTTTTCATAGAGACAATTCTCTTTTCACACTTACAGTTTATCAGTTTATATAATACTTAATTAAACTGTATAATTATAATAGCAAGTACAATTACCATTAACACATTTAAGACAGCAAAGCGAATACTTGGTAAGCACAGAGCTTAAGAGAAGTGACCAGGAGAACTAGAGATGAGCCTACTAGCCAAGTGTCTTCAGCACGGAGGCAGAAGGAGTCAGTATGCTTTACAGAGGGAACAGGGGAATTACTTAATCCAGCGAGGTGGCTGAGTGGAGGTCAATTCACAGGGCGTCAGCTATGCCTGCAACAGCACAAGCAACTGCCCCCTCCATGCAACCAATGAGCAAAGCATTCCAGAGTGAGAGTGATGTGGGAAACACAGATTTGCTATTTCTCCTTCCATCTCCCTTCTCAACTGCCTTTCGTGGTATAACCATCAGACTCTCTGGGGCTTAAAGATGCAGAACTCCCTTTTTCACAGCACTGCCTAAAAACACAAGCCAACTAACTTCATGTGGTACTTACCCAGAAAAACAGAGATCTCTTCCTACCCAACAGCAAAAGTAGCCAGATCGAATCACTGACCTATTGTATGTCAGTTTCCAATAGGATGCCTCCCTAAGAGATTTTCACAGATAGTTCACCCTGCAGATGATTTCTGCCTTAGGTACCGACCTCAGAACTTTGCCTGAGATGGAATGAGGATCCCCTGAGATGTCTTTTACACTGAAAAGATGCCAGTGCTGTGCAATTTAGCTTTTAACGTATAGATAAAATTCTAGAATCATTTCTAAGAGGCATGCAGTGTTGTTGGCCATACTCTGGCATCTGCAGAAATTTATCAGCCACCCATAGTCTCATCTGATCAATAAGTTGCCATCTCACTTCCCACCAACCCTGTTTAAAAAAAAGCACGGTGCTTGTGTAACGCTACTCTAGGAGGATTTATTTATTACTAAATAATTGAATAGCATCAATCTTAAAATTGAATTACCAGACCCAGGACATTTCCTTAAGTTAACAAAGACTGACTGATTCCTGTCCAAAACCAGCCCATTGGTACATTTCGATACTTTCAGATTCCTGGTTTATTTTGAAAGTAAGGAAATACTTTATTTTATCCACTTAAAACCAAGATATAACCATATAAGTCTTATTTTTTAAATTAATTAATGAATTTATTTATTTATTTATTTATTTATGGCTACGTTGGGTCTTCGTTGCTGCGCGCGGGCTTTCTCTAGTTGTGGCGAGCAGGGCCTACTCTTTGTTGTGGTGCGCAGGCTTCTCATTGCGGTGGCTTCTCTTGTTGTGGAGCATGGGCTCTAGGTGTGTGGGCTTCAGTAGATGTGGCATGCGGGCTCAGTAGTTGTGGCACACAGGCTTAATTGCCCCTTGGCACGTGGGATCTTCCTGGACCAGGGCTTGAACCTGTGTCCCCTGCATTGGCAGGCGGATTCTTAACCACTGTACCATCAGGGAAGTGCTTTAAGTCTTCTTTTGATTTTTGATTTTATGGTGGGTAGTTAATAACTTAGACAAAAGAGTATTTTACTACTGTCTGCTGATGTTAGACTATCTTGCCTCTGGAGAATGAAACAATGTTATTTTCCTAGTGGATTAATGTCTTCATAAATCTCTGCAAAAGTATGCTTGTATTGACAAACACAGTATTTGTGGTGAGCCTGAAATACGGAAATATTCTGCTATTTTTCTTGGGATGTAAATATGTGTTTATGTATTCATGAAACATTCATTGTAATCCTGTTTTTTGTCAAATTTGTCCTGGCAGTCAAGGGCACAAGACAGACAGAACCTCAGCCCTCACAGAACTGTCAGTCCAGACGAGAAAAGAGACTAACTACAGGCAATTTAAATGCTCAACACAAATAATTATGAAATGTTAAAGCGTATAGCGGGAGTACCTAATGCAACTTAGCTATTTAGAACAACAAATCTGTGGTTCTCTTCAATCCCCTCCCTCTCAATCTCTACATAAAAATTGTGACTTATCTTAGAAACTAAACACATTTTTACATTACCTTCCAGAAGATTCTTTGAAACACTTTGCAGAAAGACATTCTTGGATTGTCTCAGAGCTAACTCTGAGCGGCTTTCTTTTTAATGGTGGAACAAACAAGCAAAAGAAGAATATTTTGCAAACACGAAACTCACATGAAATGCAAATTTTAGTGTCCCTAGATGAAGTCCTATTAGAATACCATCATGTCCATCCATGTAATGCCTATGGCCGCTTTCACACTGTAATGGCAGAGCTGAGTAGTTGTGACTGACTGTACAGTCTGTAGGCCTAAAATATTTCCTATCTGGCCCTTTACTGAAAAAAACTGCCACCCCATGGCTTACAGAATCCACTGACTTTTGAGATGGTAGTAAAAACTAAAACACATGGCATCCTAACACTTAAATGCACGTCCCAATGAAGTGTCTATGAGCAGATTCCTCATCCTGCAGTCTCTCTCTACTTATCAGCTTTCCTTTAATGGCCCCCAGAAGGGGATTCTTCCGTGGCTGCCCCGTGGACTGCTTGGTTTCAAAGTTAGCAAGCCTGAGGCCTGGAAAGAACACAGAGCTCCCTGGGGGCTCTGAGATCAATTTTGGACAAAATACAGCTCCTGAGTTCCCTCACTGCCCTTGGCCATTTGCTCTCACACAACCCCATGCTCAGGTGGAACCCATCCCTCTAGAGCACCTGTAAGTTCCTCAACACGATGTGAAGAGGAATGGATGAGCCTCTCTTTCAGGGCAGAGACTAACATGGGAAGAGAGAGGTACAAGCATCAGGCACAAAATCTAAGGTGGGAGAGGGAATGCCAAAACATTCAGTTATCCAGATAAATCATATTATAATGCAATATTTTTTTAAAATCACAATACCAAAACATCCATGATGGACAAAACATTTTTTAAAAAACACAGGACTAGTATTATTGATTCCTTTTAACTCATGGCTCACCTTAACATCACTCCTGACCCAATCTTTCTTTAAAACTTTGATTTTGGGAGAAGCTTCAAGATGGCGGAAGAGTAAGACGTGGAGATCAACTTCCTCCCCCAAAATACATCAGAAATACATCTACATGTGGAACAACTCCTACAGAACACCTACTGAACGCTGGCAAAAGACCTCAGACCTCCCAAAAGGCAAGAAACTCCCCACGTGTCTGGGTAGGACAAAAGAAAAAGAAAAAACCGAGACAAAAGGATAGGGACGGGACCTGCACCAGGAGGAGGGAGCCGTTTCCACACACTAGGAAGCCGCTTCGCGGGCAGAGACCGCGGGTGGCTGAGTGGGGAGCTTCGGGGCCGCGGAGAACAGCACAGGAACAGGGGCGCGGGGGGCAAAGCGGAGAGATTCCCGCACAGAGGATCGGGGCCGACCGGCACTCACCAGCCCGAGAGGCTTGTCTGCTCACCCGCCGGGGCGGGCGGGGCTGGAGCTGAGGCTCAGGCTTTGGGCGGAGCGCAGGGAGAGGACTGGGGCTGGCGGCGTGAACACAGCCTGCAGGGGTTAGTGCGCCACGGCTGGCCGGGAGCGAGTCTGGGAAAAGGTCTGGAGCTGCCGAAGAGGCAGGAGACTTCTCCTTACCTCTTTGTTTCCTGTTGCGCGAGGAGAGGGGATTCAGAGCGCCGCTTGAAGGAGCTCCAGAGACGGGCGCGAGCCGCGGCTAAAAGCGCGGACCCCAGAGGCGGGCATGAGACGCTAAGGCTGCTGCTGCCGCCACCAAGAAGCCTGTGTGCGAGCACAGGTCACTCTCCACACCCCCCTTCCGGGGAGCCTGTGCAGCCCGCCACCGCCAGGGTCCCGGGATCCAGAGACAACTTCCCCAGAAGAACGCACGGCGCGCCTCAAACTGGTGCAACGTCACGCCGGTCGCCGCCCCACGCTGGTGCAACGTCACGCCGGCCTCTGCCGCCGCAGGCTCGCCCCGCCTCCGTGCCCCTCCCTCCCCCGGCCTGAGTGAGCCAGAGCCCGCGAATCAGCTGCTCCTTTAACCCCGTCCTGTCTGGGTGGGAATAGACGCCCTCCGGCTACCTACACGCAGAGGCGGGTCCAAATCCAAAGCTGAGCCCCGGGAGCTGTGCGAACAAAGAAGAGAAAGGGAAATCCCTCCCAGCAGCCTCAGGAGCAGCGGATTAAAGCTCCACAATCAACTTGATGTGCCCTGCATCTGTGGAATACATGAATAGGCAACGATTCATCCCAAATTGAGGAGGTGGACTTCGGGAGCAGC
>NW_006791294.1:447805-463070 GCF_000442215.2 Lipotes vexillifer
TATATATATATATATATACACATACATTTTTCCCCCTTTTTCTCTTTCTGTGAGTGTGTATGTGTATGCTTCTATGTGTGATTTTGTCTGTATAGCTTTGCTTTCACCATTTGTCCTAGGGTTCTGTCTCTACAGGTTTTTCTTTTTTTTTAGTATAGTTTTTAGCACTTGTTATCATTGGTGGATTTGATTTTTGGTTTGGTTGCTCTCTTCTTTCCTTCTTTTTTATTACTTAATAAAACTTTTAATAACTTTTTTATTTTCTATTTTAATTATTTTATTTTATTTTATCCTTTCTTTTTTTTCTCCCTTTTATTCTGATCCATGTGGATGACAGGGTCTTGGTGCTCCAGCCCAGCATCAGGCCTGTGCCTCTGAGGTGGGAGAGACGAGTTCAGGATGCTGGTCCCCCAGAGACTCACAGCTCCACGTGATATCAAACAGTGAAAACCTCCCAGAGATCTCCATCTCAACGCCAAGACACAGCTCCACTCAACGAACAGCAAGCTCCAGTGCTGGACACCCCATGCCTAACAAGTAGCAAGACAGGAACACAACCCCACCCATTAGCAGAGAGGCTGCCTAAAATAATAATAAGGTCACAGACACCCCAAAACATGCCACCAGACGTGGCCCTTCCCACCAGAAAGACAAGATCCAGCCTTATCCACCAGAACACAGGCACTAGTTCCCTCCACCAGGAAGCCTACACAACTCATTGAACCAACCTCAGCCACTGGGGTCAGACACCAAAAACAACAGGAACTATGAACCTGAAGCCTGTGAAAAGGAAACACCAAACACAGTAAATTTAGCAAAATGAGAAGACAGAGAAACACACTGCAGATGAAGGAGCAAGGTAAAAACCCACCAGACCAAACAAATGAAGAGGAAACAGGCACTCTACCTGAAAAATAATTCAGAATAATGAGAGTAAAGATGATCCAAAATCCTGGAAATAGAATGGAGAAAATACACGAAATGTTTAACAAGGACCTAGAAAAACTAAAGAGCAAACAAACAGAGATGAACAACATAATAAATGAAAAATTCTCTAGAAGGAATCAATAGCAGAATAACTGAGGCAGAAGAATGGATAAGTGACCTGGAAGATAAAATAGTGGAAATAACTACTGCAGAGCAGAATAAAGAAAAAAGAATGAAAAAATTGAGGACAATCTCAGAGACCTCTGGAACAACATTAAATGCACCAACATTCGAATTACAGGGGTTCCAGAAGAAGAAGAGAAAAAGAAAGGGACTGAGAAAATATTTGAAGAGATTGTCATTGAAAACTTCCCTAATATGGGAAAGAAAATAGTTAATCAAGTCCAGGAAGCACAGAGAGTCCCATACAGGATAAATCCAAGGAGAAATACGCCAAGACACATATTAATCAAACTGTCAAAAATTAAATACAAAGAAAACATATTAAAAGCAGCAAGGGAAAAACAACAAATAACACACAAGGGAATCCCCATAAAGTTAACAGCTGATCTTTCAGCACAAACTCTGCAAGCCAGAAGGGACTGGCAGGACATATTTAAAGTGATGAAAGGGAAGAACTTACAACCAAGATTACTCTACCCAAAAAGATCTCATTCAGATGATACGGAGAAATTAAAACCTTTACAGACAAGCAAAAGCTAAGACAATTAAGCCACACCAAGCCAGCTTTACAACAAATGCTAAAGGAACTTCTCTAGGCAGGAAACGCAAAAGAAGGAAAAGACCTACAATAACAAACCCAAAACGATTAAGAAAATGGTGATAGGAACATACGTATTGATAACTACCTTAAATATAAATGCATTAAATGCTCCAACCAAAAGACACAGACTGGCTGAATGCATACAAAAACAAAACCCATACATACGCTGTCTACAAGAGACCCACTTCAGACCTAGGGACACACACAGACTGAAAGTGAGGGGATAGAAAAAATTATTCCATGCAAATGGAAATCAGAAGAAACCTCGAGTAGAAATTCTCCTATCAGACAAAACAGACTTTAAAATAAAGACAATTACAAGAGACACAGAAGGACACTACATAATGATCAAGGGATCAATCCAAGAAAAAGATACAACAATTATAAATATTTCTGCACCCAACATAGGAGCACCTCAATACATAAGGCAAATGCTAATAGCCATAAAAGGGGAAATCGACAGTAACACAATCATAGTAGGGGACTTTAGCACCCCACTTTCACCAATGGACAGGTAATGCAAAATGAAAATAAATAAGGAAACACAAGCTTAAAATGATACATTAAATAAGATGGATTTCATTGATATTTATAGGACATTCCATCCAAAAACAATAGAAAACACTTTCTTCTCCAGTGCTCATGGAACATTCTCCAGGATAGATCATATCTTGGGTCACAAATCAAGCCTTGGTAAATTTAAGAAAATAGAAATCGTATCAAGTATCTTTTCCAACCACAACACTATGAGACTAGACATCAATTACAGGAAAAAATCTGTAAAAAATACAAACACATGGAGGCTAAACAGTACACTACTTAATAACCAAGAGATTACTGAAGCAATCAAAGAGGAAATAAAAAAATACCTAGAAACAAATGACAATGAAAACGCGACAACCCCAAACCTATGGGATGCAGCAAAAGCAGTTCTAAGAGGGAAGTTTATAGCAATACAATCCTACCTCAAGAAACAAGAAACACCTCAAATAAACAAGCTAACCTTACACCTAAAGCAATTAGAGAAAGAAGAACAAAAAAACCCAAAAGTTAGCCGAAGGAAAGAAATCATAAAGATCAGATGAGAAATAAATGAAAAGAAATGAAGGAAACGACAGCAAAGACCAATAAAACTAAAAGCTGGTTCTTTGAGAAGATAAACAAAATTGATAAACCATTAGCCAGACTCATCAAGAAAAAAAGGGAGAGGACTCAAATCAATAGAAATAGAAATGAAAATGGAGAAGTAACAACTGACACTGCAGAAATACAAAAGATCATGAGAGATTACTACAAGCAACTCTATGCCAATAAAATGGACAACCTGGAAGAAATGGACAAATTCTTAGAAATGCACAACCTTCTGAGACTGAACCAGGAAGAAATAGAAAATATAAACAGACCAATCACAAGCACTGAAACTGAAACTGTGATTAAAAATCTTCCAACAAACAAAAGCCCAGGACCAGATGGCTTCACAGGTGAATTCTATCAAACATTTAGAGAAGAGCTAACACCTATCGTTCTCAAACTCTTCCAAAATATAGCAGAGGGAGGAACACTCCCAAACTCATTCTATGAGGCCACCATCATCCTGATACCATAACCAAACAAAGATGTCACAAAGAAAGAAAACTACAGGCCAATATCACTGATGAATATAGATGCAAAAATCCTCAACAAAATACTAGCAAACAGAACTCAACAGCACATTAAAAGGATAATACACCATGATCTAGGGGGGTTTCTCCCAGAAATGCAAGGATTCTTCAATATACGCAAATCAGGGCTTCCCTGGTGGTTGAGAGTCTGCCTGCCGATGCAGGGGACACGGGTTCGTGCCCCGGTCTGGGAAGATCCCACATGCCATGGAGCGGCTAGGCCCATGAGCCATGGCCGCTGAGCCTGCATGTCTGGAGCCTGGGCTCCACAATGGGAGAGGCCACAACACTGAGAGGCCCGCATACCGCAAAAAAAAGAAAAAAGAAAAAAATATATATATATACACGCAAATCAATCAATGTGTTCCACCATATTAACAAACTGAAGAATAAAAACCATATGATCATCTCAACAGATGCAGAGAAAGCTTTTGACAAAATTCAACACCCATTTATGATAAAAAAAAAAAGGCCCTCCATAAAATAGGCACAGAGGGAACTTACCTCAACATAATAAAGGCCATATATGGCAAACCCACAGCCAACATTGTCCTCAGTGGTGAAAAGCTGAAACCATTTCCACTAAGATCAGGAACAAAACAAGGTTGCCCACTCTCACCACTATTATTCAACATTTTTTGGAAGTTTTAGCCACAGAAATCAGAGAAGAAAAAGAAATAAAAGGAATCCAAATAGGAAAAGAAGAAGTAAAACTGTCACTGTTTGCAGATGACATGATATGATACATAGAGAATGCTAAAGGTGCTACCAGAAAACTACTAGAGCTAATCAGGGAATCTGGTAAAGTAACAAAATTAATGCACAGAAATCTCTGGCATTCCTATACACTAATGATGAAAAATCTGAAAGTGAAATTAAGGAAACACTCCCATTTACCACTGCAACAAAAAGAATAAAATACCTAGGAATAAACCTACCTAAGGAGACAAAAGACCTGTATGCAGAAAACTATAAGACATTGATGAAAGAAATTAAAGAGGATACAAATAGATGGACAGATATACCATGTTCTTGGATTGGAAGAATCAACATTGTGAAAATGACTCTACTACCCAAAGCCATCTACAGATTCAATGCAATCCCCATCAAACTACCACTGGCATTTTTCACAGAGCTAGAACAAAAAATTTCACAATTTGTTTGGAAACACATAAGACCCCGAATAGCCAAAGCAATCTTGAGAAAGAAAAATGGAGCTGGAGGAATCAGGCTCCCTGACTTCAGACTATACTACAAAGCTACAGGAATCATGACAGTATGGTACTGGCATAAAAATAGAACTATAGATCAATGGAACAGGATAGAAAGCCCAGAGATAAACCCATGCACCTATGGTCACCTTATTTTTGATAAAGGAGACAAGAATATACAATGGAGAAAAGACAGCCCCTTAAATAAGTGGTACTGGGAAAACGGGACAGCTACATGCAAAAGAATGAAATTAGAACACTCCCTAACACCATATACAAAAATAAACTCAAAATGGATTAAAGACGTAAATGTAAGGCCAGACACTATAAAACTCTTAGAGGAAAACATAGGCAGAACACTCTATGACATAAACCACAGCAAGATCCTTTTTGACCCACCTCCTAGAGAAATGGAAATAAAACAAATGGGACCTAATGAAACTTCAAAGCTTTTACACAGCAAAGGAAACCATAAACAAGACCAAAAGGCAACCCTCAGAATGGGAGAAAATATTTGCAAATAAAGCAACTGACAAAGGATTAATCTCCAAAATTTTCAAGCAGCTCATGCAGCTCAATATCAAAAAAACAAAGAACCCAATCCAAAAATGGGCAGAAGACCTAAATAGACATTTCTCCACAGAAGATATACAGATTGCCAACAAACTCATGAAAGATTGCTCAACATCATCAATCATTAGAGAAATGCAAATCAAAACTACTATGAGCTATCATCTCACGCCAGTCAGAATGGCCATCATCAAAAAATCTACAAACAATAAATGCTGGAGAGGGTGTGGAGTAAAGGGAACCCTCTTGCACTGTTGGTGGGAATGTAAATTGATACAGACACTATGGAGTACAGTATGGAGGTTCCTTAAAAAACTAAAAATAGAACTACCATATGACCCAGCAATCCCACTACTGGGCATATACCCTGAGAAAACCATAATTCAAAAAGAGTCATGTACCACAATGTTCACTGAAGCTCTATTTACAATAGCCAGGATATGGAAGCAACCTAAGTTGCTTCATCTGTCCATCGACAGATGAATGGATAAAGAAGATGTGGCACATATATACAATGGAATATTACTCAGCCATAAAAAGAAACAAAATTGAGTTATTTGTAGAGAGGTGGATGGACCTAGAGTCTGTCATACAGAGTGAAGTAAGTCAGAAAGAGAAAAACAAATACCATATGCTAATACATATATATGGTATCTAAAAAAAAAAAAAGGTCAACAAGAACCTAGGGGCAGGACGGGAATAAAGACACAGACCTACTAGAGAATGGACTTGAGGATATGGGGAGGGGGAAGGGTAAGCTGGGACAAAGTGAGAGAGTGGCATGGACATACATACACTACCAAATGTAAACCCAATAGCTAGTGGGAAGCAGCCACATAGCACAGGGAGATCAGCTTGGTGATTTGTGACCACCTAGATGGGTGGGATAGGGAGGTTGGGAGGGAGACACAAGAGGGAGGAGATATGGGGATATATGTATATGTATAGCTGATTCACTTTGTTATAAAGCAGAAACTAACATACCATTGTAAAGCAATTATACTCCAATAAAGATGTTAAAAAAATTTTTTTTAATTTTTTTTCATCATGGGATTTTAAATTAATTTTAACTTTTTAAAATATTGCATTAAAATATTATTTATCTGGGTTGCTATGTTTTTTGGTGAACCCTTAAATTTTGTGCCTGAAGCAAGTGCCATACTCCCTTTACCCTAGCTGTCTTAGTCCACTTAGGCTGCTATAGCAGAGCACTATAGGCTGGGTAGCTTTAACAAAAAGCATTTGTTTTTCACTGTTCCAGAGGCTGGGAAGTCCAAGGTCAAGGCATGGGCAGATTCGGTGTCTCATGGGGGCTGCTTCCTGGTTCATAGACTGTCATCTTCTTTCAGTGTCCTCACATGGCAGAAGAGGGGAGGGAGCTCTCGGGCATCTCTTTGACAAGGACACTAATCTCATTCAGGGGGGCTCCACCCTCCTGATACCATCTGGTGGGGGTTAGGCTTCAACATACGGATTTTGAGGGTACAAAACAGTCTATAGCTCTAGTGTTGGCCTGCTACCTCAGATTCTTGTTTGAAATTCCCATAATGACTGACAAACTTGTTCTGGGAAGGAAGAAAGAGAGTAGCCCTTAGCATTTGAAGGATATAGCAGAACTAAATCAACTTAGGGAAAACTGAAGCCTATAACACTTATCATTAATATAATGGAAAAGTAAAATCCTCCCAGGGTTAAAAAATCCATATATTTGATGTGAACGGGAAGACTCGAACCTTCATTTGTTACATTATAATAGGAACCCCAAGCGCACCTCTCTCAAGGTTATGGACAAAATGAAATTACTGTGCTGTAAAACTGTTGTGAGGGGGTACTTCCCAGTTTGTGTTGGTGGAACCATTGCAGAGCCACAAATGATAGGCTGGGAAAACACTCCACAGTATTTCTGGGAGGCTGGGCACTGCTGGATTCAATATGATTGCAGAAATTCATTACAAATCCATATCTCTGAAATACTGAAGACAAAATGTTTTATAGCAAGCCCTGGCAACAGGAAAAAGTGAGTTTGGAGAAATGTCCAGGAATGAAATGACCTCATTCACTTCACTGGCTGTTGACCAAATGTCCCCCCCACCCCATGCTGGAAACTAGGGATACATATAACAAGTCAAATGATGCTTGATAGGTGCCGATGAGGTCACAGATGACAAGGTGGCCTTGTCAGGAATGGAAAGGTGCACAGTGTGCACGTCTGTCTTGGGACCTTGTATGGGCGCGTCCTCTGTGTTTCCCTCCACAAATACACCACTTCCATTCTGCCTCCAGAAGCAGTTCTCCACTTCAGAAAACTTTGCCTGAGCTTCAGGATCTCTTCCTGCTCTCAAACCTATGACATTCTGAAACTCGAATCCCAAAGCACTTTAAAAATAAGGTCTCTCTAGGGGATTAAGAGGTACAAACTATTAGGTATAAAATAAGCTGCAAGGATACATTGCATAACTTGTGGGATATAGCCAACATTGTATAATAACTATAAATGGAGCCTTTAAAATTGTGAATCACTGTATTGTACACCTGTAACTTATATAATAAGTAAATAAATAAATAAATAATGCTGAGTGCCTACCATGTGCTGGGGACCATGATAAGCAGCTAATATGTGCAGATGTATTTACTCCTCACAAGGTCTCTATAGAGACTAATATTATCTCCGTTTTACACTTGAAGAAACTGCAGCACTGAGATGGTTAGTAATAGCCTCAAGGTCACCTAGCTAATGAGTAATCTGCCTGAGATTCAAATCCAGATTATGTGCCACAGAGATGTGAGACTAAACTGAGATGAACAAAACATGGCGGAAGAGTAAATTGAATGTGTGGGGGTCTCCTAATTATCAACTGGAAAAATCAGTCGCTTTACCCATTTATTAGAAGAATATCCTTGCTATTAAATTCAAGGGCATTCAGCTAGAGTTAGGGTCCCTGAAACCTAAGATCTTGAACTGGAAGGGCCATTAGAGGGTCTAGTTCAAACTTCCTCCCCTATATTATGGATGAAGAGTCTGGGGGACCCAGAAGTGGATGGCTTGTTATAGTCATAGAGAATCATTAATCTCCTACCCTCCTGAAAGACAAGGATTCGGTAGCCAAGAATGTTGAAAAAAGAACTAAAAAACTGAAAAGACTAAGGAAGGAGAATCCGATCATTAAGAAAGAAACCTGTTTACTACCAGGAGCTAAAACTTTGCAAGAATGATGAAGGTCTTCTACTTAACTCAAGCAAAATTGTGCCGTAGATATTTGCATGCAGTTGTGTGTGCATTTCAGGTTAACATTTGCCCTCAAACCTTCCTCCAGTTTCCGTTGACGGCAAAGTAACCTAAATGTACAGGTGAATAAGTCTACTTCAAGGTACGTTTTAGGGAGATTATACCTTGCCTGTTAGAAATAAATTTCCTCACCATGTTTGCTATTACTTAGACCTTTCTGTAAATTTAGTACTTTCACACATCTTACAATAATGGGTCTAAGACATTTGTGGCAAAAGAAGATTGCTTTTTCCTTTTCTCCCTCAATTTTTTTCCTCACTAAATTCTGCATGGAGAAAATCACACTCATAAAGTCTGAGTGGTCATTAGAAAATGCATAGGTGATTCTGTTAATGTGTCTGCACACAGGTGCACATTCACCGCAACCTGTGTCAGTTACAAAGGGCAAGAACTTAGCTTCCTTACAACCTATACCTTTGGAAGAAGGCAGACGAATGGTAACTTGTGCTTTTGCTCAGAATGACCCTTGGCCCCAAAGTCAGGGAAAGAACACTCCACCCAAGTTCCTCTAGAGCAATGGCTATCAGTAAAGGCAATGCCATCTCCAGGGGGGCATTTTGGAAATCCGTGGGAGCATTTTTATTGTCATAATATCCAGGGGTGCTACTAGCATTTAGTGGGTAGGTCTAGGATGCTAGAAGTTTTCTGAAACATTGGACAGTCCTGACCTAAATAAGAGGTCATTCCATATCCACACGACTTTTGAAAGACCCCAAATGAATATACAGATATAATGTATCTGGGGATAATTTTAATGAGTGTGTTTTCCAGGAATGCAATTATCGTGTAAGTGAAGGACAGCGTTTTTCCTTAATTTTGTTAAGGAGGTATGTATTTTGTTAAGTATTTTACCAAAAGTTAGTTGTTCACCATTTTTGGAAAATCATGTTAAAATGACACCACCACTTGGGGTATTGAGTGGCCCATACAACCCAGCTAAATCAGTCTGCATTTGCAACTGTCACAAACACTACAATTTTATGTGGCTGTATAAGTACATAGACATGTCCTAGAGTGTACACATAGATCTGTCTGTCTATCTATCATCTATCCATCCATTCAGCCCTGGACCACCTCTGCTTCCTTTACCTGTGTTGTTCCGTAGGTGACAAATCAACTTCCGTGTTCCCGTTTTGGGGGTCTCTTTGTTATAGCAGCATAGAATATACCCTAACTAAAACACTAATCTTCAAACAATATGAATTTGTTGGCATCACTGCACCTTAACTCCTCACCACCACAAGGCCCTCAAATCTTCAGTAAAACTTTTCTGCATCACAAGCGCTTATGTGATTTGGAATTTTTTGTGAAACTCGAAGGCAAGGCTGCATTTACCATCTGGGTTAGAGGCACCTGTCATGGAAGTAAGACTTCATAGAGCTGTCCACGAGTCTGCCCCCAGCCAGTTCTGATCTCTATTTATGATCAAGTTCAAAGCTATTTAGACAAGAATTTGAATGTCTGCAAGGCTTGGAATAAGGATTTGAGTTACACTAGTAGGATGACTCACATGAAGTCGCTGATACCCAATCACACTTAACCTAAAAATCTCACTCACTGGTTTCACTCCGATAAAGAGCAAGGATCTGGCGGTGCCTACCTGGCACTTGGTTTAGAGTAAATTTAAACCTTCTGGTAATAATTAGATCTGCTGGGCCACCGTCATAGGATAAATTCATTGACTGTCCTATTTTCCTTTGTGTACCCAGCACGTAACACAAAACCAGGAACACTGACACTCAAGAGATATCTGATTAATTAATTAAACAAGTAATGAAGGACTCCACAAACCCAGAAGGATTCAAGCAGAAGCAAGACAAAAAATTGACTATGAATTTGTAGAACTCATTTAATCACTGAGAAATCGGATGCATACGTATGAAGGGGATTTGGATTATATGACTTTTAAAGTCACCTTATACGGGAATCTTCGGTAAATGTCAAAAATTAACTTGTAGAGTTCATCATCTAAAAGGCTTCATCTGTAAGCAGAAGGAGATCCTCAAGGTCACCTACAGCCCTGTTATTTTAGAATACATAGTTAGGACATGGACTAACCTACAAAACTGTCCAGTTTTGTAACGCAGAGGTTTCTTTCCTCAAGTATTTATTTTGCCTATGTTCTATTTCATGGTGATGGTGAAAAGAAGTACTCATCAATAAACCTAAATATTAACTTGTTTCTATTCCACATGGCTTTCTCAGAACATAATATGAAATTACAGGATAATCTAGGCACCATCAGTAGTAAATGAGGACAGAAATAAGTAATGGTCAGCCTGCTTCCTTTTTACGCTGGAGGAGACAGAAAATAAAGTAGAGAAAATTGAAAAAGGAAAGAGCAAGCCGCGTAGATAGAGCATTACGAGAAGAATAAAGCAATGGCTTTTTTATAAGAACCTGAGTGGCGTGTCACAGGAACAGTGAGAAGCCCGGTGAGTGGAGTGGAATGAAGGACCAGGAATGCAGGAAGTTCAAACAAAAGCCAGAGAAAGGGAAAGCCAGAGGTTGGACCGTGAGCCTCTGTGAGGACCTTGGCTTTTTCTCTACGATGGGCAGCTATTGCTTAAGACCCTGAAGACGATTCCACCTACTTCATAGTCAGGAAAGCAAACACATCTCTGAGAGATTAAAGAAAGAACAGGAAAAAGGATGGAGGGAAGTCAGGAAAACGCTGTCTTGACAGCTTAATTGTTGCTTTGCTATTTTCCTCCTTTTGCTTACTTTTACCCAATGAAAATTCAATGCCAAAGTTTTTTCAACGAGTTGAAGCACTTCCTTCTTATTTCTTTATTACAATCAAGTAAATTTACATGTTAAGAGCACAGGGTGTTAAAAATAATAAAGAAAGAATGTGGGGTTTTTAACAGGAAAATGTGGTTCCATTTTTGGACTCATTCATTTGGGTTGAGCTTGATTATAGTTCTTTGAGGAGAAGTTAAATACGTTTGAGGGGGAAAAAAGGAATGTATACTTGAATAAAACACGTTGGATAAGAGTGGTTCAACAGATTATTATTTCTACCTACGGTCAACGTGGGAAAGTGAAATCTCCACTCTCAGCAATCAATTTTTTAACCTTTCAAGGAAATTTTCCTGTGGAAGGGAGTAATTATATATAACCAGATCTAATTATGTTAAGTGGAATGAGATGCAATATCCTTGCCAATTATGCCAGCAAGTTGCTTGCCTGGCCTTTCTGAGTGTGTCAGCAAGAATTCCTCCAGCAGCGAAGATATCTGTTCGAGGCCATTTCTCAGATAAAAGGAAGATATAATAATCTTTTAAGCTGAAGACAAATAGGACAAAGAATCCTTAAATCTTAAAAGGCAGGGAAATTACACTCATAATTTTACATCCAAATTCCCGTGCTAGGAGTACCTTCTTGAAATTCATATATCGGGAGATACTCTACCTAATGCAACAGCAACTAGAATAAGAATTTGAATTGCTCTGATTTCTCAAAAACTAGGTTCACTTTTTTTTTTTACAAATTCATGGGAGGAGCAGGAATTGATCCTATCTTTTGGAGTTAGACTTCATCAGCAAGTAAAATGATAATGAAGTTTGCCTTCAATTGTATTATTCTAGAATTCTAAGATTATTTTAAATGAAAGATTATTGAACTAAGATCCCAGTAAGTTGGAGATGACCTAGATGGATACCTCAAATAGCCAGAAAAAACAGACGAGCATGTGGAGAGACCACTCTGAAAGGAACAAATTTAGCATCAGTGGGTCCCAGACAGAGTCTGAGGGCTCACTCAACAGTGGGAGGGGTAAGACACCCAACACATGTTTACGAAGCAACTCTAACGGACCCAGTACTGCTCTTAGCCTTGGTTATTACACAACGGGGGTTCAGGCTGAGGCTGGCGGTGAGGCCCCTGGGCCTGCCCTCGTGGCATTTACATGTTCTATCCCTTTTTCTCTAATACCTCATGGTTCTGTATTTATAATAAGAAGCCTAGTCAAAAGCGTTCTATAATAAAATATAACTAAGTAATAAACTTAAAAAGGGAATAACTATTAATATTATTATTGAGAATCAGTATTAATTGTAATAGATGGGTTGCCATAGGTCGAATCCTATACGAAATAGGGAATACTTCATTTAATTCTTAAACCAATCCATTTACAGATGAAGAAACATAGGATTAGAGAGATTAAATATATGACTTATTCCCAAAGTAAGCAGGAGGCTGTAAGGCAGCAGGAGGGGTAAGAAGTAACAAAGATGAGATCCTGTTCTAGGGACCCTAAAACCTGTGGGGTTTTTTTGGTTTCCTTTTTTTAAGATAAATTTATTTATTTATTTATTTTGTGGTTCGCGGGCCTCTCACTGTTGTGGCCTCTCCCGTTGCGGAGCACAGGCTCCGGACGCGCAGGCTCGGCGGCCATGGCTCACGGGCCCAGCCGCTCTGCAGCACGTGGGATCCTCCCAGACCGGGGCACGAACCCGCGTCCCCTACATCGGCAGGCAGACTCCCAACCACTGCGCCACCAGGGAAGCCCAAACCTGTGGTTTTAACTGCAGTGTTGCTCCTCAGACACATATGTGTATGTCAGTATGCATGGCTAAACACACACCTTAGTGGAGTTCATGCAACACACAGAGGTTTATCCACCAAAACTGAAGATGCCCCCAGCTTCTAATTAGTCTAAGATAAATGGCAGCTAGGAAATTTGGTTCAATTTTTACAATGTTATATATCAGAAGGGGATGAACCCTTTGGATTTTCTACCATATGCCAGATGTCTAGATACATTATCACTTAAGTTAATTATTGCAGCAGACCAGGTTCATCATAAGCCACATTTAGTCATAAGGAAGCTGACTCCTAGGAGGTTATGTAAAGTCCAAGATGACATGGCCCAAGAGTAGTAGATTCCAGGGCTCTCTGGCTTTAAACATGATGTGCACTTTTTACTGCATCAACCTGGAAACCACATAACAAGATCATTAGCAAAGTTGGGTTTGTGTTTTGGCTCTGCTGCCATTTATTAGCTGTGTGATCTTGAACAAGTCCTGAAACTTCCCTCAACTTCAGTTTCTTCATCTATAAAAGAGGAATAATAATAACAACAACTACATGTCAAATTCTCATAAGATTTAAATATGTTATCATATATAAAGCAGTGAAGTATCTGGCAATACAGACATTCAATAAATGCTAGTTATTATTATTACGATGAATCTTAATTAACACTTGTGGATAATATCTTCTATTAGACTCTCGAAATGGAAGTTGTAGAAACAGTGGGAGAGGAGAAATTTGGGAGGAATTGGCAAGGATATTCCTTAGAAAATGAAGCAAAAATTGCAAGCTAAGCAAATAGCTAAAACAATTTTGAGAGAGATAAGGGAGAATTTTATAAATGAACCTGCACTATGTTTTTTTTTCTTTCTTTCCCTTTATTCTTATTCACTCCTTCAACCAATATTATTGAGCGCTCACTGTCTGCCAGACCCTTTTCTGGATATCGAAGATTCAGGATGAAAAGACAGATAAGATTTCATCCCGCAAGAAACTTACATTCTAGAGGAGGACATCAATAAGAAAGTTAATAAATTAACAAGATAGTTTCGGTTGGTGACGGGGCTGTGGAAGAAATAAAAAGAATGCAGTAGAGGAAGTCTGTGGGGAAAATGACTATTTGGACAGATTAAGGGAAGAAAAGGCCTCATAGGGGAGATGAGATTTGAGAAAGACAAGAAGGAGTTTGACATGTGACAATCTGGGGACAGAACAAGAGAAGTAGACGGAGGAACAGCAAGTGGACCGGCCAGGGGAGGTAAGGATCTTAGGATATTTGAGAAAAGGTCACAGTGGTGATCAGGGACCAGAACTCACAGAGCTGAATAGATAGAATGACTGCCTTAGGTCAGGGCTGTGGAGAAACAGACCCTGAGAGGGAGATTTGCTTGCAGGAAGTCCCTGAGGGCAACACCTGTGGGAGAAGCGTAGGAAGCAGCACTGAGCAGAGAGAGAAGCTGAGCTACAGTGTGGCTGCAGCAAAGGCCTCAGCTGAACCCCCAAGCTGCACTGATCCCAGATGTCCCAGCCAAGTTGGGGTACCTTTGGTCAATGAAGCTAGACCTTTATGCCTGCCCCCCTCGTTCACTGGCCAGCTACCCCAAGAAAGGGGAGGGTCATGAACTTGTGCAAAGTGATTCTCTTCTACTGAAGGTAAGTTCCAGATAAGACATCACTGAGAGCCGGGGGCCCCCAACACTCCTAGCCGCTGGGGAAATGAGCACCTCAGTCCTGGAAGAGGGATCTGAGTGACATGACAGCATCCACTGCAATGACCACACAATTTATCACTCAAACTGGGATTGTCCTGAAAGCGAAAGGGGTTCTTATTCATAATGGAGCAGGGGAAGTAATCATTTCTCAGGCGTGTCCCAGATAAACAGAGATACAATCATAGGCTGGAGTAGTGAGACTGGATTTTTTTCTCCGTGCTATCAGCGGCAAGTTACTCAAAATGTATGTGCCTACTAGGCCTCGGAACACACTGAGAAGCCCCAGATCTATTCCCTCAGAAGATCTAGCCACAGATCTCTCAAAAAGAAAATAATTTCACACAGGACTGGGCATTGTTGCCGCTGCCACCTCTGACTTTCTTTGGCTGAGTTTGTGCCAGGGTTCTCCTGGGCACCACTGTTTCTACGGCCTCCGATTGCCTTGATGCTTCTCGTATTGAATATCAATACCACAGTGGATTTCACAACCACTAAACTGATTTAAAGACGAAGTGGAGGGCTTCCCTGGTGGCGCAGTGTTTGAGAGTCCGCCTGCCGATGCAGGGGACACGGGTTCG
>NW_006791294.1:463357-479487 GCF_000442215.2 Lipotes vexillifer
AAAAAAAAAAAAAAAAAAAAAAAAAAAGACGAAGTGGAAACAGTTCGATATCGGCAGAGATGTTAAAATTACATATTCCAAGGCTCTGTGCCTTAAGAGAAAAGTGAATAAAGTCTTCAAATTCCCAGGAGAAGACTAAGGGTAAAGGGTAAAGGAGTGGGAGAGAAAGATTACAGGCCCTGTGGGCCCAGGGCGAGCAATTTCCCCAGTGCTGGGAAACAACACCACAGGCAGTGTTTACTCACAAGCTAAAGTGGATTTGAAAACAGGATTATCACACTCTCCCAGATGCTGGCTGGTGGTGTGGACAAGTAGATTCACAGATGGTAGCTAACAGCCTATGAGGATGGAGATGGAGAATGGTGCCCCCATGGTAGGGGGCTCTCAATCGTGGGTCCATAGACCTCAGAAGGAGTCCATAGAATTCAGGGAACCTGTAAATGCCGATGCAAAACAAACCCATACCTTTATTTTTGTTATCTCTGTTTTCAATTTATTACTCCTTGCACTTAGGAATGTGGGCAACAAACCACAGTAGAATAAAGGCACCTATGACTCTGCCTTTGGAATGGAAATCACTGCTGTGGTGGTATCATAGCACAGTTCTTGCAGATACCTCAACATAGCTTTTACTCTCATCACTATTTTTCAATTATAATAGTTATTAGACCTACTACTAGGTCTTGTTTTTCAGTGTGTTAATAAAATAAATATGTCAGCATATTATAAATGTGGTGGCTTAAATATTTTGATAATTATGTCTTAATATTTGATTTTTGTTTGTAACCCTCTGTATTTATGACGTGCACTTAAAATCCTTACACTGAGAGGGTATTCTTTGATTTCACCAGTCTACCAAGGGGTCCATGGGAACATATTGATAAGAGCCCGGCCCTATATGCCTATGGTAGGGGATATGGCCCTACATCTTCACATAGTATCAGGCACAGTTTTCAGTCCACAACCCAAGTGGACAAGAATTATGACATTTCTTTGTTTTCTTTGAATCAAATGTTGATGTTGGCTACAGTCTAAATCTGCAGAAGGAGTTTTGTATTCCCCTCTCCTAGGAGGTCCCCTAATATAATGGAGATGGGGTACAGGGAGATGCAATAGCTGGTGATACAGTTCTACTCACACAGACTCATTTTAAACAGCCCTCAAATTCAAAATGTGTGGTGGGTGTGGAGGGTGGTAATGACGGGGAAGTTAAATGGTGAATAATGAGACAGTTCACTGGGTCTCATCTTCTGAGGTCTAGAGAAATGGACTGACTTCTGACTGACTTAGGAAAATAACAAGAAACGTCCCTTAAAAGACAGGAAGTTGTTTTTTCCTAGAAGGAATTGGCCACCCCTTCTTGGTGTTACCTCTGGGTGTTACCCAAGGCCTCTCATCAGTAAGGCAGGTGCCGCCAGGGGTTATACAGAACCAGTTTCAAATGTACACTCTTGCAATCATGTACCACAATGTTCATTGCAGCTCTATTGACAATAGCCAGGACATGGAAGCAACCTAGGTGTCCATCGACAGATGAATGGATAAAGAAGATGTGGCACATATATACAACGGAATATTACTCAGCCATAAAAAGAAACGAAATTGAGTTATTTGTAGTGAGGTGGATGGACCTAGAGTCTGTCATACAGAGTGAAGTAAGTCAGAAAGAGAAAAACAAATACCATATGCTAACACATATATATGGAATCTAAAAAAAAAAAAAAAAAATGGTCATGAAGAACCTAGGGGCAAAACGGGAATAAAGACGCAGACCTACTAGAGAATGGGCTTGAGGACATGGGGAGGGGGAAGGATAAGCTGGGATGAAGTGAGAGAGTGGCATGGACATATATACACTACCAAACGTAAAATAGATAGCTAGTGGGAAGCAGCCACGTAGCACAGGGAGATCAGCTCGGTGCTTTGTGACCACCTAGAGGGGTGGGATAGGGAGGGTGGGAGTGAGGGAGATGCAAGAGGGAGGAGATATGGGAATATATGTATAGGTACAGCTGATTCACTTTGTTATACAGCAGAAACTAACACACCATTGTAAAGCAGTTATACTCCAATAAAGATGTTAAAAAAAACAAAACCAAAACCAAAATCAAATGTACATTCTTTCAACCAAGATGACAAATATTTCAGCCATTTAAAATTCTTCTCACCCACTTCAAGGAACAAAGTCTACTTCCTGTTACTATGACATCATCTCTAAAAAAACCTCACTCTTTCAGAATCAATTTAACTCACTGTTCCTAAATATTCAACTTATGTCAGTATACAGCCCAAACATCCCTTTGAAACAATTTTACTTATGACCATATGGCATGCTAATAGCCTTTTGAAGCCAGCACCTGTGGGAAGTTATAATGAAATTCCCTTTCAGGGACTGAAGGTTGTCTGGTACTGTCCCTTGGAAATCAACTTAGATGTGATCTTCCTGTTTCAGGGACATGAAAATGTCCTGGACCATTTGCAGTGCTAAAGTATCATCCTGGTTTATCCTGGTGCCCTGGTATAGTGTCCCCTTTCATCTTCAAACGTGTCCTCGTTTGGATGACAAATTTCATGATGTTCCTGGTCATCAGTCAATACAGTTATGGCTTTTTTGTCCCCCCCCCCCCCCCCCCCGCATCTGCCTGGGCCTCCCAGGTATAAGGGCTTTGGTTATCCAGTTTTCCACCCTCCTACCCCAGGAAAGCCATCTCCCCACCTCGCCAGAGGTCTCGATGCCTTACACAGGACTCCGCCACCAAGTTCTAAAGGGCTCTGCTTTCCTGGCTGCATTGCAGAATTCCTTCTTACCCTTCTCTACTCTTCCTGGCCTCCAAGTATAACCTCTTCCAAGGGTTACTGTTTTAATATTAATACATGGAAGAAAGAAAAAAAATGGCAGATAGCTGTTGGTTTTGATACTGTGAAACATAAGCTTCCACTGAGGCAAAGGGGCACAAAAAGACCTCTGTATGGAAAAAATAAAGACCTTGGAATGCGTAAAAGAGATTACTAGATGTCCTTTCACTGAAATGTTGGAGGTCCTCCAGGGATTATTTTGTCTTATGGGGGTGTGTGCCTTTTTTCTTTTTTTGACTAGGTTATTTTATAACTGTAGAAATAGAAGCTAAAGTATAGAAAACTGATGGCAATGCAAACATTACTTGTCCATACACACGCAAACACAGAGAAGAGGAAAATCCCCCTCCCCACTTTAGAAAAATCCAGTTTTCACCTATTTGTAAATTTGTTTCAGCATCCCTAATCTATAAAAGTATCGTACCTTGGATTCTCCTTTGAAGCAGTTGTAAAACCTTATCGGTGTTCTCATTAATGAGTTAAGTAAAATCTCTGACAGGTGTTCATTTTACATCTATACGGAAGTCATGATTTTACCTTTTTTTGAAAATTACCCTTTATCACCTGGTTGCCTGCTTGAAACAAATCAGCAAAAAGAGGAAAATAAAGGGAGGAGAGACACAAGTTAATAGCTCAATAAAGGACTTCCCTGGTGGCACAGTGGTTAAGAATCCACCTGCCAATGCAAGGGACACAGGTTCAAGCCCTGGTCCGGGAAGATGCCACATGCCACAGAGCAACTAAGCCCATGCGCCACAACTACTGAGCCTGTGCTCTAGAGCCCGCGAGCCACAACTACTGAGCCCACGTGCCATAACTACCGAAGCCCGCATGCCTAGAGCCCGTGTTCCGCAACAAGAGAAGCCACTGCAATGAGAAGCTCACGTACCGCAACGAAGCGTAGCCCCCGCTCGCCGCAACTAGAGAAAGCCCACGCACAGCAATGAAGACCCAATGCAGCCAAAAATAAATAAATAAATAAATTTTAAAAAATAGCTCAATAAAATATCTTGTCACACCTGCTTCTTTCCTCATTCCAGTCACACATACAGTTTAGGAATGACTGTGATATCTATGTGATATGGCTTTGAACTTGAGACTTGGAATTCTGTTTATTTACTTCTAGATTTTCCTTACTAGTCTTGAGGCTAATTCTTGCACTTTAAACTGTGAACATAGCTCTCAGCAAGTCTAAGGATTCTTCCCTTGGTGGTCTACATTAGCGTCATCCCCAGAGAGTAATTGTGAAGACCCTTTGTGTTCTTTTTGCATAAAAATGACAGGACTGAATAGAATTTGCATATACATTCATCTGCCAGGCTTGAACTAAAATATTACCCTTCAAAATCCCAATTCAACCAACTTTGAGTGGCTGTCCAAAATCTGCTCCTGAGCCTGTCAGTACTCTTCTCAAATAACGTTCAAATCCCCCCTCCTCCCCCAGTGCCCAAACAATAGGTTCCAAAGCACTTATTTTGAAGTATTCGAAGTCCTTTGGCATCTGGCTTACTCCATCCTATGACCCAGCACTGCCCTTGGTACACATAACTTATACAAAGGACCTATCATTTCCAAACGTAACAGGTGACTTTTGTGTCCCCTCCACCATGTTGTGCCCTCCACCGTGTGACTCCTTTTCTCTGCCTTATGAACTTTTGCTCACTCTGCAAACTGAGCTCTGATTCACCTGGCTGACCATCTCTATCACCCTTTCCCACCCAGAAAAATTTAATAAACCTCTCATCTGTAATCTTAAAACACTTTAGCCACATTGGGACATAGTTAGGACTGGCTACCACATTTTCAGGACCCCGTGCAGAACAAAAATATGGGGCCCCTTGTTCAAAATCATTAAGACTTTTAAGATGGCAAGAGCAGGACCTTAGGAATTCTGACCTTAACTTCCCCTCTCTGGGACATTTGCCAAATTTGGGGAGATGGTATTCTTTCTGAGCAGGGTAAGCAGTTAATTCAGTTTTTTTTTTTTAATCAGTAGGCTGTACTGGTGATATTTGCAGAGCCAGCCATTGACAAGCTGCCACCTCCTTTGGAAACCTCTCTGGATTAGTCTCAAGGGTAAGAAATCACTTTCAGACAATCCCAGAGTTTTTCATTAGGTCCCATCGATATCAGGCATCAGTCTTCCTCAAAGCTGAGTTAATGGTGAGCATATCTGAACCTGACTGAGGCACCCTGAGGGCAGAAGGCCTACTGGTATATCACAGGTCTGCCCCCTTCTCAGTACACCTGATCCATAATGGGTACTCAATTCATGAGTGTGAAAGGATGCTTAAGAAGGAATGAAGAGAAGTAATATGGCATGGTACTAACTATAGGGAAAAAAAAATGGGCCTCAGTGGAAAACAATGTAACATCTAAAGCAAACCCATAGAGGTTACATGATTCTATAAGAATTCTTTACAACTCTGTAAATTGGAGAGGACTGCTAGCAATGCAAAATAACTCTTAAGTACAGACATGCAAATCCTATCCAGTAAAGGTCCAATTGACCTTCCATGCCCACTGCAGAAAAGGGTAGTGTGACCCCCATTTACAACCTCATTTTAAGATCTATAAATGTCTGGTATTTCTAGTTTCCTTTGAATCAGTTATACCATACGCCTGGCTCCCTCATTTAATTACTGAGCTCAATAAAATTTTCAACACGCATACCTTTTTATATCTGTATGAACATCATGATTTTACCTTTTTAAAATTATCCTTTAAGACAGAACCTTAAAACAATGAACTCATAGAAACAGAGAACAGATTGGTAGTTGTCAGAGGTAGAGTTGGGGGGTGAGGGAAACAGATAAAGGTGGTCAAAAGGCACAGACTTCTAGCCATAAAATAAATAAGTTCTAGGGATGTAATGGACAGCATGGTGTTATAGTTAACAATACTGTATCGTATATTTAAAAGTTGCTAAGAGAGCAGATCTTTAAAGTTCTCATCACAAGAAAAAATAATTGGTAAGTATGGGAGGTGAGGGATGTTCACTAAACTTATTGTGGTGACCATTTCACAATATATACATATATCAGATCATTACGTTCTGTACCTTAAACTTATACAGTGTTACATGTTAATTATATCTCAATAAAAATAGGAAAAAATAAATAAAATCATCCTTCGACAAGGTCTAATTCTATTATAACAAATACTATTGGGATTCAAAATGGAAGGAAAGAAGGGAGGGAGGGAGGGAAGAAGGGAGATGAACACAGCCTCTTAATGTTCCCCTCAGCTTGACTAGACTTTAGAGGGTCTTCTTTTTGACCACAGTGGCCCTCTTAACCCCCCAAACCTCCCCTTCCTTAGAGCATTTACTTCAGAAAACCTGGCAATTGTAAAACCTTTCTCTGCCCCTTTGAGATGTCAATCTCCTCCCAGCCTCTTGCTGGTTTACGGCCCAGGACTGAATTTCCCAAGGACCTGGGGGGGCATCCCTTTGCAGTGTAATCATCAAGAAAGGTAGGCTGGGTGGGATAAGCCAGTCAGAGAAGGAAGGATAAATACTGCGTAATTCCACGTATAGGCGGTATCTAGGATGGTCAAACTCATGGAAACAGACAGGAGAGTGGAGGTTGCCAGGGCTCTGGGAGCCTGCCGCTCGACGGGTGTTAACGTTTCAGTTACATAACCACGAGTAAGTTCTAGACATCTGTTGTACAACACTGCGCCTAGAGTTAAAAATACCATGCCGCACACTTACAATTTTGTTAAGAAAGCTCAAATTAAGTGTTCTTACTAGAATTTTTTTAAAAAAAGAAAACAGAAATAAGAAAGGGAAAAAAAAAAAAAAAAAAAGATAGGGCCCCGATCTCCCAGTCTCTGTAGGAGGGTTGGAGCCCAACTTAGATAAGGACCAACTAGCAAATACAGATGACCTGATCGCATCGACCAAACTCACCCCAGCACTTAAAAGTTGTCCGACTTTCGTTTTTGAATGGCGCTGAGTTCAATCTCTATCCCCTAACAGGACTGTCTTGAATAAAGTCTTCCTTGCCTGTTTAACTCAGTCCAGCATACTCTCTCTTTGATAAGGGAGAGAAGGCAATTGAAAAAAATTTGTTAAATCTTCAGCAACAAAATCTCAATACCATGTTTCAGACGACAACAATGCATTACAGTGCAGTGATTAATTTGAAACTGGGGACCAGATCTACAGGTCTGTGTAGGATCTGTGCTTCTGGCAGTCTCACCCATGTTTGAGTCTGTGCTCCACAGAACAGACTGAGCAGAAACATCAACAGGTTAAGAGCCGTTCTCAATTTGCGTTCTCAATTTGCGAGTGTATTTTATTCCAAAGAAATCCCCCAGGCCAGATTGTTTGTGGCCTTCGCTAACAGATATGCCAAGGGCCATACAACAGCTTTTCTTTGCCTCTGTGGTCTCTATGTCCAGAGGCAGGCAGAGGATGAAACATCCTGGGTGTCACTGACGGTCACAGATCTGCTTTGACAGGGAGCCCGTCTCAGGATTTGTATTCTGGCCACGTGTGGGGCCTAAGTGCACATTGGAAACGTGGCAGTGACTGCAAGCAGCTCGGTAAAGTATTTATTCAATATTAGCTTGCAACGGAGTCCTTCCGTTAAGGAATAGGACAGGAAATTCAACTGAGTTAAACTTCTTTTTCCCGAAGAAAATGATCTTTGGGAGAAAAATAAGATATTTTTATTTGGGTAGAAGAATTATTTATTCATTTATTCAATATGTATTGAGAGACTTATACGGCTAGGTGCCAGGATTCAATATTTTTCTTAAATGATGCTGATTTACAGTGTAGCACAAAAGACAGCTATTAATAAAAACTGTCACATGAATAAGTGTTTAAATACAAGCTGATGTAAGGCACTGCGAGAAGACAATTTGTCTCTGATAGCACACAGCAAAAGACTTTGACCTCTGCCTCCAGCTTCCCCGAGAAAGTGAGTTTTAGGTGAAGATCAGAAGAATGACTACAAGTTCACTAGGTGAAGGCTCAAGAGGTGGGGACGATGCTGGGGTATGGGGCGTGCATATTGAAAAGTAAAACTGTTGAACTTAGGGCTTCCCTGGTGGCGCAGTGGTTGAGAGTCCGCCTGCCGATGCAGGCGACACGGGTTCGTGCCCCGGTCCGGGAAGATCCCACATGCCGCGGAGCGGCTGGGCCCGTGAGCTATGGCCACTGAGCCTGCGCGTCCGGAGCCTGTGCTCCGCAACGGGACAGGCCACGACAGTGAGAGGCCCGCGTACCGCAAAAAAAAAAACAAACAAAGAAAAACTGTTGAACTGCCAGACCCAGTAATGACTTACAGATCAGATTAAGGATTTTGATCTTTGGCCTAAGATAGGAAATCATGGAGGAGTTTCCAAAGGCTGTCTTTTGAACCTCTTACTCCCCTACCCCTATTTTGCCCTATTAGGTATAAAAAAGCTGTAAGAATATGTTGTACAACACAGGGAATATAGCCACTATTTTATAATAACTATAAATGGAATATAACCTTTAAAAATGGTGAATCTATACTGTACACCTGCAACTTACATAATATTGTACAGAAACCTTTAATTAAAAAAATAGTTTGCCAAAAAAAGACTCTTTTTTTAAAAAATTGAAGTGTAGTTGATTTACAGTGTTTCAGGGGTACAGCAAAGTGATTCAGTTATATACATATATATATATAATACACACATATATATAATCTATTCTTCAGATTCTTATCCATTATAGGTTAGTACAAGATATTGAATACATTAGTTCCCTGTGCTATACAGTAGGACCTTGTTGTTCATCCATTTTATATATAGTAGTGAAAAAGGCTGTCTTTTGTAAAGATCATTTTGGCTGCAGTTTGGAGACAGGTTCCAGAGTGGGTGCAGGGAGCAGGGTTCCAGAGCATGCTGCATGGAATCGAGGTTAATTGGAAGTTAATGACCTGGTCAGGTGAGAGATGCTGGCAGTTTAGACAGAGTAGGACGCAGGCATCTGCAGAGAACTGAAGAGATCTGAGTGATACAGGGGAGATTTAAACTAGCCCCTATTAAACGAGTAGATCAAAGCAGATCGGAGCCCCTTCGAGCAACTGCACTGGTGATAAAAATGCACAACCACTGTAATTTTGTTACTGTGGGCATGTCGCTAACAATCTTATTGGCCACCTTTAGGAAGTGATGACTAAACAGCCAATTCCCAGCCTTCTCCAAAATTGTAAAGTCATTCTTTAACTAAGACCAGAAAAGGCAGTTGTTGTCCATGATTATTCATCTCAGAATTTTCAATAAAACCATGTAAACAAAGCCCTTTTGCCCTGGGTCCGGGGCTAGATTCAGACTGGGCTTTACTCTGCAGAATTTCCACTGTGAAGGTACTAAAGTCAAGCTATTTGCTCTTGTAGCAGGAGGTATGGGTTTCTTCATTATCTGCTACAAGACAGGTTAAAGCTCTACATTCTGTTTGTCAAGGGTAGAAATGGCTCTAGTTCTGAAATCTCGTACCTTAATCCATGCATAATAAATTTTTATAAAGTTGACTAAGGGTTAGGACATTTTTCAGGAAAAAAAAAAGCTGTTTAAACATCATAAAGAGAAGTTGAGAACTCTCTACTATAAGTGGCAGTTAGGTGCCACGTGGTTTTTTTTGTTTTGTTTTGTTTTTGTTTTTGTTTTTGTTTGCAGTACGTGGGCCTCTCACCGTTGTGGCCTCTCCTGTTGTGGAGCACAGGCTCTGGACGCGCAGGCTCAGCGGCCACGGCTCACGGGCCCAGCCGCTCTGCGGCATGTGGGATCTTCCCGGACCGGGGCACGAACCCGTGTCGCCTGCATCGGCAGGCGGACTCTCAACCACTGCACCACCAGGGAAGCCCTGCCACGTGGTTGTTTTAATCTAGGTTGAACTAAATTCTAAAGCCAGTGGGTTTTAAACATTAGCATGGGAGTCCTCTTCCAGAGATCCTGAGTCCAGATCTGAGATGGGACTCCGGAGCCTTTTAAAACCCTCAGCTGAATTCAAGGAAATACCAGGTGGTTCAAATAGGTCCAGTGACTCCATATGAAATATTGATAGAATACTTAGGATCATACAGAGCCTCTCTGAAAACTGCATCAGCCAGAGCAGGTGTACACGTTTGTTTGTTTCACAGGGTTACTGTAATTCATCCTTTCTAGAGATGGAGTGTTTTCTGAGCACTCTGACTTGCTTCCTTGGAGATTCTCCACACCGTTATGTACACTCCACTGACTTAACATATTCTTCTCCATAAACTTCAACCAGTTGTGGATACATTTCTGCATAGAAGCATTGTTTACTTTAAATATAACCAACACTTCCTGCAGGGACTATGGTTTAGGAAAAGAGATGTTTTTAACTAAGAGAATTTCAAAACGGCAGCTAAATTAGTGTGTAGTAATCCCCACTTAACCTGTGGTCGACAGGAACATGCTGGGTCCCGCCTACACCCCAAAACAATGGTAACAAGGTTTTCTCGAGTGAAAAAGGGGGAACCCACAAAATTGATAATATTAACCATCTATAAGCATAAACTACCAGTTAGTTAGAAAATAACGGTTAATGGACGGTAGTCTAGTTGGACTTCTTAGAAATAATCTTTATGTCCTAAACGAAAGAAGATAATATAGAGCAGAGGTTAAAAACATGGTCCACACCCAAGCCACTGGCTGTGTGACTGAGTACCGGATAATTTCTTTAAGCTTCACATCTTTTACTGGTAAAATATGAAATTAGAAATAATTATATCTGACAAAATATCTGTGAAGATTAAATGAGATATTGATTACAATATCCTTAAACACTGCAAATTTCATTTGATTGTTTGGTATTTTTATTGTTTTGTATTGTTTTGACTTAAAGGTTAATAATATTAAAAAATCAATATCTTTCCTATATACTCTTTTCAATCAATTAAATTTTGTTATAGAGAAGATTATATTTGCATATCAAATGTCTAGGAATAAACATAATAAAAAATCCAAGGCTATCTAAGAAGAAACCACAAGGCTTTACTGAAGAAAGCTTAAGATGAAAGAAATTCAATATTGCCAATCTATGCATTCTTTCAAAATTAATAATTAATTTTACCAATATTAATTTAATAAGATTCCCATAAAGCCCCCACGGTATTTTTTTAGAACTGGAGAGATTAATTCTAAAGTTCATCTGAAAGAGGAATTACAAGAGAAGCAGCAAAATTATTTTGATAAAGGAAAAGCACTTAACTTACTAGAATCAGCATATATTATGTAAAAGCCCCAGTATTTTAACAGTGTGATAACTGGTGCAGAAAAAAATATATACAAATATTTTAATTTAAGCTAGTTTAAAAAGAGCTTCTCATTTGCACCTAAAACAAAACAAAAGAGACTAATATAGCGTTGATAAATATTTAGCCCCCCAATTTTGATGTCATGAAACTATCCTACAGAAATATGCCTGGTGATGCATTAAAATATCTACAAAGATATTCCTTATGCCATTATTTGTCATTGTAAAAAACTGGACAAATCTAAGTGTCTACAAATAAGCTACATCTGAGCCCAAATATGTCCTGTCTAACTGGATATCACTCTATGTATATGAAATCTCTTTCCAAACTTTTAACACCTAACGAAGTTTAACACTAACAAATTGTTGTGATGATGATGATACATATTTATTGAGTGCTTACTAACTATGTGCTAGGTACTTTGATTATTTTTCACTATCTATTGTGTATCACAAAAATCCCATGAGGTAGACCTGGATGATCCCAATATTCTTCCTAGTTTATGGATGAAGAAACCAACGTTCAGAAAGGTTAAGCAACTTGCTGAGGGGCATGTAGCCAGTACTCATGAGAAAGTCAGCCTAACATCAAAGCAACACTCTGCACTGCCTCTTGACCAAAAAGAAAAATATTCTATTATAAAAAGCACTAATTAAACTTCTTAACTTAGATCTTGAATAACCCTCATACATCAGAGCTGGATGTTTTATTAAAACCTGCTGAGTTTTGACCTCTAGAGATGATATTGTTTCCTATGGTCTGTGGTCACCATTTCTATGGAATCCTGCTAAGGAAATACTCATCCATTTTTCTTGAAATGCACATGTTATCTATAGAAGATGTTTAATATTTATACTATGCTATCTTGTATTATCAGTGATTCCTCCACGTATATACTGTATTTATATTTATATGCACCTTATATTTCACTGTAGTTCCTACAACCAAGAACATGAGAAAAACACTCAAACATATATGATAATAGCGATAATAACAATGATGTCAAACATAGTTGACATTTTATTTCATTTTAGTTCCTATCACTCTAGAGGCAGATTCAGAACAAAGTTAAGACTATGAAAAAATAAGTAAACGTGGAGAACATTCTCAGGTCTTTTTTTGCCTTAAAATTTCATTCACTCTACTTGTAACATGATTATCCCACATGTGAAGCATCTAGTTTTAGTTTTCCCTATCCCACTCTTCCATCTCTTGGAGAGACAAAAGTGGACGTGTATTAGTTTCTTATTTCAATTACAGTTTATTACAAAGCATGTTGCTATTGCTGCCAAACCAAGAAACTGGTTTTTCCCTGATTCTCATGTGCTGATCTGAAATGTCTTTGGCACATTTTGTTCCTATAATAATTCCACTACCTGCAACCTCTCCCAATCTCAAAGTAAAAGCAATTCGATGATATTATACAGATTTGTTTTCTCAGGGGTTTTAATATCCACTTAGTGTTTCGGGGTTTTCTCCACAGTAAGAGTTAAATGTGCTGACTATGTATAAATTATGTTCTTTTAATAGTTAATATAATTTAATCCAAAGCTATTACTAGCCTAATTGGGTTTATCTGTGCCTTGGCTTAAGGTCTAGAACATAACACACTTAAAGGTCTGAACACAGTGAGGTTAATTATGCTTAAAACCTGCAAAGCAGCTGGTTTTAGGTCTATTACACACACATACACACACACCGTGAGGAAAAAGAACCAAAGAAATTTTTCCAGCAAGAAGTGAAATCACACCTTGCTTCTAAAGACTGCACCATTGGAGCTCAGCTTTTAGCACAGGGCTTCCTTCCCTTCTCACCATACTGAGTTTTCTGCCAAATTATTTGTCCTCAAGGGCTGCTCAGCTGACAATCCTGTGCTCAAAATGACACCCCAGTGCCCATAAAATTAAGTATGAACTCCTCACTCTGGCTTTCAAGAATTCTCTGACGCGAGCCCAATTTATCCGCACAATATCATTGCCCACTACTCCACTGCATGATGCTCAGTTTAATGATGGTCGCTTAATTATTGCGTTCTCCGCACTCAGGCAACTTCTCATCTCTGAGCCACTGCTAATGCCCATACCATCCCACACTGTCCAAAAGCCTTTGGCACCCTCCTGAAATCCTGTTCGTCTCTGTTCCTCTTGATTTTAGAAGACTGTGGCAGCTATGTATGGGAGAGTGAGACACCCAAGGACACAGTCATATGGGTCCTAGAGAACCAGAGGGACAGCTCAGCATCACTAGACTTACACACAACTCCGGCGGATTGCCTTTTTTGGTCATTTGCTTGTCTTGTGTGTACATTTTCCAAAAGTGAAGATTTAGGACATTCAATTGTTCACCATAAATTATAAAACTTTCTTATTGGGCATGATATGTTATCAATGAATCTCAGGGCCTATTAACTTCTCTTAGGTCCAGACTGTCACAAATCTTTAGCTTGTGTGTCCATCCTTTACCCACCAGTGGTTGTGGCCAAATGATTGGGCTGGGAGAGCAGAGCCAGCAGGGCTGGGTGCAGGAGCCAAACCCAGTGGGGCCAGGAAAAGACACCTGAATCACAGCAGGCTGTGAAGAGCTACAGACTCCTTTCTGTTGAGTCCCCCCTTTTAGGACTTTCAATATCACAAACAGATAAAAGCTCTTCCTTATTTGTTAAGACATAGAGGAGCAGAGTATGGACACGGCAATAAAAATGAATGAGCTGTGGGGCTGCCCCGGTGGCGCAGTGGGTGGGAGTCCGCCTGCCGATGCGGGGGACGCGGGTTCGCGCCCCGGTCCGGGAGGATCCCACGTGCCGCGGAGCGGCTGGGCCCGTGAGCCACGGCCGCCGAGCCTGCGCGTCCGGAGCCTGTGCTCCGCAACGGGGGAGGCCACAACAGTGAGAGAGACCCGCGTACCGCAAAAAAAAAAAAAAAAATGAATGAGCTATTACTGACGCACAAAACAACACGGGCAAATGGATCTCAAAAACATTACGCTAAGCGAAAGCAGTCAGGTGCAATAGAGTACAAAGTGCCTGGTTCCATTTATAGGTCCTTGAACAAGCCAAACGAATCTATTGTCATAGAAATCAGAACAGCAGTGTCTCACTTGGGGGTGTAGAGGTTGACCAGGAAGAATCCTGCAGAGGACAAAACTTTCTGGGGATGATAACAATGGTCTTTATCTTATAGAGTATGGATTACATAGGTGTATGAATTTCCCCAAGCTCATTAAAATGTACACTTAAAATTCGTGCATTTCACAATGAGGAATGATACGAGGAATATCATATGAGGAATCATATTTCACAATGATCCTTTGATATTTAAACTCAGATGCAGAAAAGCAATACAAGTTCTAGTGTTGTTTTCCCCATATCTAAGTGAATTCTTTCATTTTCACTGGACTTTGAGGATAAGGGGACCAATGTGTAGGGGTGGACTCTGCAGCCAGAATTTCTGGGTCCAAATCCTGGTTTTCCCACTTTCTGGCTTTATGACTTTGAACAAGTAGCAAAAGCATTCTAAGTTTGATGCAGTTTCATCCAAAAAACAATAATTATCATCATCATGAACACCTCGAAGAATTATTGTAAGATCAAATAAATGAGATGATGCAGATAAAAGCCTTGATCCTAGCACCTAAGTATTTGATCATAGTTAGCTCTAAGTATCAATACGAGATTTAAAAGCACCTCGAAGGGAAAGATTACACTTTCTCAGTCTTTTTCTTGCTCTTAGCACGTGTCCCTGTGCCCCATGCTTCTAAAACTAGGACGTATGTAGCAGGGGTGTGAATGCTGGACATGGGAATTTTCAAAACTGTATACCAACAGGAACTATTCCCGAAATGCCAATACAACAATATCTGAGGGCAGGAGTAAATATCTTAACTATTATAAATGCATGAAATCTTTCTGGAATAAATTAAAATCCCTTAGCATGCTGAAGATAAAACAAGGGTTCAACATGGCTTCCAACAGTCTCCTGGCAGCTTCTGCTGCCCTAGGACTGCCTTCTCCTGGGTTCAAGTTTATTCTCCATTGATTTCAAGGTGACTTTAGTGGAGAATTTTGAGAAGTACCATGATACACATATTTGCTGAATTCAATTGAAATATATTATAGCTTATTGAGGAGTCATATTAGAATATACACCTGTCAGTTCATTTTAATTTATTGTCTTGGCCATATCAAGCTACTTAATCTGTTAATTCCTTGAATGTCAAAAGAGACAAGTAGTGGCAATTCATTTATCCCATGAAGGAGGTTAGTGACATTACGCACCTTGATTGTGTATATATATATATATATTTTTTAATTAATTTTTTAAAGAAGTGTTGACAACAAATAGAGAATGAAGTCAATACATCACTGACTGCTTTTTGCAGCATGGATGTTTAGTGACATTTGATCATCAGCATACGTGATCCACAGTATTTACGAAGAGCAAGTTCCACCAGTGAACACCTTCAGGAGAACAGGATACTAAGGATCAGCTGGCTTAGTGCCCTCAGAATTCAGCCCAACTTAAGTTGTCTTCAGGCGCTGTGCCCAGAGTACACACAGATTCCCCGCACTAATTTGCAAAAAAATTTGTAAAACTACTCAGAAAACTCTAGGTACAGTAGGAGATCTTTGTAGGCAGTATTTTTCCTAGATAGTGAGTTTAAGATCTGGGTCCCTTTGGAAACTCTCGTTTCATATGCATGTAAACTACCAAGGAATGAAGACTTGAGAAATAAAGAGCCTTTGGAATCCCAATACAAGAGCACAGAATGGGCATCTGTTTGCGCCCCCAAGAATTGCCATGTGCACACTCTTGGAACACAGGAATACTTGTGTCTTGGCTGGTCATTCTCCAGTACCATCTGCTTCACAGCTGCTGGGTTCCGAGTCATGCATGTAGATCCTTTATTTCAGAGCATCTTTTGGGTTCTTGGACCCAAAGCCAATGTGTGCGTGTGTATATGTGTGTGTATCTGTGTGTGTATGCATGCGTGTGTGTAGGCTTCCCTACCCCA
>NW_006791294.1:480307-503137 GCF_000442215.2 Lipotes vexillifer
CTACACCAACAAGCAATTCTTGTGTGTCCGAGAATTCAGCTCAGATCTGACACTATTTCCCCGGAGATAGCATCAGATTCCACAGGTAAAAAGAGTTGGTTCCACAAGACCATCCTCTACTTCAGATGCCAACTGCAAGCCCAGGTTGCTACCTGTGCTTCTGACTGACTGCGTATAAATCAGAGGTCCCCACGACCCTGTCCTTGGGTTTGATTAATTTGCTAGAATGGCTCATAGAACTCAGGAAACCCGTTTACTCACTAGATAATCAGTTTATTACAAAGGATATTAAAAGATACTAATCAACAGCCAGATGAAGAGATACATAGGGCAACGTCCCAAATAAGGGAGCTTCTGCCCCCATGGAGCTTGGGGCCCTGCATGGTGTTACATGTAAGAGTTCTGATTCCCCGACTTGGAAGCTCTCTAAATTACCTCCTTTTGGCTTTTATGGAGGCTTCATTACATAGGGATGATTGATGAACTCATTGGCCATTGCTGATTAATTCAACCTCCAGCCCCTCCCCAGAAATCAGGAGGTGTGACTGAAATTTCCAAACCTCTACTCAGAGTTGGTCCCCTGGCAACTAGCTCCCATACCTGGGTGCTTTCCAAAAGTCACCTTCATTAACATAAACCCAGGTGTGGTAGAAAGGGACTTGTTATGAATAACAAGACAACCAATTCACCTTTACTCTGAAGTGTTTCAGGAACTGAAGACAAGAGACCAAATACAGTTATCCCTGGGTATGGGGGAAGGTCGGTTTCAGGAGCCCCCAAAGATACCAAAATCTGAAGATGCTCAAGTCCCTTATATAAAAAGTCATATATGGCCAGTCCTCCACAACTCCAGATTCAACCATGGATGGAAATTTTGATTGAATCCGAGAATGCGAAACCCACAGATATGGAACCAGCAGATATGGAGGTCCGACTGTATTATAACAAAAGAGGCTCTACTGTTCTTATCGCTCGGGAAATTCCAACGGTCTTGGGAGCTGTGAGCCATAAACTGTGGACGAAGACCAAATATATGAGAAATATATTTTGGTCATCTGAATGCAACCAAATATATATATATATATATATATAATAAATCACAATATCACAGAGCATAATTGTCCACACCCAGCCTCCCCTCCAAGCCCAGCTATTCCTTCCAGACCCTGCAAAATCCGTTATTCCTTCTGCAAGCATCCATTGACCTCTTACTAGCTATGGTGTTTTGGTTGTCCTGAATTGGAAGGCAAGAGGGTGGCATCTGGTAAGTAAAGGCCAGGGAAGATGCTAAACATCCCATAGTGCACAGGACAGCAACCCCCTCCAACAAAGAATAATCCTTCCACAACGTCAGTAGTGCCAAGGATGAGAAACCCTGGTCCAGAAGGAGAGAGGTGCAACTTACTGAGTTTATGGGACAGGTTATAGGCCTCCTTTTGTGTCTGCTTTACTAATAACATAGACACATATTCAGACTGAAATAGCTTTCATTTTTAATACACCACCTGTAGCAAAGATATGATAAGGACTTATAGCTGGGGCTTCCCTGGTGGCGCAGTGGTTAAGAATCTGCCTGCCAATGCAGGGGACACGGGTTCGAGCCCTGGTCTGGGAAGATCCCACATGCTGTGGAGCAACTAAGCCCGTGTGCCACAACTACTGAGCCTGCGCTCTAGAGCCCACGAGCCACAACTACTGAGCCCGTGCGCCGCAACTGCTGAAGCCCACGCGCCTACAGCTTGTGCTCTGCAACAAGAGAATCCACCGAAACGAGAAGCCCGCACACCAAGACGAAGAGTAGCCCCTGCTCGCCGCAACTAGCGAAAGCCGGCATGCAGCACTGAAGACCCAACGCAGCCAAAATTAATTAATTAATTAATTTTTAAAAAGACTTACAGCTGTTTTCTACCTCTAACTATTGAAAACTACCAACAAATATCTTTTTCAAAAAAAAATAGACCGAGTTGTCTTAGGCCAGTTTGCATATAACCTACTACAAATTATCCTTTCCCCTCCTGGACAGTGCCCTGCTGTTTTACATTGTCATTGTTTCAAGTGACTAAAAGCAGAAAGGGGAAAAAGTCAGGAGTTGATATCTCCCCAGGATTCTATTTTAAACGCTTAAATACTATATTTTCTTACTTTATAAAGCACTAAATTACACATAAAAAATAATTCCAAGTACTGTATTTAACTTTAAACTGATTATTTTAAAAGTAACATACCACTTGCTTAAATTAAACAGATATTTTATCAGCTGGGGTTCTTACTAATTATGCTGTCGCTCTCATTAAAAATTACTCACTATAGGGCTTCCCTGGTGGCGCAGTGGTTGAGAGTCCGCCTGCCGATGCAGGGGACACGGGTTCGTGCCCCAGTCTGGGAGGATCACACATGCCGCGGAGCGGCTGGGCCCGTGAGCCATGGCCACTGGGCCTGCGCGTCTGGAGCCTGTGCTCCGCAGCGGGAGGGGCCACAGCGGTGAGAGGCCCGTGTACTGCAAAAAATAAATAAATCACTCACTATAGCATCTATTCCAATTTCTGCAAAACAATGAAAAGGTTTGTTCATGTGTTTTTATTTTTAGAATGAACTGTGGGACAAACAGAACACATGAATGTGTCCTATTAAAACAAGAATTTTATCTTGAAAAGGCAAATTTATGGATTCTGCAAATCTAGATTTAAGCACATCAAGTCTTTTAAACTCAATGACTGACTCATGATGTCTGTAAAAACCACCCATTGAAACCATAGAGCTTACTTAATTATTTATAAGTCTGTTTCTTTATAGCAGCTCCTCTGCTGCTATATAAAGTTTTCCCTTCTTTACTTTGTGGGAGAGTGTTAATGTCAAGCCACGAAGCCAACATTCATTAAATTGTGAGTCCAGCAGATCAGTAAGCTCCTTGAATGTTCGTGCTGGGAGGGCCTTAGGAATAGTCTAGTTTAGTCCTTTCCTTGTCTAGCCAGGGAAATTAAGGCCCAGAGATGGAGCATGACTTGGACCCAGCAAATAAAGCTACAAATTTCTGAGGTTGATGGAAGTCTAAGATGATTCCCAATGAGTTATGCTCTTATCCAATCCTATCCTCTCTGAATGTGATATGATATCATTCCCTTGATTAGTCTGTGTTTTCTGGCAAAGGTGAAAGGATTTGTGGATATAATTAAAAACTCTAATTGGTTGACTTTAAGTTAATCAAAAGGGAGGTTACCTTTGGTGGGCTTGATCTGATAAGGCAAGGTCTCTCAGAGAGGGTCCAGGAGTCAGAAACAGAAAGCAACAGGCTCTCTCTTGTTGGCCTTGGAGCAGACAACTTCCACACTGTGAAGAAAGCACAAGAGAGGAACAGTGGGCAGCCTCTAGGAACTGTGGGCTTCAGTCCTACAACCACGAGGAACTAAACTTGTCCACCAACGAGTGGGCTTGAAGAGGACACCGAGCCTCAGACGAGAACACAGCCACAGTCAACACCTTGATTTCAGCTTAGTGAGAAGCTGAGCAGAGGGCCCAGCTAAGGTACCCAGACTCCTGACGCATGGAAACGGTAAAATTTAAAACATCAGTGTTCTTTTAAGCCATTAAGTTAGTGGTAAGTTGCATATCATAAAAAACAAATTACAGTAACCTTGTTCTATGATTTTTTTCCACACTTAGAATTGCCTCCCTCCCCTCTCTGGACCAGACCATTCTTAGATTCTTCGATTGGGATGAGATGGATATTTCAGGACACAAAGCAATAGAGAAAACCAAAGGGTTTGGGCATCCTTCCTTCCTCCTTATTCAACGCCCTGCTAACCTACGCCCTACTTCCAGCCCTCCACTGAGGACTGAAGTGAGAATCTTCAACAGTCCTAAGGCCTAGTGCTGACTGCTCTTTTGGTCTATGAAGCATCAATAAGGATAATAAGTGCAATGAATTAAAACATCCAAATAAATTTAAATCCATGCATTTATACTGACTAAAGACAAAATCAAACAAACTAAAATCCTCACTGTTTACCTTTGCAGGGGTTTAGGGGACCAACTCATTATTTTAAGAATGTTAAGTAAAGGGAAAGAAGAGAACATTTATTCTGTCTCTCTTATGTGGACTGGACCTCAGGGTAACCAAAAGGCTGATAAGGAAATTTCTATTTATAGATTATTCCACCTACTGAATGAGGAAAGAATGATAGAATTCACATATCACTTTTTTTAAGACTCCAATAAATTAATGAAGTCGACAATGATCAGCAATGGCTGCTAACATAATGAAAAGCGAGGAAAAAAGACAATTATGTGCCTTGTGAAGGTCAGAACACCACCTATGAGGTCAGTTTGTCAAAAATTGAATCCATAAAGGAACAAGCCTCTAGAGATCTAACTACCAATTTGCAATAAATACTGAAGGCAGAGGAACATGCAAAGCCACCATGAAGGGGCTTCCCTGGTGACGCAGTGGTTGAGAGTCCGCCTGTCGATGCAGGGGACACGGGTTCGTGCCCCGGTCTGGGAAGATCCCACATGCCGCGGAGCGGCTGGGCCCGTGAGCCATGGCCGCTGAGCCTGCGCGTCCGGAGGCTGTGCTCCGCAACGGGAGAGGCTACAACAGTGAGAGGCCCGCGTACCGCAAAAAAAAAAAAAAAAAAGCCACCATGAAGAGGCACTAATCAACACTCAGACAGTGGGGAACGTAACATCATAAATAACATGAACTCCTTAAAAATAAATTGCAAGAGATAAAAACAGAGATGGTAGAAGAATGTATAGATTAAAAGAGACCTAATAATTGCAATGTATAAGTCTTACTTGCACCGTGATTTGAAGAAACTCTGTACATACACACACACATGCACACACATACACAGACGCACACACACTACACATACGTGATATGATTGAGAAACTTTGAACACTGACTGGATATTTGATGATATTGTGAAATATGAATTATTGTGCTTTTTTAGGTATTTGTGGTTATTTTTGGAAAAAGAGTCCTTGACTTTTAGAGATATGCTTAGTGATATCATGATAAGATACCTGGGGTTTACTTTAAAATAAATGTGATGAGAGGCAGGGAAATATGGATTGGGTTACAGATGAAACACGATTAACTATGAGTTGAAAAATGTTCATTGATGGGTGCACAAGGTTATTTCTTATATGTCTGAAATTTTCCATAATAGTATTTTTAAAAATCAAATCATGTCATCTGTACTTAAAATATTTCAGCTACTTTTCATTATTCTTAGGATAGAAGACCAAAATCCTAATACAACCTACAAGGTTTTGAATAATCTAGCCTTTGATTACCACTCCAGCCTCAATACACCCCCATATTCCTCCTCTCTGTGCTTCACCTGCAAAGGCTTTTCATTCCCGCAATGTCTCAGGGGCAGTAATGTATGCTCTTCCTTCTGCTAGATCCTTTCTACCTTCCTTTTCCTACTGAGTCAAGCAATCCTATTAAACAATCTCATAGTACCATGTACAGCTCCACCAAGGCATTTATAGTGGTAGCAATTGAGTTTACATTGGTTGAGGATTTTATTCATGTGTAACTCCCAGTAGGGAACTGGGGTGGATTTGTTCTAGTACCTTACTCATAAGAAGGTACTTAAATACTGAAGTGTCAAAGGAATGGCATAAATAAAATTTGTCAGTGACATCCAACCAATTGCTGGTAAGTAATTTACGTGCAAAGTGATATTGAAGTCTAGACACAAATAAAAAAAGAGAGGGGGAGCGGAGAGAGAAAATGATAATGCTGAGAATCCATCTTTTCTATGAGTTTTTAAGGATGGATATCCCACACTGGTGCCTCCCCACTTGCTCCAGGACAAGAAAGAAACTAAGTCAAAGGAGTTGTACTGATGTGAGTTACACAGTAGAGAGTCTATAACAGCCAGAGATTCTCAAGAGTGTGTGCCCAATGATGATGGGCCCATTAGACTAAGAATGGAACACAGGTCCGCAAACCAGTGGTTAGTCATCCGTGGAGAGCCGGATTTCACTTACTTTTCCTATTCTGTGCTTGGAAGGAAACTGAGATGGGCTGGAGGTTGGGCATATCAATTCTCTTGTTGGAAAGTATTACCTTTAAACGGAACTGAAATCTGAACCTCTCCCATCTACTTTATTCATTACCCGTTATGTGCAATATATCCTTTAAATTCAGAGAATTTCCATGTGAATCTAAACCTCTCACGGTATTCTGTCACCTGTGCAGAAAGAATATGGGTTTCTGTCTGTACGTCAGATGTATTTTGAGCATCTTCTATAAGCGAGGTTACATAATAATGAACAAAACCATTCTGGGTCCTTACCTTGGGGGAGTCACACTTTAATAACTTGGAAAATAAGCCCCTCATTTTTTATGAATAATGTAAAAATGACTCTAAAATACTGATGTTCAATTTTTAATAGATGCCACGAACCCATAATAAACCCCAGATGACCTGGTCTCTATGTTTTGAGTAGACATAGGTCTAGAATGCAAATTTTTAAGAGAAAAAAAATCTTCAACATATTTCTGTAGAAGGTAGATTATTAGGGATGGGCTAGAGGGTGGTGGGAAAGGACCATATCAACAAAAATGTATTCTATTCCCTATTTTCTGAGAAACTAAAAATAGAGAGACAGGATCATTAATCTGAAAAATGTCAAAAGGTTATCACACAACAAGGATCTTTTCCTTCTAGGGTCCCATAACTTCTCTACCTATTGTCCTTTACAATATAATTTACCACTTTCAGGCTTCTGAAAATTTAACATGCCTTATGGTCTGTGTTATTTTAGGAGGCATTCTGTTTTAAAGCACTGGAAGCTGATAAATTTAATCTATCAAATTACTCACCTTTTTAATAAGATAGTAATATTTAGCGATGACAACAAAACAATACAATGAGAACTCGCATACACTGGTAGAGTTAGTGAAGACTGGCAGCGCTTTCTGAAAAATGTATTGATATAGATCAAATGCCTTAAGATAGTCTCAACCTTTAACAACTTACTCCACATGTAGCAATCTATTCTTATTAAACTGTGAGAGGAAAACAAAGGCACACATATGTGCAAGGATAGTCAACCGATACGTTGATGAAAAGGGGACTGCTTAAATCAGTGTTAATGTATCCACGTGGTGTCATGTAATACAGCCATGCAAATAAAAATGTCTTCAAATAATATTTATTAGCCTGGGGAAACAATTCTTATCTAATGCTGAACAAAGTAAAAGCAGGGCTTTAAAATACAATGTAATCTCAATAATACAATGTTATATACATACAGAAAGTTTACCAAGAAATTAACAGCAGTATTATCTGGGTGGTGTAGGTATTTTCCTTTTATACTGTTCATTTATTTTTTTCCAATGTTTTCTACAGTGGGCTTTGATTGCTTTCTATAATCACAGCCCAAAATAAAAATGATCAAGGGAAAACTGGAAAATACTACGTGGAACATAAAACTCTCTATTAATGAGAAAACGAAGTTAATAATAACATTGTCATAATGAGAAAACTAACTTAAAACAGAGTACCTCATTTTTAACCATTGTAGATAATTGGAATTCTTTTTAGATGCATTTGTTTATCTGTCACCTACTTATCAAAGAGATTTCAAGCATTTAATGGGGAATTCACTAGAGTTGGGTTTACTTCCAGGCACTACCCCTTAATGGTAGCTAAACGCTTAAGTAGAAAAATCTCTCAGGCACAAAATGTGTCTACAATATATTAACTCCCTGAGCCCCAAGCTAGGAAGCAATAGGTGGCCATTTCAATTACAAACTGTTAAAAAAAAAGAAGTGTTTTAATAGTAATGATCTAATACAAGACTTGTCCACTAATCAAAAACAACAATTAATCTGTATTTAGCGTCTATTCATCTGTCCACTTATTCATTCAACAAGCACTGACTGAGCACCCACTGTGTGCCAGGCAGTGTGCTGAGACTCTGAGAACACAATTAACCCCAGCTCTCCAGGAATCATCGTGCTAACACTGTGCAAGATACTATGATGCATGCAGAAGAGAAAGAAAATACACCTGTCCCACATACTAACAGCTGTCTAATGAGCTAATAAATGTATTAAGGAAAAGAGAGAAGATCAACAGTGGGTGATTGAAACATGGCTATAGAGTTCCAAAAGGAAAATGTGCATTTATAAGGTGAATGAGAGACAATAACTAATCAAGTGGGGCAATATTGCCAAATTACCAGAAAACTGATTTGCAACAGATAAAATTACAAGTTCCCCATTCTTAAAATAAGTCTTAGAAATAATGCCCAATAGATGGTCACATTTACAATTGCCTAAGAGCTGTGAGGGATGCTAAAATGGGTGCCCTGTCTAGTTAACAGGCACTAGCCAGCAATCCAAAAGTGATACATATATGATGGACAGATTCATAATTGTTATGGAAAAACTTGCCCAGAGCCACAGTCAACCCCTTTGACTTGATATGTTTCTGAGCCAAACCGCATTGCTATAAAAGTAATCCACTCACTATCAAATGAGTAAGAGCCAGAGCCACGGCAAAAATTGAACGAAAAGGTCCTCAGTGTAAGAACAGGAGGGAAGAAAGGAGAAAGGGCGCCCAAATAAAAGTAAGCAAAGGAAAACCAAACACTGGTTTTCCCCAGATCCCTAGTTAGATGCGATTTCTGCAAATTTCAAGTATCTAATCCTCAACACGCTCTCCAGTTTGTTGCCCTTCTTTTTTTTTTTTTTTTTTTTTTTGACCATACAGGCTCCGGACGCGCAGGCCCAGCGGCCATGGCTCACGGGCCCAGCCGCTCCGCGGCACGCGGGATCCTCCCGGACTGGAGCACGAACCCGCGTCCCCTGCATCGGCAGGCGGACTCTCAACCACTGCTCCACCAGGGAAGCCCTGTTGCCTTTCTTTTGCTGATACCCTAAAGATGTGCTGCTACTGCCGCCAGTCAGCACTGAGCGGTCGTCATCTGTACGTACAACCGCCACCCTAATGCCTCAAGCACTCCTCTCCCCCTGACCCCCGCCTACAGCAGAGGCTCTCAAACGATGGACCCAGAGCCAGACGTAGCTGCTGCACCTGCTTATTGGAAATGCACGTTTTCAGGCTCCATCTCAGAGCTTCTAAGTGAGAAACTCTGGAGTTAGGGTCCCAGAGTCTCTTTAACAAGCCCCCTCGAGTGACCTTGATGCTCAGGAAAGTTTGTGAACCAGATCCTGGAACCTCTGCCAGGCTGAGAGTGGCCACAGGGCACCATCTTCCTGCCGTCAGGAAGGCCAAGGTGGAAGGGTCCGTGTCATATGCTGACTGTGGCTTACAGATCACTTGCCACATGCCTAGTGATGTACCAGCAGTTTAGCTCCTGGGCGTTGGGTCACAGAAATTCTCACACGGGTCTAGAGGAGACATGTATAATAATTTTCACTGCAGGAGGTTAAGAATTGATCTGTGTGTCCATCACTGGGAGAGATAAAAGGTAAAATGTGAAGGTAAGAGAGCAATATAGATGGAACGTAAATCCCTAGTGCAGAAGGAACAAAGGTTAATTCAGAAAAAAAGGACCATATTGATCCATCTGTCTTACTATGTATCAGCCACCTATATTTGACAGAGATAGATAGCCCACAGTCTATTAACATCAAGTAAAAATGCAGGCATGCTCAACAATACTAGTTTTGCAAGGACACGTGTAAACAAAAAGATTAAAATTAAACACCTTTGAATGGCTGCCCATGAGTTGAGCGGGAGGGAACCACAGAGGTGAAATGATGAATGAATGAGTCAATGGATGGTTAAATAACAAAAGAGAAGTCTCGTAAGGACCACTGATAATAATACGCCATCAGCAGAGGATATAACTCATGCAATTTTTCTTTAAATATGACAAGAATGAGAGGAAGAGAAAGAGAGAGGGAGAAAGACACACCACCCCTTTCCCAAGGCACATACACAAATTCTGTGTCAGAATTTGAATCCATTAATCCATTTCCTTAATCAAGAGCCAAGCTGTCTTCTTTTAAATGTTGCCTTTGATGAAGGGTTTGGATCATGTAAGCTTTTCCAGATACATATGTGTTCATTCATTGCACCAATATTTATGGGGTGTCTAGTACCTTCCAGGTTACATAGGAAAGCAAGGCTGGCACTCACAGTCTGATGGGGATTCCATGACTCGGCGTTGGAATATTACCTTGTCATCTCCTGTATTAACTATGTGTACCACAAGGGTAAAGGGCAATAAAACATCCAAAGACTATTTCCTACTGATTCAGGTGTTCATTCGTTTCCTCTCTGACAACTAGAATCACGACTGGGAGCTCACAATATCTCTAGCAAGGAGATTTAGAGACATGAAACAACAAAAGCTGAGTGATGGAGATCACCACCAAGCCATGCCACTGGCTATTTTCTGTGCTGTAAGAATACTTATACACTCAATGATACACAGCATTTCACTGAAATGCATACCAAACTTGTTCTGGCCGCTGGGGTTGAAATTGATAACCGTCGTGAAAATACTCCCTTAGTTCTGGATGGCCCTTTACAGTAGAAAAAACATCTTTCCTGCCCTGCTCCATTTGAACTTCAGCATAAGCAAAGCAGGGCTCATCATGCCTATTTTGTATGCTCTGAGTGTGTTTAAATGCAATCATTACTTGTGTTTTATCCTTTGCATATTCTAAATGAGCGCACAACCATTTTTTTCCCCAGCCTTAAGCCAAGGCTTTCTACTGGAGGCTGTATTTAAAAACAAAACAAATAAACAAACAAACAAAAACCCAAAAATATTTCCCCCTCATTTTTTTACTCACTTTTTTTTCTCTCTCTTTCTCTCTGTTCCCACACCCAAGTCTACCATAATTTTTTTTTTTTTATTCCAACTAGTTGCTTTTATTTTTCCCTCTACCTAAATTGCATAAAACTACCAGTGTTTTAAAAACACAGTGAGGGCTTCCCTGGTGGCGCAGTGGTTGAGAGTCCGCCTGCCGATGCAGGGGACACGGGTTCGTGCCCCGGTCCGGGAAGATCCCACATGCCGCGGAGTGGCTGGGCCCGTGAGCCATGGCCGCTGAGCCTGCTCGTCTGGAGCCTGCGCTCTGCAAGAGAGGCCACGAGAGTGAGAGGCCCGCGTACCGCCAAAAAAAACCACAGTGAAACTGTACAAGTGAACCATCCTCCTTCACTCCCCATCCCAGAATTCTTATTAACAGATGTAGAAGCTTTATGGCAGGTGGGGTTTTTCAGAGATGAATGGTTGTGATTAACATTTCACAAAGACATTTAATTTGGCAGATCAAAAACAGAGCTCTCAGAACTTTGGTTTGAACTGGGGTTTGTTGGGGGGCACGGGATAGCTAGTTGACAGTTTTCTTTTTTCTTTTCAAGTTCATCTCTTTGGAAACTGCTTGCCATGGCGGTGACTTGTTAGGAGGCAGATGTGCTGCAAAATTCTGCATTGAGACAAAGGGAATCTTTGATTCCCCTCTCTCCTGCTGACTTTAAGCTGGTAAGGGAAGCGTAATTGATGGAAGCCTTTCTAGCTTTGACTCAGCTGCTCAGCTGCATCGGACCTCAGCTTGCTCGTTTGTACAGCAAGGATAGAAATGGCCCTTAGTCACCTAGGATTTTCCAGGGAATGCAATGAGAGAGCCCAATAAAGCAATGAGCACATAGCGATTTTATTATGATTTAAATGATTTTATTCTTGGTTGTTTTCTTTTTTAAGCTATTTTTCTTCAATATTTAATTACTTTTTTAACTTTTTATTTTATATTGGAGTATAGTTGATTAACAATGCTGTGCTAGTTTCAGGTGTCCAGCAGAGTGATTCAGTTATACATGTACATGTATCTATTCTCTTTCAAATTCTTTTCCCATTTAGGTTGTTATATAATATTGAGCAGAGTTCCCTGTGCTATACAACAGGTCCTTGTTGGTTATCCATTTTAAATATAGCACGTGTACATGTCAATACTTAAGTTTTACAACATTTTCAAAATTAAGTTACATTTGACAGTCAATGTGCTATATTTAATGTGATTCTGTTGCATATTTTTCTCCTGCAAAATAAACAATTCCTTAAACTGAAGGTGTGTTTCATAATTAATGATCCGTTAGAATAAAAAAAAAATTGGTATTAGTTTTATTATGAGGAGTTGGGAGTGAAAGCATCTCTCAAGTTTTTTTTTTCCAGTAATAATGTCCTTTATCAACTGTGTTGGCTCATTTTATTATGTCTTTGGGCTAGGGGGAGGGGACTAGATCTCAACAGTGACTTCTGCACTAATAATTCGTGATCATATTTGTGAGTGGCTTAATTATTATCTTTGCCCAAAATGTTTTGACCTTCCCTTCAGGGACTTTAAATCCGCCTGATGAAGTTACCTTATAAAATCAACTACAATGAAAAATCAAGAACGGCTGTATATTACTCATGTTTCTAATTGTATGTGCCCATAAGCTAAATACCCATAAATCAGAATACAAAAATCCATGGCAAATTAGTCTATGAATGCTAAAAGATAAATGTAACCTAGGACTCTGGAGGCAAGATGGTCCACTGTTTCTTTATGCGTAAAGGATTAGGCTGGACGTTTATGAGTGATGGTTCTTGAACTATCCATAAATTGAAACTTGTAGAAATGATTGTCTTATCTGTTTTCTTTTTCCCCCAAGCACACTTAGCTTAGCACATGCTGATCCCTCTGCCTGGAATCCCCCATCCCCACCCCAAGCCCACTTGTCTACTCTCCTACTCCTTCCTTCAGGCTCTGTTTCATTTTTCTAATCTCAGCCCAGACCTCTGCCTCTCAGGCAAAAGCCTGACTTGACCTCCCACATCACAAATACATAAAGGCACACTTGTGTTAAGACTGACAGGCCTGTTTCCTGTGTACACCCTCACACCACAAGTTAACCACCTTTCCTCCTTTCTGTGATGGGCTACCTGTTATAAACAGACATGCCCACGTGCCTATTATACAATCACTTCGTTAGGGCCACTGCAGACACAGGGAGGATTAGGGAAGAACAAAGCTCTGAGGAGACGTACCAGTCAGCGGCTGGCTGATGCCGCTTGGGGACCACATGCCTCATCTGCTGAGTGTGCCACTCAAGTCTCTGTCTCAGCAAAATACCAACTGCCACCCACAGCCTGGGCTTTGGAGGTGTCTCGGGAGCTGTTGAAACTGTGACTGTCAAAGCTACAAATGCCAAAGATCACTTGTAATTTCAGAATATTTTAAACTACGGTACCTAGGACTGGTAGAATGATTGGTTAGTTTGTGAGACGAATCATTATAATTTTGATACAACTGGGTTTTCATATATTTCTCACTTTGAATCTCTAGTATTATTTAAACTGGATTATACCACAAATAGATCATTCGAACATAACATTAGCCATTTGAAAGTTTTCTTTAACAACTCTGTCAAGGTATGACTGAAGAAAATAAATTTCATACATTTAAATTGTACAATTTGACCACTTTTGACATATGTGTCTATCTACAAAGCCATCACTACAATCAAGATAATGCATTTTCATTATTCCCTAAAATTGTTCATACCCCATCATGTCCATCGCTGTCTCTAGCCCACCTGCAGAAACCACTGACCACCTTTCTGTCTCTAGGGATTAGTTTATATGCTCTAGAACTTTTACATAAATGGAATCATACACTATATATTTTTTGTCTCTTTTCTTTCATTCAGCATAATTATTTTGAGGTTTAGTCATACTGCATGTGTCAACAGTTTACTTTTATTACTGAGTAATATCCATTGTATATACTATACCTTTTTCCATTCAGCTATTGATGAACATTTGGGGTTGCTTACGGTTTTTGGTGATTATAAATACAGCTACTATGACTATTCACATATAAGTTTTGGTATAACATATTTTATCTTTTCTTTTAGGAAAACACCTAGGGTGGGATTGCTGGGTCTTATGATAAATATATGTTTAATTTTTTAAAAAACCATCAAACTTTTTCCCAGACTTAATGTACCATTTTACATTCCAACTAACAGAGTACAAGACCTCCAGCTGCTCAAAATTTCTCCAACATCCATCAAGTCTTATTATTATTATCACCAATCTAACAGCTGTACCTTTAGTTTTCATTTCTCTGTTGACTCTTGGTATTAAGCAGCTTTCCTTCTGCTTGTTGATCTTAATTTGCGAAGTGTCTATTCAAATCTTTTGCTCATTTTTTTTCAGTTATTTGTCTACTTGCTATCGTGTTGTTAGGCATTCTTTATATATTCTAGGTCCTGTCAGTTACATGATCTGCAAATATTTTCTCCCAATTCAAGACTTGCCTTTGATTTTCCTAGTAAATGTCTTTCAAAAAGCAAAAGTTTCAATTTTGAGGAAGTAATCTCCAGGCCCTGGCCAAAGTGAGCCTGCTGTCTTTTAGGCTGTGGTTTGGTCCCCACTGAAGCTCTCAGAGAATTGTATGGGTCTCTGACTTCATAAAATGAAACTCCAAAATAAATTCAGCCACAGAGCTTTTGTCACTGTGATTTCCCTCAGCAAAGAGGGAAAAGTCCGTAACTACATTGAAAAGTCATATATCTTCTCAAGCTGCTAGTTCCAAAGAAATGTTTTTGAAGCAACGAGCTACTGGCATCTGTTCATGAGGATAGGTACATTTTTCAGTGTATCACACTCTAAGTATTCAGTAAGTTTTTCTTTTCTGATTGACTAATGTTTTCAAATGATTTAGACCAGTTATGCCTTTGTAGAAGTTAAGTGTTACAATGTAGAGATTGTCTCTGGAATAACTGCCCATCCTCTTGAACCAAAGTAGCAGGAGATGCAAACTGCCATAGCTGATCTACAAACAGCACTGAAGAAATTACCCTAGATAAGTAACTCATGTGCACTATGAAAATGCTCCGTGAATATCGGCAGAAATGCTTTCTAGGCTTGACAGAAATCCATCTTTTGTTCTTTTTGCTAAATCCCTGTGGGATCGTGTATCTTCCAACATTTAATATAGGGATTTATTTTTTCAAAAGAAAACAGAAAGAGAGTATTTGAGGCTGGTTTTTCTGTTTTACAGATGAAAATGAGGAATACATCTCAATGGTACTTTGTTATATAAATACGTCAAATCATAAGGACCAGAGGGAATATGAAGACCACATTAGATGTAGATTTTATTCTATTGCATGGGGGTTGATTTATAAAGCAAAACTACCCCCAAACAGTTAGATTTTTTAAATGAGCTTATAAAATTTCCTTACAGAAGCACTGTGTTAATATCTGTAGATATTTCCACCTCCAGGAAATAGATTCTCTACCCCTCCCCTCTTGAGAGTGGGCTAGACTTAGTGACTGTTACCAAAGAGTAGAGTATGGAGTATGAAAAGGTAAGAATAGTAACCGCAGTGGAGAAACCTGGCAGATGCCACCCTTACCAAGGGATAAAGGCCAACATCACCAGAGATGTCTTGTAGGTGTCATGTGCAACCTCATTTGATGTGCCAAGAAGGACACTTCATCTTTCGCTCTTCTTCCTCCAAATCTATGACCTCAGTCAAATCATAAGAAAATCACCAGAAAGACTCACACTGGGGGACATTCTGCAGGATATGGGTCCTGTACTCCTCAAGGCTCTCGTGGGTCATGACAAAAAAAAAAACAAAAAAAACTGAGAAATGTCACAGACCAGAGGGAACAGACGAGACTAACAACTAAATGCAAGGTGGTGCCTGGATTGGATCCTAGAACAGAGAGAGGACGTTAATAAAAAACAAAAATGGTGAAATCCAAAAAAAGCCTGGATTTTAGGATTTTGTTAAAAATGGGCTGATCAGTGGGAAATTGTGCTTTTGCTATTAACTAAAACCTTATAACTTCTGGGGAATATGAGGCGTGAGTCACATCCCACTGCCAGTAAATTTTATCCTGCATGCTTTATTTTCACACCACGCCCACAATAAAAAAATATCTTAACACCCTTGCAGTAAACACGGCAATTGGAAAACGGAAACATGAGGCTGTGGTCTCCTTTGTCGGAATGCTGACTGCACACCCAGGAACAGTCCTAAAAGACAAAGTAATTTGCCTCTTTGCTGGATAATTTTGAAAATGAAATGAAGAGCTGGGAACCGGAATGAAAAAAGGCTCGGTGTAAATTCAGGCGAAAACAGTGTGCTGGGTGATGGTGGATACGTACTAAAGATTAGATCCAGATCTCACTGAGGGAGAACACCATCAAATTACTGTAGGAGAGACAGGAGAGATGGAACGAACATTTACACCATGTGCCATATTCTAGACACTCTGCTCTTTGTTTTCTATAAAGTTCTAAATGAGGGGTCCCAAAACCAAAAACCAAAGTTGTAGATTACATTAATCCATTTCATAAATTTTAAAACTGAGCTTCAGTGAGATGGATTAACTTTCCCATGTTGTCACCTGGTAAATCTGAGATTCAAACTACAATCAGAATCCAAAAATGCATATTCTGTTTATCAAAATATTTCCCAAAGGTCGGTCATTTACAGTTACCAAAATACCTGTGCACCATCTACACTACCATTTTCTTAATACTTACCTGAACAACCTACTTTTTTAATTCAAACATATACTAAAATGAATACATGTGTGGCGTGTGTGTGTGTGTGTTTGTACTCAGTACTGCATTTGCTACCAAAACAAAAGAAAGGACAGGCTTTCTGAATGAAAGTTCAGAAAGCGTGAGCCCTTCATAGCAAGTCAGTGTTATTACGGGGTATTACTCTAGCAGACGTGTACAAAGGGAGAGTCAGGGCAGGCAAGGATGCACGGGGTGGAGAAAATGTTGGTTGACCAGGAGACGTGTGATGTGCGTCTGGAGGTGAAGTGTAAGCCGAGGATAAACTGCCTTTTGACAGTCGCCTTATTTCTATGATACAATGTTGTCAGCTCTGTTGACAAAGTGAGAATTATGTAGTTGCAAACCCTCCAAGGTCCATTACAATCTGTCGTGTCCTAACAGGCATCAAAGGAAGGCGACACCACAAATGCCCCTCACAGTCAACTCCCAGTTTTAACTTCATTGGGAAGATTACTCCTAACACACTTGCTCCAATTTTTCAAGTACCTGTTGGCATTTGTTAAATCAATCAACACGGTGACCCGGATTCCCCACCTTTCTCAGGCTGCTGGATGTTCAGGGCACACCACACAGAAGGCACACATCCAGGGGGATATTTTTCTACAGATGCTGGGATCTTGTGGCTGTGCTCTGGGCCTCTGTAAAGCCATTTTCTCTCCTTGAAACCTCACCTTTCACCTTCAGCTTTGATCTTCACCCAGGCTAATCCCAATCATCCACCTTTGGGCTCAGCTCCCATGTCACTCCCTCTGGAAAGCCGCCGTACTCCTCACCAGCATGATCAGGTGCCCTTCCTCTCTCTCTTGCAATGCCCTGTACTGTTCTCACAGCAGACCCGGATACCACTGACTGCTGGAGTCCCCACCTTTCCCACTTGTTAGAGCTCCTCCAGAGCAGAGGCCACGCTGCTTCCCGTTGTTCCAACCTTTGGCACAGAGCACTGTGTGGAATAAATGCCAGTACCTTGGAAAAGAACCGCCAGGTATACAAACGCTATGTGAATACCTTGGACTTCCAAACAGTTGCAAGATTGGTGACACTATTTGAGAATCCAGGGCAAGATTATCAATGACTCTCATTTCATGTAAGTTCAGGGACCTGCTCTGTAGTATGATCCCACCACTTTAGCTTCGTTCACACAGAACCGGTCGGTATTACTCACTCATGTAATCACAACGCATTCATTGATGAATGTATTTAGAACCAGAGGCAACGCCTGCTCTAGGACAGTGTCTTAATCCAGTGGGCTGTCTAATCAAAATCTATTCATTTAGAAATAATGCCATTTGCAGCCACATGGATGAATCTAGACAGTATCATACTAAGTGAAGTAAGTCAGACAGAGAAAGACAAATATCATATGATAACACTTATATGTGGAATCTAAAAAAATGATACAAATGAACTTATTTACAAGACAGAAATAGACGCCCAGACACAGAAAACAAACTTGTGGTCACCAAAGGGGAAAGCAGGGGAGGGAGGCAGGGGAGGGATGAATTAGGAGTTTGGGATTAACATATACACACTACTGTATATAAAACAGATAACCAACAAGGGCCTACTGTATAGCACCGAGAACTATACTCAATATCTTATAATAACCTATAATGGAAAAGAATCGGAAAAAGAGTATATATATATAATTGAATCACTTGAACACCTGAAACTGGCACAACATTGTAAATTAACTATACTTCAGTTTTTAAAAATCTATTCATTTATTGACTCTGTTTGGCCCTTACCTAATGCTGTGGCAGGTGGAGACAAATGGGAGCTGATAATCTGGTTGGGTAGACGTAACCAGTTCATACAAACTGAACAGAATTGTGAAGGATTTAAGGACGTGTATATAACTTACTGCTACATTGCCCCACACACAGAGGCTTAGCACGCACAGGTTTAAATTTTGCAGTTTCCACTCCTCATAAGGGGTGCAGAAGGCCAACGGCATGGCCCTTTTAAAGGACTGGTGTGTGGAAGTGAGTCCCTTGATCTAGTGCTGGGTCTATAGTCCGGCCTCTGCATCTCAGCACAGCTTCATCATTCTCTGCTTGTCTCCTGGAGTAAATTCTCTGCAGTCATTCTGGAGAAGGGATAAAACATCCCAGATTCAGGTGACTGCATGGCCAATATTGAAATTATACTACTATAATGTGCAATGGTACAGAGTTCATTTTAAGGGCAGAATTAAGTTTAGTAGTTTTGTAAGTGATTTTAGTCTTCATAGAGTCATAAGTGTATGAAGAAGTCACTAAGATTTCTCAGCTTTACTCTGCTCTGTGGGAAAATCTGGAAGCTGCACAACAGGGTCAGCAAACTAAATCTGGCCCTCCACTTGTTTTTGTAAATTAAGTTTTATTGGAACACAGCCATACCCATTCCTTTACATATTGTCTGTGGCTGCTTTCATGCTACGACGGCAGAGTGGAGTAGTTACAACAGATACTGTGTGATCCACAGAGCTGAAAATATTTTCTATCAGGAAACTAATATAAATGCTGGAATTCGAGCCACGTCCATAGAAAGATCACGAACTTCCTGCAGTTAATACTTCAGTTCTGTTTCAAGGAAAGGACTGACCAGTGTGGGCTCGGTGGACTGGCATGGGGTAGAATGGAGAAGTCAGATCAAAGAAAGATCCAGAAGCAGTTGGAAGAATGAAATGAATCAGGAGCAACAGCAGGATTAGGATGATACCTTAACCCAGCAACTCTCTAACCCACCTTGGAGTCAGTCACCTGGGAGTTTAGAAGAATTACTGACGCCCATATGGAGACTGCACTGGTTTTCGTAAAATCTTCTCCCAGATGATTCCAATGTACAGTCAAGTTTAAGAGCCACTAGTCTAACCACCTCCCGTTTGGATGGGAGACTGATAATTAACCCATTGTTCCCCAGCCCTGTCATTCTCATAGCCCCTTACAGATTTTCTGCCATGTATTACTCATGCTATTAATGATCATAATGTTTTTCTTTAAATCAAGTAATTTTCTAAAACCTTAGACCTACTTTAGCTTTATTCTAAGCAATAGCATCTGGAAAACAAGTTTGGTATGCTGGTGGTATTTTTTCCTAATACTTATTAAAATATGCAGTGTTAACATAAGTGTGATACCTGTACACAAGATGGTTTACGGTGATTACAGCAATTTAGAAAGTTTAAGCAATATATTACCTAAACCCATGTTGTGTACAGAGACTCCAGAATTCACAGCATTAAAGCACCTCCTCCACAGTGGTCTGAAACACCCACCAGACGTTCATCATATTTGGTACTTTATAATTTTGCTCATTCACTAATTTGAATTGTGTGATCTGTGACATTACTGCATGGGGGGCGGGGGGTGGATAAGTTCCTTAGCAAATGAGTATCAATCTGAGTCAGTGCAGGTTCAACAATGCTTTGTTATACTCTACTCAATATTTGTATACTGCAACGCTTACAAAATTATGTCGTACTAGATTTTCTGAACAAAATAGTATGTTATGGTGATATTCCAGAATCTGGAAGCTTCAAGAAGGTCTTGGGGCTTTATCCTTCCGAAAGACAAAGGTGTAGTGGTGTAATTAACTTGCTATTGAGAAAAAATGGTTGGGAGGGCTATGTAGTCTTTTAATAGATATACCTAGAAAACAATATTATCTGGTGCAGACAAGTGTATTTGTATATTAACTGTGAGTGACATTAATCAGTTTCTTTTATTTCCTGGGAGAGTTCTCTGAACCTTTAACATGCAAATACAATTTGGGGATTTCAAGGAGACTTGGTATATGGAATTTTCCAAGTTTAGTTGAGTAGAAAACCCTTTCTTATTCACTAGATAAGAAGAATCTCTAGGAATCAGTGTTCTCTGGTACATGGTTTGAGAAACAGTAGTCTATTGTGTAACAGTGTAAGTTATCCCTACAATTAGTTCCAGTTATGTAGTCTGTAGGCGTGTTAGTTAAATTTGTAAAGCATGTGTATGGTTAATTCTGTTTTGTCCCCATAGAACAGAGCCCCTTTTTACAAGTTGTGCTTTTGGGAATTCTGAGATGTCTTACATGGAAATTAAGTACCTGGAGGAATCCTAGGGGAATTATTTGTCTATATGATGTACGTGACACATTGGAAGTCAAATAATGCTAAGGGCCAAGCCTGAAATAGGAGTAAGTTTCACGAGGAGTTTTTAAGCCCCAATTTTACATATGTGCGGGACCAACGTCCTATCTGAGCAGAGTGTGAAGAGGGCCAAAAATTATTCTAAAGAAATTAATTGAAGCAACAGAAAAGGAAAGAGATAAAAGGAAAATAATTGTGTGATCTTCTGGGAACAGTTATTCGAAGTTGTTTAGACTTTTGCCCTGCTTTTCTCTACTAAGTACCATGTCCCTTTGTCAATACTCCTAGAAATTCTTTAAAAGCATCAATTTGAGGGGGCGTGGGGGAGGGTGGTCCATGCCATCTCATTATTATGGGTGTACCAAGATTGAATTTAAAACAATTCCTTATTGTTTAACACTTCGGTTCCCCTCCAAACCACCACAAGAAACAATATTCAGTGGACATCCTTTTGTATAAGCCTTTTTTTTTCACTCACAAATATTTGTGTGTCTATATGTATCAAGCAGCATTAGACACTGGGGGTTCAATGGTGAGCAAAAAAATTAGCGTCCCTGCCCCCGAGGATTTATACAAATGTACTTAAAAATCTCAACCTGGAAAGTGCTCTTAATGAGAAGAAGACCATGGTCTCAGAACGTGAAACAAGAGATTTTTTGGGGGACAAACTGGGAATAACTTCCTTGAGAAGGAAAATGGGAAGTTTTCTGTCCCTCTGAGTTCACTGCATTTATATTTTAATGTTAAGACTTCATATGGTTGTTAAATCCTCAATTTATTCCAAAACCAGGATGTATTTTTCTCACATAACCACTTTTGCTATTCTAATACGCTCATTGAGAATTGTTAGGAATTATTTGAACTAGATGGTCACCTTTTGGCAAGGAAATTGACTCATATTAGTCAGTGGGATCTCTCACTTGTGTTACTCACAGTAGTTGTCTGGGGAGTATCCATCCAGATAATTTTTTTTTTTTTTTTTTTTTTTTTTTTTGCGGTACGCGGGCCTCTCACTGCTGCGGCCTCTCCCGCTGCGGAGCACAGGCTCCGGACGCGCAGGCTCAGCGGCCATGGCTCACGGGCCCAGCTGCTCCGCGGCATGTGGGATCTTCCCGGACCGGGGCACGAACCCGTGTCCCCTGCATGGGCAGGCGGACTCTCAACCACTGCGCCGCCAGGGAAGCCCCAGATAATTTTTAAACTTTCTATTTTGCTTTGAATGTGTGGAAAAAGGAAAGTTTGTTTGGGGTTATTTGGGATTGAGGTTTCCTATTCTTAACCATCACCCAAAGCACAGTGGAAGAGTCTCAATGAACCACAGGGTGATTTCAGCGTGTGTGCCTGGAGTGGGGATCTGATAAGTTTTCTGTCTTCCTCAAATGGTTCAATCTGTCAAAGAATACCACCAACCACTTTTCAGTTTTAGGTGTTTTCAGTCCTATCATAGTTTGTAAATAAGGTTTTGTTAACTTGGTATGAATAGTGCATTTTTACTGAGACAGGATGGAAAATGATAAGAAATGCTTTCCAATCTGATGAGAGAAGTGATGGACAAAGGAAACCGCCGCGACAAAATAGCTGCAGAATACAAATGCGCGTGTTAAATGTCACAGAGGGAAATTGTAAAAGAAAACTCCTCTGGGGGCTAGATCTCAACAACACAGCATCCCAGACTTGTTTCTCATTGGCATGAACATCACCTCATATCTTTTCTCTGAAAGTAAAATAAAGTCTTAAAACTTGTCTGCTGGGGAAAATATTAAATTATGGAATCTTTCCAACCAGAAGACGCCATGGTGAAGAAATTTTTTAAAAAATCCAGTTATGTATATTGTCTCCAAAATGACCATGACTGTGAATATGTAAAAGAGAGAACATAAGTGAACATGCTGACTGCAAAAGATAAAAGCACTGACTGTCTCTTAATAACAATAATGCCTCAAATTTGTGTGTTTTTCTCTGAATTTACTATTAACCATAAATCATCAAAAGCCTTAATATTTCGCTTGGACTCATTTGTGTTTAATGTTCCAAGGAGACAGAGATGGAGACAGGATGATTTCATAAAGAAAATGTTCCAGTGTTTCATGCTTTTCAAATCTCATTCTACTAACAGTGTATCTTTCCC
>NW_006791294.1:503147-503952 GCF_000442215.2 Lipotes vexillifer
ATAGCTTCCATTTGTATGGCCTTTCCATCACCATGAGTCTTGTTGATTAATAGGACTCTTATTTATCATGTGTTTAAACTCTCAGGAACATTCAATAACAGAAGCACGTGGTTAGGCCTCTTTGGGGTCTTTCCTTCATAACTTATTGACCACCCCCCAACAGGAGAGGAGGGTCTCTAATTACCAGATGAAGGAGGACTATATAAACAGTGGGAAACTATCTAGGCAAACCGTTTATCCAAATTTTCTAACTAGTATCAAAGAAAGATAAGCCTGAACCTCAGTTTTTCATCTATAGTATTTCTATGTTCTCCGGATTTATAGGCTAATTTCTAACTCTCTACTATTCTTTGCAGTGGCAAATGACAAATGACAAAAATACATTTCAAATTTGCATAAGCTAATAAGGGATTTCTTTATTCATGTCACTGAAAAGTACAGGATTCGAAGTGGCTTGCCATGTGGCTTGATCTAATGGGTCAAACGATGTCACCATCATGAGCATCAAATGAGCATCACCAGATGCTCTGGCATCTCCGTCCTCCTCCAGGTTGTCCTCACCTTCAGATTTCATCTGGAGGAAGATGGCTGCCATCAGACCCAGATCTATGGGCTCTGAGACTCAAGACGCACAGAAAAAAAGAGTTCCCCTCGAGCTTCCCTGGTGGCGCAGTGGTTGAGAGTCCGCCTGCCGATGCAGGGGACTCGGGTTCGTGCCCCGGTCCGGGAAGATCCCACATGCCGCGGAGCGGCTGGGCCCGTGAGCCATGGCCGCTGAGCCTGCGCGTCCGGAGCCTGTGCTCCG
>NW_006791294.1:504099-506906 GCF_000442215.2 Lipotes vexillifer
AAAAAAAAAAAAAAAAAAAAGTTCCCCTCATTCCACATTTTGAGAAGATCTCCTGAACTTCATGTGCCCAAACCTAAAGTAGTCCCTGTGACAAGGAGGAAGAAACGATAGGCCCAACTCCCATGGTCCTCCCTGGAGCTGAGAATGGGGTCAATCCAAGTTAAACTTCATTAACTGAAAAGACTGGTTTCCCCCGATAAAATTTGGTCTACAACTAGAAGAAGGGTCGATGGAATTTAGGCAGCAAATAAAATAACAAGTACATATAAATAAGTCAATTAAAGAAAATAAACAAACACATACACAGATATCCACTACAATTATTTTGCCTCTAAACCCAGAAGAAATGTCAGCCTTCCTTCCACTATTTTCCATGGAAAATAAATAGCATCCTTTGTTATCCGTCAAAGTAACTCATAAATCGCTGGTAATATATCAGGCATTCAGGAAAACGAATGAACCAGCCCACCAAGGTCTGGTCAATTGTGCATTCAAATGTTCAAGTGTGCTGTAGATCGAAGCCAGACAGAACCCATTTATTCCAGAGCTATGGAATAGTTTTTGTTGTGCTTTGGCTGTTACCATGGCTCAAATCTATTCAAATTTAAATTCGAGTCAACCTCAGAATACTTCAACATTGGAAAAATATCTCTCTTCATAAAAAAAAAACAATTTTACCCAGAGAACAAAAACTTGGGACATTTTCTACTAACCAGTTTGGTTAAAGACAGGACAAAAAAAAAACAAACAAAAAAAACAGCTAGCAAATAAGAAACCTGAAAAAAAGAGACAAGACCCACAAGACCACTGGACCTTGTATATTTTGACCTAATAGCCACTGTTAATAGTTCTTTCCTACAAGCTGAGAACATTATAAAATCTTACAGCATATTTTTAAATTCTACCTTTAGCTATCTCAGATTCATCTATTTCAGACTATTTTATTGACCATCTACTATGTGACAGACTTAGTGCTGGTCCACTGAAGGAGATGCTACCACCCCTGTTCTCCATCACTCACAACCCAGAGTGGACCACCTTCTCACTGAAATACTATCTTCTCTTGAACTCTGGCTGCCTTCAATGTGTAGTTGGCACCTGAAGCCATGGGTAGAGAGGAGAATGTAAGGGATGCGGGGAGGACAGGAGAGCAAAGGGAGGGGGAGACGGGAAGTGAGAGGAGAGCAAGGGAGGGAAGGGGAGGGCCTGGGCCCTAAGTGAGGCACAGTGTCACAGAGCATTATATCTGGAGAGGAAATAGTGACTTCGTAACTGATCTACCTCCTGTTGAAGGTAAGGAAACTGAACTCAGGTCTGTCAAGTGCTTGTAGGTATGTAGAGAGAGGGATACGCTAATAAACTAATGTCAACTGCTAGAACAACTGGAGGACAATATAAATGCACATTTGCTTGGACACCACAATTCCTTTCTTAAATACATATTCTAGAGGGGAAAAAACACCTGCACGTACCTTATACAGGAAAGCTTGCGAAGCACTTTTTTGTAGTAGTAGTGAAAAATTGTAAACAACCTACATGTCTATTCATTGGGATCTAGAAGCAAAGTGTGATATATTCACGTAATGGAACACCATAAAGCTATTAAAATGAATAACTTAAATCAATACTAACAATCACCAGGAAAAAACCCCACAAAGTATGGTGTCACAATACACAATTTTATATATCTACATATAGACATGCCAAGTCATGTGTATGTATATGAGAGCATAAAATATACTAAGAAAACCATTTATAATTATGGTACCACTTAGGAAATGAAGAGAAAAGCAGGATTCAGGTTTGTATTGAAAGGAACTTCAAGTTTACCTGAAATGTTCTATTTCTAGAAAAAAGATGAAATAATATAATAAATTCTTAACAATGGTCAATTCTGAGTTGTAAGAAAACAGCTATTAAATTATTTTCTGAACTTTTTAAATTACTCAAAAGAAAAGAAAAGCCTACAATATCCCCCAAGACAAAGGAAGGAGTAAAAAATAAACAAACAACCCTCTATGCTAAACTCTGTCCCCAGTGTGGGCAGGCACACATGAGTTCTTATGTCCAAAAGTCATTTTGAGCTTGAAAGAGTGCCTGTACCTTTCAGAGTAAATCCACAAAGCTGACTGATTTAGTAAAACTCATGGTTTGATATTCAGAGTACAAATATTGAGAATTTGGTCATTTTAGGAAATGTCATAGGTTGAAAGTGAATTTTAAGATGATTTTCCTCTCTCTGTATGGATTGTGGGAGGGTCTCATGGTGTTTTCATATCTTCTACTTAAAAAGGGAAAAGGTACCAAATTTTAAATCCCCAGACCTGCCCTCCACCATATCCCCTCACCCTAACCCTCATCTTCGTGACCTTTATATCAGATTAGAGTTCTGAAATGATTCCAGCAGGTCCAGCTCAGCCCCTGGGAACCACTTCAGAAAACAGCCACCAGGCCCACCAATTGATGGCAATTACAGGTCTGAGACATTTTCCTCTGGTGCCGCATTGTATTAACTTTTTTGTTTGTTTCCTTTAGATCACAGGGTGACCTCCTTTCAGCTTGGAAGTTATAACCAGTGGCCGAATGAGAACAATACTTTCCATCAAAAAAAACAAAAGAGTCAAAGATTCCTCAGAGTTTCCAGAGTACTGAGAAAACGAATGAACAAACACAAAATTCGGCTATTAAAATTAGAGACACAGACCTTTTTGAAAAAGATAAACTTTTTGCATTAAAATGTGATATTTTTCGGGCTTCCCTGGTGGCGCAGTGCTTGAGAGTCCGCCTGCCGATGCAGGAGACGCGGG